>NC_143565.1:89215833-89526666 GCF_054136105.1 Typopeltis vanoorti
TGTGATAAAAGGACCTCCCAGATGAGTCTTTGACTCCAGAGGTCTTGTTTAATAATAATAATAATAATAATAATAATAATAATTATTATTATTATTATATATTATATTTATATATTATTTATTTATTATATAAATAATTGAAATAATTTTTTTCTGCATTTTGTCATATGTATTTATATTTCAATAATTTTTTTATACAGTATATTATGTATTTAATACATAATAAATATAGTGTATTTACATATATAATATGTAAAATTTTTGTTTAATTTGAGTCTTCGGTCTGGGTTAGTCCTGAGGGGGTGGAAAGAGGGGAAAATAGTTCCACTGCATAAAAGAGGTTCCAAGACTGTTGTTGTAAATTACCGACTGATTAGCATATCAGGAATCGTTGTCAAGGTCTTGGAGAAATTAGACAAGAGAAGAATACAGGATTGGATAGATGAAAATGGGATACTGTATGGGGGACAACATGGTTTTGTGAAGGTAAATCATGAAAATGGGATACTGTATGAGGGACAACATGGTTTTGTGAAGGTAAATGGATAAGGGTAATGGGTTTACAGTGATTCTACTGGACTTTGCCATGGCTTTTGACAGGATACCACATGGAGTTCTAATCAGTAAAATGGAGCAGGTGGGGATGGATATAGGGTTGGTGAGATGGATAGGAGGGTGGTTGATGGAGAGATACCATAGAGTGGTTTATTCGTGATTGGAGTCCAAAAGACATCTTTTGACTAGTGGTGTGCTGCAGGGTTCTGTTCTTGGACCACTACTGTTCAATTTTTTCATTAACGATATAGGAAAGGATCTGAGAGGAAGTGTTCACTTGTTTGCTGATGATGCAAAGTTGGGTAGGGTAATAGTGAATGCAGAAGATGTCAAAATCTTGCAGGACGATTTGGATAGATTGTAGTTCTGGGCTAAGGAGAATGGATGACAATTTAATGTATCAAAGTGTAAGGTTATGCATTTTGGAGTGAAAAGATTAGCAGCAGTTTAGAAAATATTAGGGGGCACATTGCAAAAGTGATTAAATCAGCTCATCAAATCACTTGGTTGGTGAATAATACTTTAGCAAGCAGAGACAAAGAAGTTATTTTTCCACTATATCGAGCCTTGATAAGACCCCATCTAGACTAGTGTGTCCAGATATGGGTGCCAGTTTCTTCTTGATGGGGAAGAGGTGGAGAGGATCCAGAGACGAGTGACTAAGATGATAGCAGGTCTGTGAAATGAACCTTATGAGAACAGGTTGAAGATTTGTGGGTTGCAAAAATTGGTTGATAGGTGGAAAAGGGGTGATATGATTGAGACATTCAAAGTACTGAAGGGTTTCTATAAGATTAATCCAGAAGATATTTTTGAGAATAGGACTGGTGGTGGGAGGACTAGGGGTTATACATGGAAGCTGGGCAAGAATGTGGTTAGCAGGGGGGTGTTAGAGCTAGGTTTTTTACTTGGAGAGTGGTGAATGAGTGGAATAAGCTGCCAGAGTCTGTTGTGGGTGCTATGACTGTGAATAAGTTCAAGGTGAGGTATGACAGATACTGTGTGAATGTCGAATAGTTGTTCTTGACATGATGTTAGGGTCTCCCTCGATGAGTTTGTCGACTCCTTGGAGTTGCCCGAAATAATAATAATATTAAAACATTATTGTTACATTTTTTTATCGCAACAAGAATTTAGCACACAAATTACTGAGTACATTCATTTTAGATATATTTGATTATTTACTTGGGTGGTATTTCTGCTGTCTTCATCGACGTTTCTGCTGAGTTTATCTGAGAAAGTTAATAGATGACAGTGGTTTCAGGCTTTGTTTCAGTGTCCATTGTGAGCCAAGTATAGATTTGTTTATATTTATGTGCTTGAAAACATATAAACACACACACACAGGAAAACCTCACTTAGCATGATTAATTAATCCATCAATTAATACACGCTAAGAAAAATCGCATTAAGCGAATACAATAATGTAGTATTAGTTACGTAGGTCAGACCTCTAGAGGCTTCGAAACGAGAAAGAACGAACACATAGGGTATGTCAGAAACAACAGACAAGACATTTCAGGTCATTCTTGCCACTTTGCCTCTACCAACCATCACATTGAGTGGGATAAGAGCCTTATGCCCTATATAGAAGATAACTACCATTCAAGAACCTTCAAGGAAGCAGCTACAGTCGCCCACACAACTGAAAACCTAAACAAGAATCAATGTCTAACTTTACCAGAAATTTGGAAAGCTTTAATCAGATCATTAAACATCAAAGAAATGAACTTTCATGACAATTACATCATGAGTCATAACAAATAAATCACGTTCCCGAGACACGCGCATTGTCTCGCACAATACTAATTTTTGTATGAATTAGAACCATCAGTTATAACCTAGTCTGTTACCTTCATATAGCTTACTAATTTTGTATTTCCTGAAGATGCCGATAGAAAAGTAGCGAAACATGTAGGAAGATAAATTAAAAGCCACTTGACTAACATTATAAAAAAAAAAAGAAAAAAGTGTAATAGTTTATATACATAATAGTCAAGAAAAAACACCACACAGTAATAATTATAATTCATCCATCAGTTAACATAAATTTGAAAAAAAAATTATAAGGTATATTGGAGGATAAAATCATCAAAGTTAATTAAAATCAATTGCTTAAATTTTTATTTAATGTTTGAACATTTGATTGAGTTACTTTTTAACAAAAAAAATTAAGTAATGAAGTTGGAATAGTGCTCGACTTTTTCATCTTGTCATGCAATTTGCGATAGCTGGCAATCGCTTTATCAAGATTTTGGCAGACTTTGAAGCTTTGTACCATATCAGGATTAGCATCAAACAAAATTTCCTTAGCATGCACAGTTTCATTAAAAATTAGCTCAAGTTCTTTTTGCAGTTAGCTTCTTAGTCGTAGCTTCTTGTTCGCACGCCTTATCTTATTTCCTCTTCATATGTACGCTGTTCTAGTTGAAGGGGATCATTCTTGCTTAACTGTTCTGAATGGGAATTGCGCAAGTTTCTCAATCATTATCTAGTTTCATTAAATCTAAGTTCTTTCCCAATTGTGCTGATTTCTTTAACAATGTTATCAGTTGAGTTATTAAAACCAATGAAATTTTGCATAACGTAAAAAATTCGCATTAACTGAACTGGTTAATCATTTGCTTAAAGTGGAAAACAGTATCATTTTACTCAATCGCACTAACTGATGATTGTGCATGTCAAATTCGCATTAAGCAAGGTTTTCCTGTGTGTGTGTGTGTGTGTGCGCGCGCGCGCGCGTGCACACACACACACACACACACACACACACACACACACACACACACACACACACACACACACACACACACACAGGGGCTGTCATAATTAATTAAAGAGGTGTTCAGAGCCCTGTAGCAAAAAATGCATTGGATAAAATTCAACCAAACTTGGTGTAAGTACACTCTGGAATATGGTGTTTTGATTTACAGAAGATAAAAAATAGTACAAAATTTCTACCACCAGGGAACATTTGGTACTCTAACACATAATTTGAGATTAATTAACAGTAATGGCTAGAAGAGCCACAACAAATTAATTTGCAGATTTGTATAACTTGCAGATTTGGTTCAATATGTCCTCCTTTCAGATGTTCTAGGAACTGTATCTGTGAATGACATTTTCTGTAGCAGAACGCAACAGATCTGCATTGATTTGCCTCACATGCTGCATTATTCTGTCTTCCATGATTGCTAAATCAGGAACATGTCCTTTATACACCACGCATTTCAGATGGCCCCAACAACCAAACATCAGATGCATTGAGATCAGTCAAACAAGGTAGCCATAATACGGGAAATGCATGACTAATCACTCTGTGTGCTGTGAAGTGGTTTTGTAACATTCACTGTACTGGCAATCCAATGTGAGGTTGTGCCCCATCCTGCATGAATATGGTAGAGTCAAGGCATCTTTGCTGCTGCTGCTGCAGAACAACATCTCTGCTGTTAGGTACTGAGAGTTGCACAGCATCTCTCAGTACCTAACAGCAGAGATGGTACAAGTCACTGGTGCTGTCGGGCAAATGTACAGACTGATAATAAATGATGCAGCGAAATCACACCACACTGTGACTTTCAGTGAGTGTAAAGGGATCTGATGGAACATATAATGGTTATTTGCAGCCTAAATGCGGCAGCTGTGTGACTTAACACTACTGTTCAGATAAAAATGTGCCTCATGACTCCAAAAGCTCTTGCTCTTCCATCGCCATGCATCATCCATCTCCATTTGGGCAAAGAACAGGGCAAACTGCAGTCGAGTTTCTGTATCACTTGAGTAAGGGAGATCTTGTGGGAGAAAACCTCAGCATTTGACACAGGATTTTCCACTGAAATGAGTATGGCATGTCCATTTGCTTTGATATTGTCCAAACACTGCTGGACTCTTGTGCATTATTCATTCTGCATTCCACAATGACAGTTGCAATTTTGTCAACTTTATTATTTTATTATTATTATTACGGGTATCTCCATGGAGTCAGTAGACTCATCGCGGGAGACCCAAACTAGCAAAACAATATCTGTCATATCTCTTCTTGAATTCATTTACAGACGAAGAGCTCACAACTAAGTCAGGCAATGAATTCCACTCATTCACCACCCTCCAGGCAAAAAACCTTGTTCTGACACCTTTGTTAACCACACTCTTCTTTAATTTCCAGAGATGACCTCTTGTTCTTCCATCACTATCACACAGCTGAAACATTTCCCCTGCATCAATCCTATAAAAACCTTTTAGTAATTTGAATGTTTCTATCATATCCCCTCTTCTTTGCCTATCAACCAATCTCTGCAATCCACAAGCTCTCAATCTATCAATGTAGGGAGCATTTTTTATATCACTCACCAACTTGGTCACTCTTCTCTGAACCCTCTCCACAGCCTCCTCATCTCCAAGGAATCCAGGTGACCAGACCTGAGCACAGTAATCCAAATGTGGAAGTATCAATGCTTTATAAAGGGGAATAATAACCTCTTTATCTCTGGATGTCAGTGTGTTCCTCAACAACCAAGTAATCCTATGTGCAATCTTGGACACCTTAGCAATGTGTCCTCTGAACTTCATCTCCCTATCTACCAATACCCCTAAGTCCCTAGCCTCATCAATCTCTTGGAGTACCTTTCCATCGATGTAGTACACAGCTGGTAATCTTTTAATCCCAAAATGCATGACTTTGCACTTTTCCACATTGAACTGATATCCATTTTCTTTTGCCCATTTTACCAGCTTATTTAAATCCCCCTGCAAACTTTCAACATCAGCTTGATTTTTTATTGCATTACACAACTTTGCATCATCAGCAAACAACTGAATATCTCCCTTTAAGCCGTTTCCTATATCATTTATATACAAATTATAAAGGGGAATAATAACCTCTTTATCAACTAAGTCAGGCAATGAATTCCACTCATTCACCACCCTCCAGGCAAAAAACCTTGTTCTGACACCTTTGTTAACCACACTCTCCTTTAATTTCCAGAGATGACCTCTTGTTCTTCCATCACTATCACACAGCTGAAACATTTCCCCTGCATCAATCCTATAAAAACCTTTTAGTAATTTGAATGTTTCTATCATATCCCCTCTTCTTCGCCTATCAGCCAATCTCTGCAATCCACAAGCTCTCAATCTATCAATGTAGGGAGCATTTTTTATATCACTCACCAACTTGGTCACTCTTCTCTGAACCCTCTCCACAGCCTCCTCATCTCCAAGGAATCCAGGTGACCAGACCTGAGCACAGTAATCCAAATGTGGAAGTATCAATGCTTTATAAAGGGGAATAATAACCTCTTTATCTCTGGATGTCAGTGTGTTCCTCAACAACCAAGTAATCCTATGTGCAATCTTGGACACCTTAGCAATGTGTCCTCTGAACTTCATCTCCCTATCTACCAATACCCCTAAGTCCCTAGCCTCATCAATCTCTTGGAGTACCTTTCCATCGATGTAGTACACAGCTGGTAATCTTTTAATCCCAAAATGCATGACTTTGCACTTTTCCACATTGAACTGATATCCATTTTCTTTTGCCCATTTTACCAGCTTATTTAAATCCCCCTGCAAACTTTCAACATCAGCTTGATTTTTTATTGCATTACACAACTTTGCATCATCAGCAAACAACTGAATATCTCCCTTTAAGCCGTTTCCTATATCATTTATATACAAATTAAACAACATTGGCCCAAGCACAGAGCCCTGAGGCACACCACTGGTCACCTGCCTCATTCTGGACTCGGCTCCTCCATACACCACCTTATGGTATCTCTCCCTGAGCCATTCTCCTATCCATATCACCAATTTAATATCCATTCCCATCTGCTCCAATTTGCATAACAGTGTTCTATGGGGTATCCTGTCAAAAGCCTTAACAAAATCCAGAAGTACCACTGTGTAGCCAGTTCCTTTGTCCAACTCAGATGTTATTCTATTATGAATAGTTAATAGATTGCTAAGGCAGGTTTTGTTATCAACATGGTAACAAAACCATGTTGATATGGTTTTGTTAAAGGTATCCTGATCAACATGGTAACAAAACCATGTTGATCAGGATATGATACTCTATAGAGTATCATATCCTGATCCACCCATTCTTGAATTTTGTCTTTAACCAACTTTTCCAATACTTTACCACTACTCCTGAGATGGTGATTGGTCTGTAATTCAATACTGCAGTTTTAGAGCCACCCTTATGCAAAGGAACCACTTTGCCTAACTTCCACTCCCTAGGGACCATACCAGAGTTCAAACTTAAGTTAAATATCCAGGTGAGAGGGGTTGACAATTCATTTGCACATTCACGCAACACCCGAGCTGATATTCCATCTAAGCCTACCGCAGTGTTTGCATTTAAGTTTTGCAATATATTTAATACCTCTGATTCTTTAGCTTCAATTCTCACATTAGGTATTGCTGTAGGTATAGAGATATCCTCACTTGGGTGATAGACTTTTGAAAAGTGATCACTCAGTAACTCGACTATTACATCTGATTTTGTTACCTCAATACCATCAGCACCCACTAAGGTTATCCTTCCGAAGTCATTCTTCCTCTTACTTGCCACATAGCTGAAGAACTCTTTGGGATTACCCTTGATCTCTTTGGCTAAGGTCTTCTCATAATCTGATTTAGCTTTTCTTACTATGCTGGTAACCTTCCTAGCTTGAGCCTTGTACTGCTCATGGGTGTCCTGATCGCCTTTCTCCTTGTAAATTCTCCATAACATTTTCTTTTTTTGCAGTTCAAGCTTGATACTACTGCTCATCCATCTAATGCCTGCCTTGTTTGACCTCCTGACCATGGGGACACAATCTGATATTGCTTTCCTCAGATACCCGCTGATTTTATCCCAAGCACTGCTAACATCTTTCCCTTGCAATATGTTCTGCCATGGGATGGCTGCAAGCTCATTCCGAAGCTTGTTATAATTGCCTAACTTGTAGATCCGTACATACCCCTTCTTAATAGAAAAATCCACAGATTTTGCAACCTCCCAAGTCAATACCACATGATCGCTTTCACCAACTGGAGGTAACGAGGACACCTTACTTATGCATATAACCTCTGAACCAATAACCAGGTCCAACACTCTCACACCACGTGTCCCTTCAGTTACGTGCTGTTTCAAGTAATTATCTCGTAGAAGATGTATGAATTCCATTTCCTTTTTGCTACGTGATATTTCCTCCTTCCAATTGATATCACCGTAATTAAAATCCCCCATAATAATCACCAAGCCTTGTTGAGGAATAATATAGAATTGTGTGGTGCTAGTGTTGCAGGTGAACGTAGCAATAGTTTTGAGTTGTGCTGATAAAAGTGATTTTAATTAGTATATAGTGTGGCTTTTTTTGTCACAAATTGTGATGCATTTTTTTTAATTTGGATACAAGTGTCCTTCAGTGGTTGTGTTGTTGTTGAAATTTTTTGTTGTTTATATTGTGTTTTGCTACTTGTTTGTTGTACTACTAAGCTTCTAAAGATGGCGTCCATAAAACATATGTCAGCAGCATGGAAGGTTTCTGTACAAAAGTCTAGATTTGCCTTGGATTTTTTGCAGTGGATGCATTGTGAAAACTGCTATATGTATGCACCAAAAAACGTGAAAGATCTGTAGGCTGTTTGGGTAAACGAGAAGAAGGAATACATTAATGTTTGTGAAAAGTGTGTGGATAGATTAGAGTGATTAGAAATGGTAGCAAACATCAGCACCGTAGTAGAAGAGCTTCGGCAGGAGTTAGTGAAAGTGAAAAGTGAAATGAAATATCTGGAAAAGGATATTAAACACCTAAAGCAGATTAGCTGACGAAAAGGAGAAGGAAGAAGTTAATCTTATAAAGAAAGAATCAAAGAATAGTCATATATCAATGTATGAAGACTTAATCATTAGAGGTGTGATTACTAATAAAGTGCACAAAACATGCTTTTCTGGTGGAACGCTAAAGCAAATAACTGATGTGTCGCAGAAAAGGAAATACGGGATATCAAAATTAGTGGTAGTCGTGGGCACAAATGACTTAGTTGGAAGGAGAAGAAGAATGTTGATAGAAACTTGAGGAAGTTGTTGCAGCAGGCAAAGAAGAATAGTGTTGTTGGGAAAGTCGTGGGCATGTTGCCCAGGTATGATAACAGTGAATTGAGAAGGAAATTGGAGATGATGAATAGTAAAAGGCTGAGTTGTGTGAGGCAAAGGGGGTTCAATTTGTAAATCTGTGGAGTGAATTTGAAGGGAAGTTCAAATGGTATTAAGCTGATGGATTACATTTGAATGAGTTTGGTGTTGAGCATTTAGAAAGGATATAGTTTTCTGAGAAGGCACAGAATCAAGAAATTAATGTATCAAATGATCAGATTCTACTTGTGAAACAGTAGCACAAATCAACAGATTGTACAGCAGGAGGAAGATGGATACGAGGTTGAAGATGCAGTTGCAGTAGCACAAGATGATGGAATGCATAAAGGTGAGAATGAGATAAATAAGAGTGGAAATCACACTCAGGATCAGGGAAATGGGAGTGGTCAAACCGAAGAGAGAGAGGTGTAGTATAGTAGCTAGAATAGAGAATGTTGGTGCTGGTAGAATGGCCTCAAACACATAGCGATTGTTATGTTTATACACAAAAGGAAGGAGAATTTGAAACAAGAGAACTGGAATTGATTGAGATAGTATGCTCAAAGGTAACTGGAATAAGTGAAACTTGGTAGTCTGAGGAGGATGTGATGTCTAGAATAGAATTAGAAGGATATTTAATTTTCTGGAAGGATAGGGATGTGAAAAGAGGAGGAGGGGGGGGTGGATACTGTCAATGATTTCAGAGGAATTGTGTCTGCAAAGTGTAGAAGTTGATAGTGCATGCACAGATTTTGAATCTGTGTGGTGTGAAGTTGAAATAAACAGATTAATATATCTGATAGGATGCTGCTATAGACAGGGAATGCAGAGAATACTCATTGTGTAATGTTTAGGCAAATTAGTTGGGTATGTAAAAAGAATGTGATCCTGATGGGAGACTTTAATTACAGGAATATAGACTGGAAGGAGGAGATAGTGTATTGGAACAAGGAGAGCGAGTTTGTGGAATTTCTGAGAGATAAGTATCTTAAGCAGCATGTGACTGAAGCAACTAGAGGCTTTAAATTTTTGGATTTGGTGATAACTTCACAAGATATAGTTGTTAATGAAGTGTTGACACTGCCACCGGTTGGTGAGAGTGATCTTGAGGTACTTGTTTGGGAAATGATTAAACAAGAAAAGGTCACTGCCAAAAATGGGTACATGTGGAAGTATAAAGCAGCTGATTATAGGAAGTTCTGTAGTCAGTTAGAATCAGTACACTAGGTAGATGAGCTGAGTGGAAAAGATGTTGACAACACATGGAAACTCACAAGGCAGTATCTGACAAAAGCAATGTATGACTGCATATAGAGGGTTAAGCGAGTAAATAGAGTGGAAATGAAATGGATGAACAGCAAAATCAAGCAAGCTGCGCTAAAGAAATTGTTATGGAGCAGGTAAAAAAAACAATTGGTGGCGATCAGATCCATGAAGAGTATAAAGTGCAGGCTAGAAAGGTAACGACATGGTAAAGAAAGAAAAGGTGCAGTACGAGAGGAGATTGGCTAGTCAGGCCAAGGTTAACTCAAGGGGATGTTTCTGCTACATGGGGAGCAAGAGGAAGAATAATTATGGCATACTAACATTGGTTGATAGTCATGGCAGCAGACTAACAGCTGCAAATGATATAGTGGAATTATTGAATGAGCACTTTATCAGCGTATATCATACTGGTGTAAATGATCTGGTGCAATATATAGAAGAGAGGCAAGTATTAGGAGAATTGGAAGTGAAAGAAACTGAGGTGAATTAGATGTTGGTTGGGTTAGATATGAATAAGGCTTTGGGAATGGATGACATATCTCAACATATTCTTAAGGAATGTGCACCACAATTGGCTATGCCCCTGACCTGGTTATTTAATGAAAGTCTTGCAGTGGATAGGGTTCCTAAGGAGTGGAAAGAAGGCAAAATAGTACCAAACATGGTACTATTTTGGCATATATGGTCCACTAGTATGGTTCTAAGACAGAAGTCTCTAATATAGGCCAATCTGTATCAATGCAGTTGTGGTCAAGGTGTTGGAGAAATTGGCAGATTTTCAGGTTGATGGACATAGCATTCTTTATGATGGTCAGCATTGATTGGTAAAGGATAGGTTCTGTTTTATTAATTTACTTGCATTTTATGATAAGGTCACGAGTGTGTTAGATAAGGGAGAATCAGATACAGTGATATTCTTAGACTTTGCAAAAGCGTTTGATAGATTACCACATGGTAAGTTGGTGTACAAGCTGCAGAGGATGGGAATACAGTCATACCTCGATTAACAAAGAAAATGTGTTCCACAAAATTACTTTGTTAAGCGAAACTTCGTTCTCA
Organism: Typopeltis vanoorti; assembly: GCF_054136105.1. Lineage (NCBI taxonomy): Eukaryota > Metazoa > Arthropoda > Arachnida > Uropygi > Thelyphonidae > Typopeltis > Typopeltis vanoorti. Next base: position 89,226,833 of record NC_143565.1, read on the forward strand.
GAGGTAAAAATACTATGGCTATAATAGGGATACGTTCGTACGTAAAGAAAATGGAAGACTTTTTGTTTTTTGAAAAAAAGAAAAGCTTTATTAAATAAAAAGTCAATATTACATACCTAACAATGATAAAATCATGACATTTTAAAATACGAATCTAAAGTTAATTGTTTATGCTTTTTTTCCTCTTTCATTTAATAATGGCCTATATGGATTTATTGCATTTACCACTGATTGCTTAATAATAATAATAACACTTCTTCCTAAATCAGGATCATTTTCACTGAAAAAAGTGTCAAGCACCTTTTTAAATCTTTGGTTGCTAACACTTTTTGGTAGGAACTTCTTTAATTTCATCATCATTTTCTTTGGCTTTGTTGCTAACAAGCTATTCTAAATCTTCCAATGAAAAACCTTCATCTTCTGCATTTTTCTGATTGAATAATAATGGTTGTTAAAGTTGACTGCACTAATTCTAAAGAATGTGCCACAATGTGCTGGATTTTCTTTCACCCCCTATCAACACGTTTTACGATATGTAATTTAGTTTCTAAAGAAATTGCTTTTCTTTTCCTTGATTCTGACATTTTAACTAAATATTAATATTTACAAAATCTACAATAATGCTATCAGAGAACATATATGTCATTTATTGCAATGCACCACACTGAAACACACCCCATGAAGTGTAAGCAACGACTAAATTACATGGATAATGTGCACGAAACTGTTAAAACAGACACACACCCACAGCTTTTGGAGTAGTGATGAGTCGCCATCATTTGCCAATCGGATGATTGTTGGGTATTGACCTTAAAAATTTTAATATTTTTACATAAAATGGGCTTGAAATTGCGGACTTCATTATATCGAGGCTTCATTACCAGAGGTAATGTTAACCAAGGTATGACTGTAGATAGTATATTTATTAGGTAGATCAGAGATTGGCTCTCTGAATGATACCAGCAGGTTGTGTATGATGGAGCAGTGTCTCATAAAAAAAGAAGGGTAACCATTGGCATGTCCCAGGGTTCTGAAACACATTGTTCTTGGGCTGCTGCTGTTTAACTTGTTTGTAAACGATATATATATCATGTGGACTGACTGGGTATCTTCAGTTATTTGCTGATGGTGCTGAATCCCTTCAGGAAGATTCGAATAGACTTTTTACTTACACAAAAGAGTGGGGTTGTAGTTTTAATATCAATAAGTGCAAGGTGTTGCATTTTGGAGTGCAGAAATATAAGGCTGTGTACTATATCAATGGTGCCATACTGTAGGAAGTAGATGAGATTAGAGATTTGGGAGAGATGGTTGACAGTACACTGAAGTTTAGTTGGCATATTGCTAGTGTTGCAAAGGTTGCACATCATACTGCTGTTATAATAAGAAGTAATCTTAGATGTAGGGATAAGGAAGTGATTGTGTCACTGTATAAGACACTGGTCAGGCCACACTTGGACTGTTGTGCTCAGATCTGGTCACCTGATTTTCAATGTGATGTGGAGACACTGGAGAGGGTCCAGAGATGAGTGACTAAGACAATATCAGGAGTTTGGAATGCTGACTATGGAGAGAGGTTGAAGAGATGTGGATTGCAGAGTTTCGTGGATAGGAGAAAGAGAGGTGATATGATAGAGACGTTTAAGTTAGTAAGAGGATTTTATCAGATTAATCCAGATGGGATTATAAAAAGAGTAGAAGGTAAGAGGGGAACAACCAGAGGTCATTCCTGTAAGTTATGTAAAAGTGTGGTGAAGAAAGGTGTGAGGAGTAGATTTTTTACATGGAGAATTGTTCAGTGAATGGAATGCATTACCAGAATGTGTTGTTAATGCAAGGAAGATTCTCTATGATAAATATGTTGTCAGTTGAATGAACCTCCCACAATGAGTCTCTTGACTCCATGGAAGGTGTAATAATAATAATAATAATAATAATCTGTTCATGCCCTCATCCTGGCCTCTGCTAAGGATCTACCATTTTCAAATCATAAAATCATTTTTCTAAGATATTATTATTATTATTAGACACCTCCAGGGAGTCCAAAGACTCTTCGAGGGAGGATACCTGCTCTACAGCTCTGTCTCCCACTCAATCCACCAACTGACCGCAACTACACCAAAGCCATCTACTGCCAACCACCACTAGTATTTCCAAAAACAATCACAAACATCCATGCCCACGATGGGATTCGAACCCACAGCCTTTTAGCTGGAGAGCAGATATGCTATTATGTTATTATTATTAAACCTTTTCTCCTATCCTTCAAATGCTGGAATTCTCAAAGTATGGGATTAACACTGCTGTGTTGTTGATAGTAAAGGTCAACTAGCAGTGCATGTTACGGTAAGGTGAGATCCATACCACTTCAGTCATACCAGAATGATGTGAATCTATTTTGGTCTTCCTTATATTCACTAACTCGTAAGTAAAAACAGTGAGATTATGCAAATATCATGCTATTCTAGCACCAATTGTCTGCTGGTGGCAGAATTTTATACTTTTTTGTTTTTTTCCTGTAAATCAAAATCCCATGTTCCAGAGTGTACTTACACCAAGTTTGGTTGAATTTCGTCATTTTTTACTACAGGGGTCTGAACACCTTCTCTTTAATTATGGCCACCCTGTGTGTGTGTGTGTGTGTGTGTGTGTGTGTGTGTGTGTGTGTGTGTGTGTGTGTGTGTGTGTAATGAATGCATTTTTTCCATACCAATATGTAAAAGCTTTTCTGTAGTGATTATTATTCCTATATGTCATTATGTCATGTAGTTTATTGACTGTGGTCGTGTTATCTGATATGTTTTTCTGGTTACTCAGTAGGTTTGGCTGAAGTAATGTTTTAGCATGACTGTGTAGTGGCATAAGTGTTTCAACTTAAAAATATATTGTGTTCTATCATTGCTGCTCGTATGAGCGTGGGCTCTTCTCTTTGTTCCCAGAATATCAGTTTTACCATTTTATTTTGCAGTTATTGTAATCTGTTAAGTCTGTAGTTTACACAGAATGTGTATGATGTAATTTCACATCTTAAAATGTTTCCACATAATGCTCTATAGATTAATATTATATGTATGTTGGAGCAATGTCTTTTTAATTGTTATAGTTTGCTTGTTGCAATCCTGAGTTTGTGTGTAGATAATTTGTATGGCCATTCCAACTTTGATCAACATCAAAGTGAAATTTGAGATAATGTGTTGTTTTTCACCTGTGCAGTGGTTGTGATTTTAGGATCAGTGCTCTGTGTGTATAGGAGGATGGATGTGAGACAGTGAGATATTTAGTTTCTATGGATTGGATCTTTGGTTTTTGAATATCATTAGCTTTGGTTTTTTGGGATATATATATATATATATATATATATATATATGCCCATTTTCAGTTAGCTAATTAGTTATCAGATTGATGTTATGTTGCATATTTGTGTAAGCTGTGTTTGCATCATTGTGAATGGACACTATTGGCCATGTCATCTGCATATTGGAAAATATTACTTTTTAGGGAAAGTTGGCTAATATCATCTTTGTATATATCTCTGTTGTCTATATCTTCCTTCAGATAAGCTTACAGAATCAACCAGCATATTTGAATGCTCTGCTGCTGATGTTGATATGGAGAATGGATAGTCCTTTTTTTTTTTTTTTTTTTGGCCAGTCTCTTGTTTCCATTCAGTTATTCAGTTATTGAGTTTAGAATGAGGCAGCTATCATATTTCTGGGTAATTAGATCTGTTTGGTGGTCTGCGTTCATGTGGGTTGGTATGTTGTTCCCTTCTTTAAGACTCATTAGTGTTCTTTTTAATGTGACAGCCTTCTAAGGATTTTAATAAATTTAGGGAAGCCTTAGTATCACCACTCTGGTCTGCCTCCCACTGACGAGATTCGATAAAGGTAGCAACCGGTCTGGGTAGTGGCCCTTCCCCTAATGCATAGCAGTATATATGTCCGCAAGGAGATGTGCTTTGTATTATGGGAGATACTGAGACAAGGAGTAATGGGAGCTTAGTCCACCTTTGCTATGAGTTGCCAAGTGAAGTACCACCTTACCTCAGTCCTGAAGATATTTTCAGGTGCAAACTTTCTTTGCTTTCACTTGGATAAAGGATTAAACTAAATTTATTATAGTCTAACCAAGTACAAAATAAACTTCTAAGGATTTTATTTGGATTGGCTTTGCATCTTGTTTCTTTTTAAGGGTTATTTTGCTCTCTCTATATAAATGGGTAATTTTTTCCTATTTTTACTTTCTTTATATGGTAGAATAGTTTCTGATAATATGTTGTTAAGTACTTGAACAGGAGATTCGGGTATGGTCGTGAGTTCCATTCAGATCCTTGGCCACTGATTTTTTTTATCCCGCAGGCTCTGGCTAAAATGATCTCATAGATGGTCTTCCAGAAACTGCCTTGTCTCTTAAATGTTCAGTCGATGCAATTTCTGGATGACCATCTATGAGGAGATCACTTCTATGCTATTGTTGGTTTAGGAGTTTGTAATGTAGTTTTAGAAAATTTATTTATTGTTGTAGTTCGATAGTCTCTTTAATTAAGTTATGCTGTCTTTCCATTAGCACTTTTATGCTGTTTTTAATTTCTCTAACTGTCAGCAGTACTTCTACAGAACTGTTATTAAATTTAATAAACTCATCATACTGGTTAAATTTTTCTGTAATTTGTGAAGTATGTTTTTCAAATAGTTCTCAAATAAATATGATTAAGCAATCCTTTAAGTTTTCTATTTTTTAGTAATAGATTCAAAATGGGCTCACCTCAGTTTCCATTATTATACTCCTTGTGCTGTTTGTTGCTGCATTGGCAGTTTGGCACCTGCTATTGTTTACTGCATTGGCTGTTTACTGCTTGCTGTTGTTTGTTGCATTGGCTGTTTCCTGCCTGCCAATAAAGGTGACATCACTTTGTTTTCCCTACAGTGTGGGCACTTCCACTTGTCATGCTTCACATTAAATTTTTGCTGCTATGTAGCCCTCTGACAATCCCGAGCAGAGAAAGTGCATATTTCTCTCATGGTTGCTGCATATTAGTGATTTTCTTCCCCCTATTAAGTCTTCTTGGCATTCATAGTACTTCATCTTCTTTCTGGTTTTGGCAAAGCTGGTGTGATTGCTAAGATGGTGACTTCCTTTGTTCTCCTGTTGTGTGGTTGACCACTACTTGCTGCAATCTTTGAGGTTTTTACATCAATATTTTTGGCTTGACAAATGGAATTCATTGATGTACTTTGAATATTAATTCACAACTTAAAAAACTGCTTTAAAACTTAAAAAATGGGAGCATTGAAATAGTGTGCTTGCTACTACATGTTACCACAGTGCCCTTGTTGAATGGAATAATAATAATAATAATAATAAAGCAACGTATGATTTTTAAGAAGCAGTGTTCATAGTTTAGTATTCACTTCTGTAATGAGAATATATATATATATATATTTATTTTCTTTTTTATTTATTTCTTTTTTCTTTTTATATTTTTAAATAGGAAAGGATGCCCTGTGGTCAGTTCCTGCAATGAAACTAAATATGGCTGTTGTCCAGATGGAATGACACCAGCTAAAGGTCCAAACAGTGAAGAATGCCCTGAAGAGCAAAACTGTAATAACACATTGTGGGGATGTTGTCCTGATGGATTTACTGCTGCCAGTGGAGAAAACATGACTGGATGTGATATTATGTTTCAGGAGTGTCTGAACACTACTTTTGGATGCTGTCCAGATAATCAGTCAGTTTCTCAGGGTCCAGATTTTTTGGGTTGTGTCGAGGGTATGCCATCTGGAGAAGACTGTATTGAATCATTATATGGATGCTGCATGGATGGCTTAACTCCTGCAGAAGGACCAAACAGTGCAGGTTGTCCTGAAAATATTACACTGATAACCGTGCCAACAAAGTTTATTGATTGTAATGCAACACTTTATGGCTGCTGTCCAGATAATCTCACTCTAGCTAGTGGACCAGAGTTTGAGGGATGTGAAGTAGAAGGAAGTGGTGAACCAGAAAGTGAATGTTGGAACACTCTGTATGGTTGTTGTCCTGATAACATTACTTTAGCCAGAGGCTTCAAGAATGAAGGTTGTGAACTTATAGTAAATTGTTCAAATTCTCCTTATGGATGCTGTCCTGATAATATTACAATTGCTTTAGGACCTGACAATACAGGCTGTCAAGAAGAAATCATAGATTGTTTAAACACTACTTTTGGTTGCTGTCCTGATAATATTACAGTGGCCCTGGGATCTAATAATGAAGGATGTGAAGAAGAAATCATAGACTGTTTAAACACTACTTTTGGTTGCTGTCCTGATAATATTACAGTTGCCCAGGGATCTAATAATGAAGGATGTGAAAAAGAAATCATAGACTGTTTAAACACTACTTTTGGTTGCTGTCCTGATAATATTACAGTTGCCCTGGGATCTAATAATGAAGGATGTGAAGAAGAAATCATAGACTGCTTAAACAGTACTTTTGGTTGCTGTCCTGATAATATTACAGTTGCCCTGGGATCTAATAATGAAGGATGTGAAAAAGAAATCACAGACTGTTTAAACACTACTTTTGGCTGCTGTCCAGATAATATTACAGTTGCATTAGGATCTAATGATGAAGGATGTGAAGAAGAAATCATAGACTGTTTAAACACTACTTTTGGCTGCTGTCCAGATAATATTACAGTTGCATTAGGATCTAATAATGAAGGATGTGAAGAAGAAATCATAGACTGTTTAAACACTACTTTTGGCTGCTGTCCAGATAATATTACAGTTGCCCTGGGATCTAATAATGAAGGATGTGAAGAGGAAATCATAGACTGTTTAAACACTACTTTTGGATGCTGTCCTGATAATATTACAGTTGCCTTGGGATCTAATAATGAAGGATGCGAAGAAGAAATCATCGACTGTTTAAACACTACTTTTGGTTGCTGTCCTGATAATATTACAGTTGCCGTGGGATTTAATAATGAAGGATGTGAAAAAGAAATCATAGATTGTTTAAACACTACTTTTGGTTGCTGTCCAGATAATATTACAGTTGCCTTGGGATCTAATAATGAAGGATGTGAAGAAGAAATCATAGACTGTTTAAACACTACTTTTGGCTGCTGTCCAAATAATATTACAGCTGCATTAGGATCTAATGATGAAGGATGTGAAGAGGAAATCATAGACTGTTTAAACACTACTTTTGGCTGCTGTCCAGATAATATTACAGTTGCATTAGGATCTAATGATGAAGGATGTGAAGAGGAAATCATAGACTGTTTAAACACTACTTTTGGCTGCTGTCCAGATAATATTACAGTTGCATTAGGATCTAATGATGAAGGATGTGAAGAAGAAATCATAGACTGTTTAAATACTACTTTTGGCTGCTGTCCAGATAATATTACAGTTGCATTAGGATCTAATGATGAAGGATGTGAAGAAGAAATCACAGACTGTTTAAATACTACTTTTGGCTGCTGTCCAGATAATATTACAGTTGCATTAGGATCTAATGATGAAGGATGTGAGAAATATTTGGTAAGCTGTTTTAATTCTTCTTTTGGCTGCTGTCCTGATAATATTTCATTGGCACTAGGACCAAATAATGAAGGTTGTGAGGAGGACAGTTTTAGTTGCTCAAGCACCACTTTTGGCTGTTGCTCTGATAATATTACAATTGCCACAGGTCCTGGTAATGAAGGTTGCGGTATGGAAGATGAAGGATGTGCTAATACAATATTTGGATGCTGTCCAGATGGTGTTACTGTTTCTCAAGGTGCTAATGATTTTGGTTGCTGCAGTACAACTAAATTTGGATGTTGTCCAGATAACATCACTGCTGCACTGGGTTTGTTCTACCTTGGATGTGGTTGCCAGACATACCCATATGGATGCTGCCCAGATGGTATTACACCTGCTCAAGGTGAAAGGTAAATATTAAATCAAAATATTAAACCATATCTAACATTTGTTGAAAGTTGAAAGTTTTTTCACTTGGTTATAGTATAAATTAAAGAAGCCAAGAAAGTATATTATTGGTTTCATCCTTTACTTTTACATCCATTACTTCTTCATAAGTGAAAGAACATGAGAGTGGAATGAATGAGATTGATGTGCTTAGCAATGGAAATATTAATAGGGTGAGAGATGAGAAAGAAAGAATGAAAGAATGAATGGGAATGCAAGAGGAACAGGGAAATGGGGGGGGAGCTGGGGTCAACATGGAGTGAGAGCATAGGGAGAGTGGATGTTGGAGGTAGTAGTGAATGTATATATGGGAATGATCACCATGGGATAGTTGAGACTGAGAACATATATGGGGTAAGCAATTGTAAAAGTGATTGGGCAAGGGCAGCAGTGATGAACTGGTCTTGCATCGTCATAAAAAGTTGGTTGTAACTTAATTTTCCCAAGAAATATTCACACTTGTAAAGGCTGGCTGAATCTCACTGACTAGAGCTACATTGACAGCGTATGGCCTGTGTTATTTAAGCAACAGAGTGAGACGGCATGAAATGGCTATGCATGCACATGAAATCACAGTGCTGCTGCGAGGACCTGGAAGCTCCTACAACTGAGCAAGCCAAGGTAACTTTGACTAGACAAGCAAGCATCGGCCTTTGATACACAATGCAAAGCTCAATTATTGCCACACGAGCTTAAGACGTCTTCTGTCTACAAAAATAAAAGTCTAAATGGAATGCTTATAAATGCATGCATTTATTAACAAATAAATATTACTTCTTTCTCAATTAATGAGCTTGTGCAGCAAGCATAGCAAGCATGGAGAATTCGCCCCTGAAGGGCAGGTGTGGGAAAATCTCAACAAACAGTTGGCTTGGATAGGACTGGCTACCGACCTAAAAGTGAATTACTATGTTTATTAACAAATGCCTGGAGCAACAGAAATAAGGGTAATGAAATTGTTTCACTGATTGAGGTTATTCACTCAAAAACTGTGGAATAAGTGAAACATGTTGAATAAGGATGATAACCTGACAGGAATAGAAATGGAAGGACAGTGTTTTTTGTGATTATTGAAAGGAAAAGAAGGTGGGGAGAGTTCTACTGATGATAGCAGGCGATAGCAATGGTTTTGAAGCAGTGTAATGTGAAGGTTGACAGAAAGAGATATTTACTTGGATATTAATATGGGCCAGGGAATGTAGATTGTAGTAGAGAAAAAATGTATGAGCAACTTCGGCTAGAGTACAAGGGAAAAGTGTTATTATGGGTGATTTTTATTATGGCAGTATAAATTGGAATGAAGTGAATAAGGAAAATGAAATTTTTGAGTTGTTGAGAGACAACTATCTTAGGAAGTATGTAAAGGAGGGCATTCAAAGAACAAGCATTTTAGATCTGATCATTTCTTCAGTTGGGGTGAGTGATCATGAAGTGATCATCTGGATTGTGGACAGATTTCTGTGAGAAAATGATCTGTGTGGAATTACAAGGTTGATGATTATGAGATGCTTAGGAGACGGCTTGGAGTTAAAGAATAGAGTGAGGGGGTTAAGTGGGAAAGAATAAAATGCTGCTTGGGAACTGTCAAAGAGACACTTAACATTGATGATCTAGACAGATTAACATGATCCAGATATTGATATCAGTAAGACATCAATGACTGGATGTATTTCAAAGATAAAAAAAAGACTGAATAAGGTATGTGGCAAGTGGATGAATGAGAGTATCAAGTATGAAATCTGGAAGAGTTGAGGCACTTTGGAGGCAACACAAGATAAATAATGGTAATGATCAGTTGCACGAACAACATAAAGAGCAGGCCCAGAGAGTGACTCATTTGGTAAGGATAGCAAAAGTGCAGTACTATCAGAAATTAGGAAATCATGCCAAGAAAAACATTTGTGAGTTTATTCCATGTGTGGCAAGAGAAGAAAGAATGATTATGAAAGATGATGTTAATGGATGAAAGTAGTAGATTAGTGACTGCTGTAGAGGACATAATCAAGGTATTCAGTGAGCACTTCATCAAGGTGGTTCATCCTCCATGTGAGATCCAGAGAAGTTCAAGTGGAGAGAATGAAATGGGTGAAGACATACTGATGAGCGAGCAAGAAGTATATGTATATCTGGAATTGTAGTTAAGGTTAGTGAGAGCTAGAATACAAAAAAATGTGTTGATAACAACAGTATTCTCTGTTATATAAATTAAGTGGATATTAAATCCAACATGATTCATAGCCAAAAACAGAAACTAAAAGTTTCATGTAAAAATTGACCAGAGAGCTTGCAGGAATACACTGCCGCCATACTACAAATTGCCCTAGCCGAACCTAATAGGAAAAGCATGAATGCTAAAAGTGCTCATATATTGCCTTCTTTTGGTCCATTTTGAGAGGTTTCACTAGTCTGAAAGCTGTTTCAAACTCATTGGTTTTTGTCAGAGACTAGGCAGAAACCTAAGAGAGCAAAAACTCTCAGTACTAGGGAACTTGAAGCGTCAGAGAGAATTTTGCATTGCTAAAATGAAGCCTTTGGCTCTTTATTTTAGTAAGTATTCTCTGTGCCTGTCAGCATGGGTTTGTTAAAGGGGAAATCTTGTTTTATCAACTTGTTTATGTACTATAACAAAGTACTGAGTGTATTGGACAAGAGAATGAGAGATGCATATACAGTGGTATACGCATGTAAGTTTTGCAAAATCCTTTGCAAAAACTTAGATTTTGCAAAGGCTTTTGATAGATTGCCACACTGCAAGTTGGTAACTAAACTGGAACAGACTTTGGATGATAGATGAGTTGGATAGGCAACCAGCTCTAAGATAGGTATGAGCAAGTTGTGTAGCAGATAATATCCTGGAAGAGGAAAGTTAGTGGTGTACCACAATTGTCTTTTTTTGGACCATTGTTATTTAATTTTTATATTTGGGATGTGTTTCACTGGTGATACATAACTGTTTCATGATTATGCGAGAATTGAGAGATGGCCTTACAGGAGGACTTGAATAGATGGTATGAGTGGGCATCAGTATGGATCTGTCAGTTCAATGTTTTGCAAAGTGTGTGGTTCTGAAATTTGGTAGGCATCAATGGGATGCAAAGTATACACTTGAAAGGGAAGCTGAGGAGACGAGAGACCTTGGAGCAGTTGACAAGGATGTGAAGTTTACAGATCACATTGTGCAAGTTGTGAAGTCATCACATCAGATTATGGCATTGATGAGTTGGACCTTAACATGCAGAAATAAAGAGGTCCTGGTTCCACTATATTGGGCATTATATAGATTATTGTGTTCAGAATTGGTCCCCTGGATTTCATGGTGATGAAGATATATTAGAAACAAAGCAGACTTTGTTATGTGGGAATAGGAAGACACGGAGCAGTATCATGTGCAAAACCTCATGAATAGAAGGAAGAGAGGGGATATCATTGAGACATTTAAGTTAATAAAGGGTTATTACTAGGTTAATTGTGGAATGAATTTTGTCATAGAATGGGAGAATGGGATAGAATAAGGAGACATCCATGGAGGCTGTATAACAAGGCACATTATTATTTATTACTCAGGCCTCCATGGAGTCAAAAGACTCATTGTGAGAGGTCCTTCCTAGGAAACACAAAGTCTATCATACCACTCCTTGAACTCATTGACTGTTCTTGCTCTCACCACTCTATCAGGCAATGCATTCCATGGTTCAACTACCCTCCATGCAAAGAAACCACTCTTCACTCTCTTGCTCACAGCTTCCTTTCGTAACTTCTAATAAAGAGCAGGTTCTTTGCATCGATTGCGGTTGGTGAGTTTAATGAACTGCCTGACATTGTAATTAATGTAAATATTAACAATATGTAGAAATAATATTGTCACCATGTAGAAATAAAGAGGTTACAATTTCACTATACAAGTCCTTGTTCGAGGTTTTGATTAATATGCACAAATTCGTTTACCCAGTAAATGAGATGAAGAAATTTGGAAAGATTCAGAGAATTTTGACTAAGATAATTGTTATAATTATGAATAAAAAATCAGAGTCAGGATCAGGAAAATGGGATTGGTCAGATTGAAGAGAGAGGTGTGGTATAGCAGTGAGAATAGAGATTGTTGGTGTTTGTAGAATGGCCTTAAAGACAGAGGGATTATGTTTATACACAAATCTAAGAAGAATTCAAAACAAGAGAGCTGAGTTTGTTGCATTGATTGAGTCAGAATGCCCAAAGATAATTGGAATAAGTGAAACTTAGTTGTCTGAGGAGGATGTGATGTCAGGAATAGAATGGAAGTACATATAGTTTTCCAGAATGATATCTGAAAAGAGGAGGAGAAGTGCTGTTAATGATTGCAGAGGAATTGTATCCACAAAGTGTGGAAGTTGATAGTGAATGCAGAGATTTTGAATTTCTGTGGTGTGAAGTTGAAATTTACATGCTAGTATATCTGATAATATGCTATCCTTATAGACCAGGGAATTTAGAGAATACTGATTGTGAAATGTTTAGGCACACTGGTTGGTAATATAAAAAGATGGTGATCCTGAGGGGATACTTTAATTACAGGAATACGGAAATATAGAATGGAAGGAGGAGATGGTGTATGGAAACAAGGAGTGTGAATCTGTTGAATTTCTGAGAGATAAATATTTTAAGCAACGTGTGACTGAAGGTTTTAATGTTTTGGATTTGGTGATAACTTCACAAGATGTAGTTGTTAATGAGGTATGGACCCTTCCATCAGTTGGTGAGAGTGATCATGAGGTGCTTGTTTTTTGGGAAGTGGTGAAACAAGAAAAGGTTACTGCCAAAAATGGACATATTTGGAAGTATAAAGCAGGTGATTATAGGAAGCTCTGTAGTCAGCTAACATCAGTACAATGAGCTGAGCAGAAAAGATATTGACAGTGCATGGAAATTCAAAAGGTAGTGTCTGACACAAGCCATATATAAAAGCATACCAAGAATTAAGCGAATAAATAGAATAGATGTGAAATGGATGAACATTGAAATCAAGCAAGCCGTGTTGGAAAAGAAATGCTATGGAGGAGGTACAAGATGGTTGCTGGTGATTGGATTCATGAAGCGTATAAAGTGCAGGCTAAAAAAGGTGATGAGCATGGTAAAGAAAGAAAAGATGCAGTATGAGAGGAGATTGGCTGGTCATGCCAAGGTAAACTCAAGAGAATTTTTCTGCTATATGGCAAGCAAGAGAAAGAACAATTCTGGCAGGTTGACACTTGTGGATAGTTCATACCTCTGTGGAGTCTGGTGGATAAGAAGGAGGGTGATATTAGTTAGATATAAGTTTATGATATGTTTATACCAAGTCAGTGCTGAAGAGAGTGTTCAGAGTGAAGGTAAACAAAGGTAGAAAAAAAGAGCCTTCACCAGAAATTGTATACAGATGGTGTGAGCAAAGAAGCAAGGAACAAGATTTTTTGCTTGGAGAGTGGCTGGCTAGTCGAATTACCTAAGTATGTGATCAATTCAGAACTAGTGGGCAATATTAAATTACATTTTGGGTATTGTGCTTGATGGTAGGACCTCTTACTTGATGTAGGAAGCACCTCTTAATACCATGGTAATAATAATTATATTTTATTATCATCACACTCTCCATGGAATCAACAGACTCATCGTCTTAAAAGGTTTATTCAACTGGCAGCATATTCATCATACTGAACCTTGAGATCCTTAACACTCTCTGCACTCACAACATATTCAGGTACAAAATTCTCTATGTAAAAAACTAACTCCCTACACCCTTCTTCAACACACCCTTACACAACTTCCAAGGATATATTTACTGGTTCTTCTTCTCTCTCCTTCTACTCTTTTATAATCCCCTGTACTAATCTGATGAAATCTGTCTATCCTATCCCAATGACTTTAACAGGCCTTTAAGGCCCACAACCTTCCAAGCATGCTTGGATTTCATAACCAAAGTACGAGAATAGGATGCTCACCCCTATGCCTGTAAGTATTCCTGGCTGTATCCCTGTGTGTTCACGAGGCCAATTTGTCTGCTTGCGGGATGAAAAACCGCAGATAAACTGGCAGAAAAAACCCTGCTGTTCATGCCCAAGACCGGCTAACTTGGCTATGGCTGAGGAAGAGCCTTTAGCTCCTCACGTCAGTGACAGGAATCGAACCTAGGACACTCCTTCCCCAGGCATATGGTTGTGAAGCGCAAAGCCACTAGGCTAACCATGCGGACTAATCTGATGAAATGCCATAACCAATTGAAACATCTCTATTGTATCACCTATTTTCCTTCTATCCATTAAACTCTAATTTACATTCCTTTAACCCCCCCCCTCTCTCTCTCTCTCTCTCTCTCTCTCTCTACATACCTAACATTTCAGATGGTTGATATTGACTTAGTCACTTATCTCTGGACCCTTCTCCAATGTTTCCGCATCACAGTGTTAAGATGACCAAATCTGAGCACAATAGTCAAAATACGGTCCGACTAGTGCTTTATATAGCATTTAAATAAAATGAAGGGATTCGAATGTGAGATTTTAATTAGAAATATGGAGTAGAAAAAGAGGAATTCACATAGAATAAAATACAGTGAATTTTTTTAAAAATATTATTATTATTATTCATGCCTCCATGTAGTCAAAAGACTCATTGTGGGAGGTCTTTCCTAGGAAACTCAAAGTCTATCATACCATTCCTTGAACTCATTGACCGTTCTTGCTCTCACCACTTCTCAGTATTGCAGCAATCCTTTGGGTTACCTTCACCACCTTTGCAATATGTTCCCTGAATTTCAATTTTCTATCAATCATCACCCATAGATGTCTTGTCTCCCTCTATTTCATCCAGTACAGCTCCTGCAATGGAGTATGCAGACTCCTATCGATGTATCCCAAACGTCAACATTTTGCATTTTGCTGCATTAAACTAACACCCCCCATTTCATTTGCCAATCTGTCTAGTTTATTCAGATCCTCTTGCAGGGCTGCTGCATCTGCACTATTACTAATAACCCTTACCAGCTTTACATCATCTACAAACAACTGAATATCCCCCTGCAATCCATTGACACTGTCATTGATATAAAGGTTAAACAATACAGGTCCCAGTACTGAGCCCTGTGGGAGGACCCTACTTGTAACCTTCTGCCTCCTTGATATTTTCCCACCATATACAACTCTCTGATACCTATCAGACAGCCAATCCTGAATCCAGTTGACTAACCTGACATCTAAACCCATGTGCTGTAAATTAAATATCATCTTATCATGTGGCAACCTGTGAAATGCTTTAGCAAAAAAAAAAAAAAAAAAAAAAAAAAAAAAAAAAAAAAAAAAACGGCAGTATATGCCTTTCCCTCATCAACTGCTCTTGTCACTTTATTATAAAAGGCAATTATATTACTATAGCAAGAGCACCCCTTAACAAATCCGTGTTGTCTCTCACAGATAACATTACCCTTATTATTATTATTATTATTATTATTATTACAGGCGACTCCAAGGAATCTTTAGACTCATCGAATTACCCTTATCTGCACAACGCTGTATGTGGTCCCTCACTAATTTCTCCAAGATCTTAACAACTACTGATGAAACACAAACTGGCCTATAGTTAGACATATCCAGTCTGCTACAGCTCTTATGCAATGGCACTATCTTACCTTCCTTCCATTCCTTGAGTACCTTTCCTACCCAGACTTTCATTGAAAAGCCAGGTCAACACAGCTGTCAGTTCTTTAGTACATTCTCTCAAAACCTGTGGCAAAATACCATCCATTCCCACAGCTTTAGTGATATCTAGGATACTCAGTATTTGGAGCAATCACTCTCCTCTATACCTCGAACCTGCCTTATCCTTCTAATATTAAAACTTACTTCTCCAGGATGAAATATAGTCCAATAAACTATTTATTTAACAACTTCACTATGTCTTCTGCATCAGTCACTCTATTCCCATTGTTATCTCACAATCTCATTCTTCCAGAATCATTTCTCCTCCTACTGGGCACATAGCTTAAAAATACCCTAGGATTTTCTTTGGATCTTAGTGCCAATCTCTTCTCATATTTCAGTTTTGTCTCCCTTACCATACTAGTCACTCTTCTGGCCTGTGTCTTATATTCTTCATGCATCTTCTCTTCACCTGTCTCCTTATATCTCTTTAATAACCTATTTTTCACCTGCAGCTCCTGTTTGATATTGTTTATCATCCAATTTACACCAAATTGTGTCCTTTTCCTCACTCGTAGAATACAGTTTACTATTGATGCTAACAAATATTTCTTCACAATTTTCCAAGTACTAATGATATCCTGGCCTTCCAATTCCGCCCTCCATGGAAATGCCCCAAGTTGATATCTAATACTATTATGATCACCTGCATTATAATTCCACATACGTTTCTCTTTTCTTTGATAATCTATCTGTTCTAGATGCATGTGATAGAATCAATGCAAGGTTTTAGACTCATAGACTTAGTTATAGCTTTCAAGTATTGTGTGTTGATCCAGTTTACGAGAGTGAATATTGGTTCTAATTTGGTAGGTGAAGTTTATTATTATTATTATTTTATTTATCATATACTTTTTTAAATGGATATGTGGAAGTATAGGATAAGGGATTATAGAAACCTCCTAATCAACTTGTAACTGTATCATAGAATGATGGATTTCAAAAGTAAAGAAAATATTATTATTATTATTATTATTATTATTATTATTATTATTATTATTATTATTATTATTAAACAAGACCTCTGGAGTCAAAGACTCATCTGGAAGATCCTTTTATCACACACACACACATATCTCATTGTACCGTGTCTTAAACACACTCAAACATCTCGCAGACACCACACTCTCAGGCAAGGCATTCCAATCATTCACAACTCTGCACGATAAAAAACCTGCCTCTCACTCCCCTACTCACACCCTCTTTATACAGTTTCAAGGGATGACCTCTGGTTCTCCCCTGATCTCCCACTACTCTCTGTAGAACTTCTCCACTATTGATCTTATAACAACCCCTTAGCAACTTGTAGGTCTCTATCATATCTCCCCTCTTCCTTCTCTTCACCAGACTCTGCAAATTACATCTTCTCAATCTTTCCTCATACTCAACATTCCAGAGGTCAGAAACTACCTTAGTCAGTCGCCTTTAGACCCTTTCCAACATCTCTTCATCCTTCTGAAAACCCGATGACCAAATCTGGGAACAATACTCCATGTGTGGCCTAATCAAAGCCTTATATAATGGAACAAGAACCTCCCTACTTCAACACGTCAATGTCCTCCACATCATTCCTAGAAGTCTTTGTGTTGTCTTCACAATTTTGGCGATGTGTTCCCTAAATTTTAGATCCTTATCCACTATCACCACCAGATCTCTTATTTCCTCCACTTCCAACAATATACTCTCACCAAGCATAAATTCTGCATCCCATCTTTGTTTTCCAAATTTTAAAACCTTACATTTTGCAACATTGAACTCACATCCCCATCTGCTTGCCCAATCACTCAATCTATTCAAGTCCTCTTGCAAGGCCACAACATCTTCACTACTCTTTATGGTTCGCCCCAACTTTGCATCATCTGCAAACAACTGAATATCTCCATCCAAACCCTCACCAATATCATTAATATACAAGTTAAATAGTAATGGCCCTAAAACAGACCTCCTGAGGCACTCCACCAGTGACCTTCCTTTTCCTGGATATCGCACCCCCATACACAACTTGTTGATACCTATCAGATAGCCAGTCTCCAATCCAATGCACTAATCTAATATCCAACCCCATCTGCTCTAGTTTGACTGTCAACTTATCATGAGGTACTCTATCAAAAGCTTTTGCGAAATCCAAGTATATTACTGTGTATCCTTCTCCTCTGTCCAAGGAAGCAGTCACTTTATTGTAATAAGTAAGTAGATTACTAAAACATGACCTCCCTTTAGCAAATCCATGCTGTCCATCAAAGATTATACCATTGTTGTCAACCCAACTCTGAATCCTAGTTCTCACAAGCTTCTCTAACAACTTAACCACAACAACTGACACAGAGATAGGGCTATAGTTTGATGCTTGAGTTTGATCACCTCCTTTATGAAGTGGCACAATCTTGCCCTCCTTCCACTCTTTAGGAACTTGACTAAGTGCAAGACTCGTATTAAAAAAATATGTCAAGGCAGTTGTCAACTCTCTGGCACATTCCTTCAGAATATGCAGTGATATATTATCAAGTCCCACAGCCTTATTTACATCTAGTTTACTCAACTCCCCAAACACCTCTTGCTCACTTACAGTCAGTCTCTCCTCCCCATAATCAACTGCTCTCAATCTCTCCATGAAGTCACATTCACAAGATTGAAAGATCTTTATGAACTTCTCATTAAGTATCTCCACCACACATTCTGCATCAGCTGTCTTTATACCATTTCCTCCAATCAATGTCATCCTTCCGTAATCATTCTTTCTTTTGCTGGCTACATATCGAAAGAATTCCCTAGGATTATTTTTGGTTTCATTAGCTAACTGCTGTTCATTCCTCTCTTTAGCTACTCTCATCAACCAAGTCACCCTCCTTGCCTGGTCCTTGTAGACCTCATGAAATTGGTTACTTCCACTTCTCTTATGCTGCCTCCACAATGCCCTTTTTCTCTGTATCGCATGCTTAATCTCTTTATTCATCCATCTCACACCTACCTTATTTAACCTTCTCACCCGTGGTATACATTTAGACATTGCATCTACTAAATAATTCTTGAAAATACCCCAAACTGCATCGATCTCTTTTCCAGCTAACTCCTCATTCCATGCTACACCTGCAAGCTGTCTCCTGAGCTCTTCATAATCACCCCCCCCCCCCCCTCCTGGTAGTTCCACATATACCCTTTTTTCACAGGGGTCCTTGCACTGCTGGCAACCACCCAGGTAAATACCTCATGGTCACTTTCACCAATTGGTGGATGATTTGACACCTCATTTATAATTACATCCTCCGATGAGATGACCAAATCCAAGACCCTTAATCCTCGTATGCCCTCTGTTACATACTGTCTGAGGTAGTTATCCCTCAAAAACTCAAGAAACTCATTTTCTTTACTTCCAGTTGCTATCTCTTCATTCCAGTCTATATTGCCATAATTAAAAGCACCCATAATGATCACCCTTTTCTTATTTGCTTGGCTTATTTGACTATACATTTCACTATCACCACCATCCACATTACCAGGTCTATAACAACATCCCACCAAGTATTTGATTCTATTCACCTCTATCTCACACCATACTGCCTCAAAACCACTGGCCCTATTTCTTTCTTACATCCCTACCTTGTATGGACATAACACTTTCTCAATTATCAATAGCACTCCCCCCTCCCTTTTTACCCCTTCTATCCTCATGAAACACATTATACCTTTCCATCTCTATTCCTGTCAGGATGTCGTCCTCATCTAACTGTGTCTCACTTATTCCGACAATCTTTGGGTGAACAGATGCAATTAGTGCGACCATTTCATCCACCATGTTTCTTATACTTCTAGCATTGGTATACAAACACAACAGCTCATTTCTGGATCTACAGCTAGTTCCACTGATACCACTCACTTGTTGTGATCTCTCCATGCTGGACTGGGGCCATTTCCCTTTCTGCTTCTTCATTTTAGAACCCTTTGCAATTCCATGTGTTTCTTCTTGATCCCATTTCTTTCCTGCCTACACATGCTCTCACCTCCTCTTGGCGTATCCACCTTTCTCACACTGTGTACCCCTGTCCACTCTGAGCCTCCCCATTTCCCTGCTCCTCTTGCACACCTATTCTCTCATTTTCTATACTCATACCACTCACTTCCCCATTCATATCCACTTCTTCAATCTCTCCTGTCTTACTCTCCTGCTCTTCCACATCACTACCCTCTCGATCTGATTCATTCTCTCTATTCACTTCTCTACCTTCCAGCAGCAGTCTCTCCAAGCGATTCACACCATAACCACTGAAATGCAGTCCATCGCTCCTATACAGCTCACTTCGTCCCTCAAACTCATTCCACACATTAACAAACTGTACTCCCATCTCCTCACACATTTCAGCAAGAATATCATTCATAATCCTTGCTCTCCGCCTCATTTCACCACAATCATACCTAGGCAACACACTGACTACCCTTCCTCTCACACTATTCTCTTTTATCTTTCCAAGCAGTCTCCTGACATTTATTTTGACATTTTGACAATTAACTCTTTTGCTCGCTCCCGCCTCATATCCAATGCCTCAATCACTCTACTCATTTTGCCACCTGGAAAACGTACCTTGTGCATTTTATCCTCTAGCACACCCTTAATAATGTAGTCACCATGCAATGCCACTCACTCATCTTTTGTTAACTGTTTCATGTCATCATGATTTATTTTAATAGTTTTGACCTGAATTCTCTTAATTTCATTCCGCATCAGTTTCATTTCTTGCCACATCCAATCCAATTCACCTTCCGAATCTCGCGACACATTCACTCTATCATTAAATCTTTCTAACTTTCTAACTCTCGACCCCCTTTCCCTCTCATTCATCCTTCTTTGTTTCTATACTTTCGGTCCAACATATGTCCAACTTTCACTATCATTCTTGTCACTTTCACTCTCGTTTCTCTTTCTTTGTTTCCGTACTTTCGGACTAAAATGAGTCCAACTTTCGCTATCATTCTTCTCACTTTTACTGTCATTCATCTTTCTTTGGTTCAGTACTTTCAGTCCAACATTCGCCATCATTAATTCTTTTTTTTGCTATTATTTATTCTTTCGATTTTTTTCACTTGCGATTTCTGCATCATTTCTACTACTTTCATTCATTCTCTCAATTTCGTTTCTTTCCGCCTCACTTTTGTCCCTTTTAACATCCGTCACGGTTTTCAAATCGCTCTTTTTCATTTTTCCTGATTTTTTAACATTTTTTCGCCTCTGTTTCGCACCATCCTTCTCTTTCAAACGTGCGCTTGCGACACAATGGGTACTAACACTTTCTGTCATCAATTTCATATTTGCATTCATCAGTTTCTCATTCAGATCACACTTCGCACACACCCTTCTTCCATCTGCTCTAAACATCCAGAAATCATTTATATAATCGAACGATTACATATAACAGACCTCACACTTAACGAAATGACTGAAATCTAAATTAAAATCATGGAATGACAATGCCGCCATTTTTTTTCCTCTCTGCAGGTTACTAGGTCTAATAATAACGATTTCGTATTTTAGTTTAGGCAAGAAAAATCCCCCACACTAATAATACTGGTAGCGTACAACATTTACAGCCGCTCTTACTCAAACAATTGCACATATATACTTAATTATTCCTAGTAAAACTTATCTGAATCAGGAGCTCTTCAAATCGCGTCTGCAGCGCTTGCCTCACTACCGCCCTCCGTATTAGAATATTATCAAATATTAGCATGTAATTTGGTAAAATACATGTGAAAATAATAATGAACAGTGGAATACAGTACTGTTGTATATCAAGAGTCAAGTGGATAAATGAAGTTGGAGTGAAATGGATGAACAATAAAATTAGGAAAATTTTGAGGCAGTATAAGATAATGGGCATGTGGAGCAATGCCTCCACACTTTCCTTGAACAAACGTTCAAACCTATAATGGGATCTATGTAAGAGGCGAGTCCTGGACCAAAGGATGTTGTGGTCAGTTTCACTCCCATACCGAACCAATCCAAACTTTTCAAGTTTGTTGTGAAGAATGGAGGATTGATGTTCTTGGATTCTTTTTTCAAGAGAACGTCCAGTCTCTCCAAAATAGAATAGATCACGGTTGCACAGAATTTGATAAACTCCATGAAGAGATAAAGTTGAGTGTTTGTCTTTATGAGAAGGAAAATGAGATGACAATTTGTTAATAGGTGAATAAGTAGCTGTTAAATCATATTTCTTTAAAATTCTTGTGATAGGTTCTGAAATACTGGAGATATAAGGAATTGGCACTCGATGTATTGAAACTTTGTTGTTTTGTGGAGGATTATAAGAATTGTGAAGATGAGTACTTTTTTCAGAAAAGCCATTGAGTTTCATGTGTTGTTGGATAGTAAAAGGTTCTTTCTGTAGATAATCAAAGGTAGAACGATTAGGTTTTGCTCTTCTTATGAGGCATTTTATAATTCCTGTTTTTTGACATGGATGATGGGCTGATTCTTTAAGAATATAACGACCTATGAACGCTGATTTCCTGTATACTGTAGATTTAAGAATATTTAAGAATAACTGGTTGTTTTCTTCTATTTCCATAGTAAACTTTATATGATGATGCAAGGAATTGATACTGTTTAAAAAAGAAGGTAAAGAGTTTTTGCTATGTGGCCAAATAGTAAAGATGTCATCTATATATCCTACTCAAAAGGATGGTTGAGGGAAAATAGATGAGAAGAGAACTTTTCTAAATGTTCTAAATAAAAGTTGGCTAAAGCAGGAGAAAGAGGACTTCCCATGGCCGGTCCTACTACTTGGCTGTAAAATTTCTTTTGACATACGAAATATCCAGAATGTATTACGAAATCGAACAGTTTTATAATGTTTTCAGGAAAGATGTCAGCAAGTAATTTTAAAGTTTCCTTGAGAAGTACATTGATATATAAAGATTCTATATCAAAGCTAACCATAAGATCTGTAGGTTGTAATGAGACATTTTTTAATTTTTCTAAGAAATGTGAAGAGTTCTTTAAAAAAGAATTAGAGTTGCCAATGTAAGATTTCAATAATTTAGCTAAATATTTGGCTATATGGTAAGTAGGAGAATCATTACAATCTACAATTGGACGGAGAGGATAGTCAATCTTATGAATCTTTGGAAGACCATAAAATCTAGGAGGTCTTGCAAAATGAGTTTTAAGTCTTTCCATTGTGTCTTTATCTAAACTGATGGCTTCATATAAGAGAGAATTTAATTTCTTTAGTTGTCTGTTGGTTGGATTATAATCAATTTTTTGATATGTGGAGCGATCTCGAAGCAAAAGAGAAAGTTTTCTTGTGTAGTTTGCTGAGTCCATACCTACAGTTGTTTTTTCCTTGTCAGCTTTGGTGATAATGAGGTGATTATTTTTTCTCAAGGACTGTAAAGATTTCATTTCAGAAGGAGATATGTTGGAAGGAGGAAGTTTGGCTTTAAGTAGAGAAGAAGTGACTTCTAGGCGAAGAGCATTAGCTTTATCACTAGTTAGATGACTGAGATTTCGTGCAATGTTAACTAGGAAATCTAGATATGGTATCTTATTAGGAAATAGAAAAATCATGTCCTTTTGATAGGATGAGGGTTTCGTTTTCAGTTAAAGGACGTCCGGATATATTGACAATCCAATATATCCGGACGTCCAATATATTCACAGGTCGTTATATTCTTAAAGAATCAGCCCATCGTCCATGTCAAAAAACAGGAATTATAAAATGCCTCATCAGAAGAGCAAAAATTAATTGTTCTACCTTTTATTATCTACAGAAAGAACTTTTTACTATCCAACAACACATGAAACTCAATGGCTTTTCTGAAAAAAGTACTCGACATCTTCTCAATTCTTATAATCCTCCACAAAACAACAAAGTTTCAATACGTCGCATGCCAATTGCTTATATCTCTGGTATTTCAGAACCTATCGCAAGAATTTTAAAGAAATATGATTTAACAGCTACTTATTCACCTATTAACAAATTGTCTTCTCATTTTCCTTCTCCTAAAGACAAACACTCAACTTTATCTCTTCATGGAGTTTATCAAATTCTGTGCAACCGTGATCTATCATTTTGGAGAGACTGGACGTTCTCTTGAAAAAAGAATCCAAGAACATCAATCCTTCATTCTTCACAACAAACTTGAAAAGTTTGGATTGGTTCAGCATGGGATTGAAACTGACCACAACATCCTTTGGTCCAGGACTCGCTTCTTACATAGATCCCGTTATGGGTTTGAACATTTTTTCAAGGAAAGTGTGGAGGCCTTGCTCCATCGTCTCAACCTGAATCGTAATGACTGTATATCTATATCAAAAATCTGGGAAAGTCTACTCAAGATTACTCATTAATTAATTATTTTTTTCTTTAATCATGTCTCTACTTCAAAATATTCCGTTTCATAATTAGTGATATAATATAATAACATCACGCGGCTTGTTCTATTTTAAATGATCTATTGTTAATATTCTAGCTTGTATTTTTTATAACTGTTCTTATAATACCACTGAGGATGGTCTGCTATTTACAGATCGAAATATCTGGTTAATCTTTCTTGTGTTTACGTGCATTTATCATTCAGGTTTTTATAAGATTGATGCATGGGAAATGTTTCAGCTGTGTGATAGTGATGGAAGAACAAGAGGTCATCCCTGGAAATTAAGGAAAAGTGTGGTTAACAAGAGTGTGAGAACGAGGTTTTTTTGCCTGGAGGGTGATGAATGAGTGGAATGCATTGTCTTACTCAGTTGTGAGTTATTCTTCTGTAAATGATTTCAAGAAGAGATATGATAAATATTCTTTTGATAGTTTGTGTCTCCCGCGATAAGTCTACTGACTCCATGGAGATACCCGTAATAATAATAATAATAATGACATATGGAAGACAAATTCTGAAACTTCTTGAGGCGGGTTAAGATGAAGGCCATAATTGTTGATTATTCTATTGATAGTTTTTGTATTATAATCATTAAAGGCTCTGATAGTAGACATTGAACATATGTTGAACATATTTTGAGCTCTGTCAACAAGATAATATAAATTAAAGATACCAAGAAATTATATTCTTGATTTAATTCTTTATCCAAGTATAAGCAAACAAGTTTGCACCTGAACTATTTTCGGGACTAGGGCAACTCGTGTAGGGAAACTAATGACTTCACATCACTTGCCTTAGTATCCCATAGTGCAAAACACATCTCCTTGCAGATATGTACAATGCTATGCATCATGGGAAGGGTCACTATCCAGACCGATTTCAACCTTTATTTAGACCTCAATGATGAGACCTCAATAAAGGTCTCATTCAAGAATGCTAAGAATATAATTTCTTGGTATCTTTAATTTATAGTTTAACCAAGTGGAAAAACTTGCAACAACTGTCAACAAGAGGTTCTTTGACTGAACCATGTTTCTGACGAGGGTGAGGATGTGAATTAGAATCAATGTATTTGCTAGTGTGAGTTGGTTTTTTATATACTGAGAACCGTAAACTGCTGTTTGGTTGATGTAGAATGAGAACATCAAGAAAATGAAGACAGTTGTTATATTCTACTTCGAAGATAAATTGAATTCTTGGATTTACTGAATTAATTTTCTCAAGAAATTCATGAAGTTTGGACAAGAACATTTTGAACAACATATTCTTGATGTTTTTTCCTAAACTATCAATTTGGTACAGATACATTGATGATGTTTTTGCTGTGATCAGTCTTTTCACTCCTCAGAGGTCTAATGATGGTAATAGAATAGTAATATTAATTGCAGTATAGATTGAGAATTATTATTATTATTGCAGCATCCTCCATGATGTCAGCATACTTCTTCTGTGAGGTCAACTTAATTAGCAACATGTCTGTTATATTGAACCTTGAAATTGTTTACACTCCTTGCATTCACCAAGTATTCACAATACATTCTGCTAATCCACCATTCTCCATGTAAAAAATCTATTTTCCACATTCTTTTTCAGTACATCTTTACATAATTTTCATGGAGGATGTCTCTTTCTTCATGTCTCACCCTCCACCCTTTTATAATAAAAGGATAAAGGATGAGAGGGGAAGGACCCTTTTATAAAGAGTACTTCATCTTCTGTTGTACTTTGACATCTGTGGTATAGGAAATGATTTCACTGGAAATATTCGGTTGTTTGCTGATGATGCAAAACTGGGATGAGCAATAGTAAATGAAGGTTATATGGGCAAAGGTAAATGGATGCCAGTTAATGGCGAAGTGTAAGACAATATCACAAGCTGATATTGCTGATCATGCTATATTGATGAAATTGAACTGAAGAAAACTGTAATCAACATCCATGAAGTCAGCAGACTTCTCCTGTGTAAGGATAGAGAAGTTATTGTTCCCCTTTATAAGGCTTTAATAAGGTAACATCCGGATTACTATGTGCAGAACTGGTCACCTAGATTTTGTGAAATGGAAATGTGGTGGAGAGGATCCAGAGGAAGTGATAAGGACTGTTGCAAGTCTCTTGAATGCTCACTATGAGAGTCGATATGGTCTGTGAGCGTCAAAAACTAGCTGATAGGCTGAAAAGAGGAGACATGATAGAAATCTTTCCTTTAGTGTTACACAGTGATCACCATTCATTTTGCACAAATTATGGACTCTACAACTGTGCTATAAATAATTATTTTAATTTCCCGATGTTTCAACCTTCATATAAGGTCATCATCTGGATTATACACACACACATATATATATATATATATATATATACATACAGGACAAGCTAAATTACATTTCACATAGTATGCTGAAGAGACAATTTGATCAACGGTTATTTTACTGGCCTGACCTCTAGTGAAAATAAAATAAAATTACAATAAATAAATGAAATAAAATAAATTAAGTACATCAAAGCTATATTCTATTTAAGACAACATCAGAGAAACATTCTTTCATATAAATAGTTTTGTTACAGTAAAAATGATGTCCTAACATGACAATTGTTATATGAGATTTAGGATCCTGGATTACCTATGGTCCTATTTATAATTAACTCTTAGGGAGAAAGGTTAAGTGGGTAGAATATGTGCCTTCCATATGCTTGGGATTTTTAGACCATCATTATTGTTAAGATTATGGTGATTGATAAGAATCTCACAAGCCTCCTTAAGTTTATGTTCATACCATGTTTTGGCATGATGTAAACAACAGGTGCTTTTCCAGTCAATTCTATGTAAAGTGTTCAGGCCATGATCAGAAAGACCAGCTTGACCATAGTTATTATATTTAATGTGTCATTTATGTTCCTTTTTTCTGATAGGAATTATGCTTCCTGTTTACCCTATATCGGACAAATTACAGGAGCAATGAATACGGTATACTCCAGGGTAGGCCAGCGGAGGAAGTAGATCCTTGGATGAGTTGATTAAGTTCTTTAATTTTGCAGGAGGTTTTAAAGGTGTCTTTAAGGTTGTATTTTTGTAGTATTCTGTTTATTTTGTCTGGTATCCCTTTAATGTATGGAATGGTTACAGTTTTATTGTAGTCTTGTTTATTTTTGTTTATAAGTGAGGTCTTGTACAGAATTTTGCTGATAGTATTTTGGCTGTAACCATTTTTTAGGAAGGTATTGCTGATAACTTTTAATCCATCTTATTCTAAAGATGAATAATTCTAAAGATGAATTAAAAGTTATCAGCAATACCTTCCTAAAAAATGGTTACAGCTTTGAAATCATCCCATCACACCATCACTTTCTAGCAGCTATACTACACCTGTCTATTGCCACTCATATCTGTATCATCCCAACCTTTGTGCACCGCATTGTCCTGCAATAATCACAATCTCATTCTGATCATTAATTTAACAGTAATCTACAGTAATTTAATCTTGATTATGTGCTTTCTCAGCAAACAATAGGTTCTCTAAATGTACTTCACAAACCTATCTGTTTTCCCCCACATAACTCAACAATCTTGCCATTCATTATCTCTGCTTTCCTTTTCATCTGATTATTAAATCTAGACAATGTGCTAACCACTTTCCTAACAACATTATCTTTTTTACCTTATATGATAACTTTCTCAAATCTATATCCACATTCCTTTTCACCATATAAGACATTTATGCCCACAACTACCACAATTCTGATGTCTATTCTTTTCTTTGCAAAACATCAGTTATTTGTGTCGATGTTCAAACTGGAAAATATGTTTGGTGTACCTTGTTATTTAAGACACTTTTAATGATTAAATCCCCATACAGCACTGTCCATTATCCTTTGACACTTTATTCATATTATTACCTTCCTCCTTCTCATTCACATCAGCCAACCCTCTTTAGATGTTCTATCTTATCTTCCTGATGCTTCATTTCACTCTTCATTTTCTTCAGCTCTTGCCTCAGCTCTTTCACTCTGTTCTCTTTGTTACAATTTGTAGCAATCCAATTTCTGACTGCTACTGGCGATGCTAGCTGCAATTTTAAAATGCTCTAATCTATCATTACACTTATATGGCAAGTAGAAAGAAGAAGAATGATTATCGTAAGATGACGTTAAAGAATGAAGATGGTAGAATGGTAACTGATGCAGAAGACATTGATTGAGTATTCAGTGAACGGTTTATAAGGAAATTAATAACATTGATGCCAATAAGGCAATAGGATTTGATCACCACATGTCTTAAGGGAATGTTCCAGGAAATTGTCAGTAGCACTGGTATGCCTATTTAATAAGAGTCTTACAACAGCACAGACCCCAAGAGAGTGGAAAGAAGGTAAAATTGTTCCACTGCATAAAGGCTGTGGCTACAAATTATTGACCAATCTGTATCTCTGAAGTTAAGGTATTAGAGAGATTATTGATAACTGAAGTATTCTCTGTGACTGTCAGCATGGGTTTGTTAAAGAGATATATATTTTACTACTTACTTATATACAAGGGTGGTCTGAAAAGTTCTCAGTCTTATTCTTCTTCAAGTGTCATCCCCTTGAAGGAGGTTGGCAACAATGTCACAGAACTTTTTTCTTTCTTTTGCTGCTCTGGAACATGTATGGTAACTCAAGCCAGTCCAATCCTTAATGTCTTCAAACCACATTCTCCTGGGTCTGCCTCTTCCTCTTTTTCCATCCAGTTCCCCTTCTAATATTAATTTCTGAATGCCTTCTTGTCTAGTCAGATGTCCAAAATATAAGTTTTTGTTCTTTAATTATTTTCAGGGTTCGTTTACCATAAGGTGCATCAGGCATAAGCTGGGGCTTCACGCTTTGTAGGGCCACATTTTAAAACCTTACATTTCAACAAACATTTGAAAATTCACAAAAAAAAATTCTTCGATATTGTCAGTAAAGTGAAAGGTAAAATTTTCTTGTTCTGTTGCGCTGATTTGAAGAATAGAAGACAGCAAATTTACTATTAATAAATAGATTAATTGCAAAGGCTGATTTGTGGTCATTTCCAGGTTGATTATTTTTGCACATTCAAAATTCCTTTTTATTTTTGGGAAGAGACACAATAAATAAATTGTGCAGCAAAAAAGGGTCGAATATTGTAGGACAGTAAAGGAAATTCCAAGTAACACAGTACATGCAAACTGCTCTAAATGGCCAGGGGAGAAGTAATTCCATGATAAAAGGGAGAATGTCAATGAAGTTTTGATCAATGGAAAATGCTAGAGTGGTCTGGCTATTTCATCCACCTTGTTCGGTAGAGAGGTTAAATGTCGTCTGTACACACGCATAACAACTGATAGTTTAGTTACCGTTATTTGGCTAGTATTTGTAAAGCAGTATACAAGTGTATATACTTAATTATATGGTTCAAGTAGTTGTCGCAGTCAGTAAGAATATGTTTTTAAATGAATTTATTATTCTTATTTTACTGTTACTCGTTTATCTTAAAACCAATATACTGCTCTTTCTATTTTTGTATTTTTTTAGCTTTTAACATAATTATTTATTTCAGTTTATATGTCTATTTGGAATTAATAAATATTTTTGATAGTATAATACACATAATGATGCCAAGAAAGTTTGAATCTAGAGCTAGTAAAGGAAAATGACTCAGAGAAAAGAAAAAATTAAAACAACTAAATAGTCAAAAAGGGGAAATTTTGTCTTTCTTATGTTCTTCTGAAAATGAAAAATGTGAAGAATTTCATAGAACTGAAGTTATACCTGAAACTTTTCGGAACGAAAGCGAAACATTGGTATCGGTTTCAGGAGGAGGCAAAAATGAAAATAAAGAACATCAAAATAATGTTCTAAGTCAAATAATAGCTTAATGAAGGATTTTAATGACTGGAGAAATATAACACAAATCTTTTGTGATCACGAGCATTCTACTGAACATATACGAGCGATGCGCACATATAGCAAAAGAAAATCAAAATCTGTAAATAGTCTGATTCTGAATTGATGAAACAAATACAATGTGAAGAAAATTATTGGAGAGAGGTTTTAAAAAGAATAATAAATAATAGCAACCATTAAGTTGCTGAGTAAACTAGGGCTAGCATTTAGAGGCAATTAAAATGATATTTTTTCCCATTTTTGTGAAAATTATTTATCGTGTTTGTATTATTTACCGTATTTTCCAGGTATAAGATGCACTTTTTTACCTTAAAAATTCATCTTAAAAATGGGGTGTGTCTTATATAATGAAGGTAAAGATTGCTTCCTCTTTTCAAAGTCATACGCACTCCCTTTTATGTTCCAAGAACGGGGAGTCCCTATTCAAGTTTCATAATATCTTATCCGAGTAATCAGTTACCGATGTTTATCAGTATTGAGTTGACGTGTTGAGATATTTTGTGTTCAGTTTGATATTTCCCCGTAGATTTTAGTGATGGAAAAAACAGGCGACATTCATATACTTCAAGTTACAAATTGCAGGTTGTAAAATATGCGGAAGAACACGGGAATAGGGAAGCTGAAAGACATTTTGGACCTCCGCCTACTGAAAAAATGATTAGAACTTGGCGTGGTCAGAAGGAGATTTTGTACAATTTGTGTAATGAAAAGCGCACGGAACATGGAAAAATTGCGAAGTGGCCAGAACTAAAGACCGAAGTTTTGAAATCGGTGCAAGAAAATCGGCAAAATGGCATTGCCATTTCAACAAAAGTGATTTGTAAATATGCAGTCAAAGTAGCCTTTGAGCGTTGTTTTGGTTTAGGTAAAGTTTAGATTTTTTCTAGAAAATTGTATTAAATTTCTTGGGTGCGTCTTATACACTGAAAAATGCGGTAAGTGAATTTGATGATTTTTTAAAGCATCACATGAAAATATAGTTCTGACAGATCAAATTATCTTTTTTACCACACTTGTGAAGAATTTATAGCGTTAATTAGTTAATAAAACAAGAGTAAATATTAATATCAGAAATTAAGGAAGCTGCTTATTTTGCAATAATACTCGATTCAATGCCACACTGACCGACTAGCAATGTTACCACAAATTCTGACATTAGAGAAACATTTATCAGGTTCATCAATATTACACAACATAATTCCTTATATTTAGAAGAGATAGTATTAAAAAAAATTAGAACTATTTTTGGAGATAAAAATGTGCATGGGCTAAGCTATGATAATGCTGCCAGTATGAAAGGTGTCTATACAGGTTTACAAGCTAAGCTGAAAAAAAACATAGTTCCTCTGCACATTATACACCATGCTCTAGTCATTCCTTAAATTTAATTGGCAACTATGCCACGAAATCTTGTCCAGAAGTAGTGCAATATTTCTGTTTCATTCAAAATGTATATAATTACTTTTCATCTTGAACAAGAAAATGGGGTACATTCCTTAAACATTTAGAATAAAAAATCTTTAACAGTTAAAAAACTAAGAGAGACGATGTGGACCTCAAGAGCTGGCACTGTATTGGCTTTGAAACGTGGATATAGACCAATTAAAAAGGCATTACTTGAACTATCCATTTCTCCTCATAAAAAAACCTATTTCTAAATTAGAGAGCGGTGAACATTTTGAAAAATTCAGAAACAGCAATTTTAACAGTTGTGTGGGACAAAATTTTAAAACGAATAAATGCTACTAGTAAATCTCTACACAATCCTGATATGGATTGTTATTATTATTATTATTATTATTCAGGCCTCCATGGAGTCAAAAGACTCATTGCAGGAGGTCCTTCCTAGGAAACACAAAGTCTGTCAAGACTCATCGTGGGAGGTCCCTCCTAGGAAACACAAAAAGTCTATCATACCACTCCTTAAACTCATTGACCATTCTCGCTCTCACCACTCTATCAGGCAATGTATTCTATGGTTCAACCACCCTCCATGAAAAGAAACCACTCCTCACCCTCTTGCTTGCAGTTTCCTTTCATAACTTCCAGGGATGTCCCCTTGTCATCACTCCTTCCCTCTGTTCAACCAAGCAAAAGAACTCCCCAGTATCAACCAAGTAACCACCTCTCAACAGTTTAAAATTCTCAATCATATCACCTCTCCTTCTTCCATCCACCAAACTCTGCAGTCCACATTCCCTCAGCCGATCCTCATAACTATCATTGTACAGTCCTGAAAACATCTTTGTTATCCACCTTTGTACCCTTTCCACAGTTAATTTATACTCCTCAAATTCTGAGTACTAAATCTGAAAACAATAGTTCGAGTGTAGTCTGATCAAGATCTTATACAATGGAATGATAACTCTTTTATCTCTGCAGGTCAGTGTCTTCTCATTATTGCAGCAATCATCTGTGTTACCTTCACTACCTTTTGCAATGTCCCCTGAATTTCAGGTTTCTATCAATCATCAACCCCAGATTATTCAGTATAGCTCCTCCAATAGAGTATACAGCGTCCCATCGATATGTCCCAAACCTCAAGACCTTACGTTTTTCTGCATAAAACTGACATCCCCATTCATTTGCCCATCTAGGTAGCTTGTTCAAATCCTCTTGCAGGGCTACCACATCTGCACTATTACTAATAACTCTTCCCAGCTTCACATCATCCACAAACAACTGAATATCCCCCTGCAATCCACTAACAATGTCATTGATATAAAGGTCAAACAATATAGGTCCCAGTACTGAGCCCAGTGGGATCCCACTTGTAGCCCTCTGCCTCCTTGAAACTTCCCCACCATACACAACTCTCTGATACCTATCGGACAGCCAATTCTGAATCCAGTTGTTGTCAGCTAATAATTTGTTACAGTGTTTAGTTGGTTTTATTTTAGATATAAGAAATTGTTTTGATGCTTTAAATGAAGTAGCGAATTTATTAACAGATGAGACAAAATTTAAAGATGAAAAGGAAAGATTAAAAAACAAACAAAAAAAAAACGTGTGATGAAGTTTCAGAATTCTAACAATGAGATTATTAATGGGGAAAAAATTCATTGTTAATACTTTTAATGTGATTTGAAATAAGCTAATTTTGGAAATTAATGAAAGAGTAAAAAGTTATTTAGACATATTAGATATGTTTGACATTTTTTTGAAGAAAGATATAGATCAAGACAAGTACAAGCCTAGTATTAACAAACTTTTCCGAACTTATGGGACTGATATTGACTCAGAAAAATTATTAATGAAGTTAAGCAATTTTTAATAATTATAAAGGAAGAAAATTCTTCAATTAAAAATGTGTATAAATTTATAAATGATGTATAACAGTCTACTTTTACGATCGTAGAAACAATTTTAAAAATATTTTTGACGACACCTATTTCAAATGCAAGTGCTGAATGCTCATTTCAGTGTTGAAAGAATACGAAAATTATTTAAGAACTAATAACTCGCAGTAATAACCAAAATAATACAAGTGACCTGTCATTATTATTATTATCTGATTATATATTATTATTATTATTATTATCTGAGACCACCAGGGAGTCAAGGACTCATCGAGGAAGGCTGTAAATCACCCAAACCAGCTATCATACCTTCCCTTAAATTCATTCACACTAGATGCACTCACTACTCCTAAGTGCAAATTATTCCACTCGCTCACTGCTCTTGGGGAGAAAAACCTAGCTCTTAACCCTTTCTCACTGTGAATAAACTTAACTTCCATGGATCCCCCCCCCCACCACCATGCTCTCTCCCTGCCTTCCATATAATGAAAAATATCATCAGTTGAAATGCTATAACACCCATTCACAAGTTTATAGACCTCTATCATACAACCCCTCTTCCTCCTGTTAACCAGAGTCTGCATTCCACATGCAACTGTCCTCATAATCTAAATCCTATAATCCAGATATAATCTTTGTAACTCTTTTTGCACCCCCCCCCCTTTTCACAGCTTCTTTATCCCCTTGAAACCCAGGAGACCAAATCTGCACACAATAATCCAGGTGTGGTCTTATCAAAGCCTTATAAAGAGGCAAATGACTTCCTTATCCTTACATGTGAAGGTTTGCTTCAACATAGCAATTATCATCTGAGTTCTATTTGCAGCTTTTGCTATATGACCTTTGAACTTTAAATTCTTATCCACCAGTACACCAAGATCCCTTGCCTCTTCAGTTTCTTGTAGCATAACCTGGCTAATATAACATGCTGCTGAAACTCTAATCATGCCAAAGTGCATAACTTTACACTTATTAACATTAAACTGATAGCCATTTTCATTTGCCCAGATTTCCAGTCTATTCAAATCATTTTGTAATTGCTGAATATCAGTAGTATCCCTGATTGCCCTGCCTAGCTTTGCATCATCAGCAAACAATTGGACATCTGAAGATAGACCCTTCTTGATGTCGTTAATGTATAGATTGAATAATAATGGCCCAAGGACTGATCCTTGAGATACACCACTTGATATCTGTCTGTCAACATCCCCTGATCTAAGTCAAGAGATTATATTCCAATCCCATATTCTCCAGTTTATTCAACAGCCGTTCATGTGGTATCCTATCAAATGCCTTAGAAAAATCCAACATTATCATAGTGTATCTATTCCCTTTATCCAACTCAGCCATAACATTGTTATGAAATATGAGCAAATTGCTAAAACATGACCTTCCTTTAGTAAACCCATGCTGTTGCTTGCAGAATATAGCATGTTTGTCTACCCATTTCTGTATGCGAATTCTTACCAATCTCAAAAATCTTCACTACCACACCAGAGATATTAATAGGTCGATAGTTAGATATATTGATTTTTGAACCACCCTTGTGCAATGGAACTACTATTATACAATGGAATTACTATACGGAAGTACTTGTACTATTCCACCAGTTGATGGAATAGATGGTGGAGATAGCAAGCATAAGCAATTAGAAGAAATGAGTGGAAGGAGGGTAATTGTTATGGGAGATTTCAACTATGTTAACATTGATTGGAAGGAGGAGAGGTCCCATGGGAGGAAGGAATTGGATTTTATGCGGTTATTAAGGGATAACTATCTATGACAGCATGTAATGGAAAATAGGGGTCAGAGAGTGCTTGACCTAGTAATTGCATCTGAGAATATGGCTGTAACGAATATGACCACGTTGCCACCAATTGGTGAGAGTAATCATAGGGTTTTGACTTGGGGGGTGGGTGGCTAAAGGTGTGGAATTTACAATTAAGACAGGGTACATGTGGAATTATCGGGCTGGTAAGTATCACAAGCTTAGGAGTTTGATTGGTTCAGTGCCATGGCATGTAAAAGTGCAAGGACTGGATGTTGATAGTGCATGGAAGGCAGTTAAGAAGTGTTTACAGGAGGCAATGGCTGACTGTATACCTAGAGTCCAAATAATAAATCAAATAGGGGTTAAATGGATGAATAACACCATTAAGCTTGAGCTGCAAAAAAAGAAACAACTGTGGACGGAATTTAAGGAGAAAGGTTACAAGCAGGCACATGAATGGTATAAAGCGCAGGCCAGAAGGGTAACAAGTGTGGTAAGAAAAGCAAAAACGGATAATGAAAGAACATTAGCCATGCAGGCTAAAGAGAATCCCAAACAGTTTTTTCGATATATTGCAAGTAAAAGAAAAAATGTATATGGCAGAAAGATTTTAAAGAATGCTGATGGTAGGGAGGTAACCAAATCGGTTAATATAGCAGAATTACTGAGTGAGCACTCTGCAAGAGTATATCATCTAGGTGGTGACATTGCAGGAATGAATGAAGCATTAGCTTATACGGGAATTGTGGTGAATAAAGTGGAGGTGAATAGTCTATTACAATACCTCAATGTCAATACATATGTGGGATTGGATGGTATACCAGTCCCACAGATGTATTGTGGATACATGCCACAGGATACAATCTGGCATGTATCCTGTGTAGTACATGAAGCGGCTAAAGAATTATTATTATTATTATTCAGGCCTCCAAGGAGTCAAAAGACTCATCGAGGGAGGTCCTTCCTAAGACATAAAGTCTGTCAAGACTCACTGAGGGGAGGTCCCCCCCTAAGAAACACAAAGTCTATCATACCACTCTTTAAACTCACTGACCGTTCTCGCTCCCACCACTCCATCAGGCAATGCATTCCACGGCTCAACCACCCTCCACACAAAGAAACCACTCCTTACCCTCTTGCTCACAGTTTCCTTTCGTAACTTCCAGGGATGGCCTCTTGTCATCACTCCTTCCCGCTGATCAACCAAGCGAAAGAACTCCCCAGTGTCAACCCTGTAACCACCTCTCAACAGTTTAAAAGTCTCAATCATATCACCTCTCCTTCTTCTATCCACCAAACTCTGCAGTCCACATTCTCTCAGCCGATCCTCATAACTATCCTTGTACAGTCCTGAAACCATCTTTGTCATCCGTCTTTGTATCCTTTCCACAGTTAATTTATCCCCTTCAAATCCTGGGGACCAAATCTGAGAACAATAGTCCAAGTGTGGTCTGATCAGAGACTTATACAACGGAATGATAACCCTCTTATCTCTGCAGGTCAGTGTCCTTCTCATAATAGCAGCAATCCTCTGTGTTACCTTCACCACCTTTGCAATATGTCCCCTAAACTTCAGGTTTCTATCAATCATCAACCCCAGATCTCTTGTCTCCCCTACTTCCTCCAGTATAACTCCTCCCATAGAGTATGCAGCATCCCATCGATGTTTCCCAAACCTCAAGACCTTACATTTTGCTGCATTAAACTGAAATCCCCATTCATTTGCCCATCTATCTAGCTCATTCAAATCCTCTTGCAGGGCTACCACATCTGCACTATTACTAATAATCCCTCCCAGCTTCGCATCATCTGCAAACAACTGAATATCCCCCTGCAATCCACTGGCTATGTCATTGATATAAAGGTTAAACAATATAGGTCCTAGTACTGAGCCCTATGGGACCCCACTTGTAACCCTCTGCCTCCTTGAAACTTCCCCACCATACACAACTCTCTGATACCTATCAGACAGCCAATCCTGAATCCAGTTGACCAATCTGACATCCAGACCCATGTGCTGCAACTTAAATATCAGCTTATCATGTGGCACCCTGTCAAATGCCTTCGCCAAGTCTAAGAAAATTGCAGTATATGCCTTTCCCTCATCTAATGTTCTTGTAACTTTATTATAAAAGGCTAGCATATTGCTAAAACAAGAGCGTCCTTTCACAAATCCATGTTGATTCTCACAGATAACATTACCCTCATCTGCCCAATGCTGTACACGGTCCCTCACTACTTTCTCCAAGATCTTAACAACTACTGATGACACCCAGACTGGCCTATAATTAGACACTTCCAGTCTGTTACCACCCTTATGCAATGGCACTATCTTACCTTCCTTCCATTCCCTGGGCACCTTTGCCAAAGCCAGACTTTCATTGAAAAGCCACGTTAAAGGTACTGTCAATTCCCTAGCACATTCTCTCAAAACTCGTGGCGAAATACCATCCAGTCCCACAGCTTTACTGACATCCAGAGTACTCAGTATCTGAAACACACTCTCCTCCTGTACCTCCAGACCTCGTACCAGTCCTATCCCTCTAGCATTAAAACTGACTCCTCTAGGATGAAATACTCCAATAAAGTGTTCATTGAACAATTCCACTATGTCCTCTGCATCAGTCACTCTATTCCCATTTTTATCCCACAATATCATTCTTCCACTGTCATTACTCCTCCTACTGGCCACATAGCTAAAAAATTCCCTAGGATTTTCTTTGGATCTTAGGGCCAATCTCCTCTCATATTCCAGTTTTGCTTTCCTTACCACACTAGTCACTCTTCTGGCCTGTGTCTGATATTCCTCATGCATCTCTTCACCTATCTCCTTATATCTCTTCCATAGCCTCTTTTTCGCATGCAATTCCTGTTTAATATTGTTTGTCATCCACTTTACTCCAAATTGCGTCGTCTTCTTCACTCGTGGTATACAACTTACCATTGCTGATAACAAATATTCTTTCACAATTTCCCACGCACTGGTGATATCCCGGCCTTTCAATTCCTCCCTCCAT
This sequence comes from Typopeltis vanoorti, assembly GCF_054136105.1. NCBI lineage: Eukaryota > Metazoa > Arthropoda > Arachnida > Uropygi > Thelyphonidae > Typopeltis > Typopeltis vanoorti. The sequence continues at coordinate 89,264,860 of NC_143565.1, forward strand.
GAAACTTCCCGAAGTTGACGTCTAAGACTATTATAATCACCTGCCTTATAATTCCACATAAGTTCCCATCTCTTTGATACTCCTGCATGTCTATTCATTTTCCAAGTCAACACCATATGGTCACTCTCTCCAACTGGTGGGAGAGACGTCAACTCAGTTATTATCAACTCTTCTGATGCTATAACCAAATCCAAAATTTTTGAACCTCTTGTTCCCTCTGTTACATGTTGCCTAAGACATCTGTCCCTCAAGAATTCTAGAAATTCCATTCCCCTATTGCTACATGCATCTTCCTCTCTCCAATTTATACTACTGAAGTTAAAATCTCCGATAACAATCATTCTTCTTGCACTTGCCAAACTTAGCTGTCTAAACATCTCCTGGTCCCCATCCTCTGTGCTCCTGGGTCTGTAGCAACACCCCACTAAATATCCTGTCTTGCCTACCTCTACCTCACACCATACGCTCTCAAAATCATTTGTCTCAGTTCCTTCCAAATTCTCCACTCTTAGAGGACATAGGTCATCACTTATCATAAGCATGGTTGCAGTCCAAAAGACAGCCTGTGACTAGTGGTGTGCCTCAGGGTTCTGTTCTTGGACCACTACTGTTCAATTTTTTCATTAACGATATAGGAAATGATCTGAGAGGAAGTGTTCATTTGTTTGCTGATAATGCAAAGTTGGGTAGAACAATTGTGAGTGCACAGGATGTCAAAATTTTGCAGGATAATTTGGATAGTTTGGAGGACTGGGCTAAGGAGAATGGATGTCAATTTAATGTGGCAAAATATAAAGGTATGCATTTTGGGGTGAAAATATTAGCAGCAGTATATCACATTGGTGGAACCGTACTCCAGGAGATTGACGAGGCCAGAGATTTGGGAGTGTTGGTGGATAGGGAGTACATCACAAAAGTGGCTAAATCAGCTCATCAAATCACTTGGTTGCTGAAAAATACTTTAACAAGCAGAGACAAACAGGTTATTGTTCCTCTGTATTGAGCCTGGATAAGACCCCATCTAGACTACTGTGCCCAGATATGGGTGCCAGGATTTCTTCTTGATGGGGAGGAGGTAGAGAGGATCCAGAGATGAGTGACCAAAATGATAGCAGGACTATGGAATGAACCTTATGAGAACAGGTTGAAGATTTGTGGGTTGCAGAAATTGGTTGATAGGCGGAAAAAGGGTGATATGATTGAGACATTAAAATTAATGAAGGGGTTTCTATAAGATTAATTCAGAAGATATTTTTGAGAATAGGACTAGTGGTGAGAGGAATAGGGGCCATACAGGAAGCTGGGCAAGAGTGTGGTTAGCAAGGGTGTTAGAGCTAGGTTTTTTACTTGGAGAGTGGTGAATGAATTAGATAAGCTGCCAGAGTCTGTTGTGGGTGCCATGACTGTGTATGAGTTCAAGGCGAGGTATAATAGATACTCTGTGAATGTCGAATAGTTGTTCTTGACATGATGTTAGGGCCTTCCTCGATGAGTCTATCGACTCCTTGGAGTTACCCGTAATAATAATAATAATAACTATCATACATTCCTTCCTTCCATTCCTGTGGTATCATTCCTAAGCTCAGACTCAAGTTATGCAAATGTTATACAAAGAGGCTGATATTCATCTGACCCTATTGACAAATTCTTATCCAGGTTATGCAGCAGCTCTTCAACCTCATTTTCATGAACCTCTAACTCTTCATCCAATGTAGAAGTAGCACTGTGCACAATGCTACATACACCTGGTTGATATTGATTAGGCTTTGATTAGGCCACACATGGACTATTGTGCCCAGATTTGGTCACCTGGTTTTCAGAAGGATGAAGAGATGTTGGAAAGGGTCCAAAGGCGACTGACTAAGGTAGTTTCTGACCTCTGGAATGTCGAGTATGAGGAAAGATTGAAAAGATGTAATTTGCAGAGTCTAGTGGAGAGAAGGAAGAGGGGAGATATGATAGAAACCTACAAGTTGGTAAGGGGTTGTTATAGGATCAATGGTGGAGAAGTTCTACAGAGAATAGTGGGAGATCAGGGGAGAACCAGAGGTCATGCCTGGAAACTGTATAAAGAGGGTGTGAGTAGGGGAGTGAGAGGCAGGTTTTTTTCGTGCAGAGTTGTGAATGATTGGAATGCCTTGCCTGAGAGTGTTGTGTCTGCAAGGAGTTTGAATGTGTTTAAGACCCAGTATGATGAGATGTGTGTGAGATAAAAGGACCTCCTAGATGAGTCTTTGACTCCATGAGGTCTTGTTTAATAATAATAATAATAATATGGAAGGGTATGATATGTTTTGGATAGAAACATATCATCCCTTAGGATAGAAGGGGCAAACAGCGAGGGAGGAAGGTGCTATTAATGATAGAGAAAGAGTTATGTCCATACAAAGTAGAGATGCAAGAGGGAAATAGGGCCAGTGGTTTTGTGGCAGTATAGTGTGAGATAGAGGTGAATAGAATCAAAAACTTGGTGGAATGTGTTATAGACCTGGTAATGTGGATGGTGGTGATAGTGAAATGTATAGTCAAATTAGCCAAGCAAATAAGAAAAGGGTGATCATTATGGGTGATTTTAATTATGGCAATATAGATTGGAATGAAGAGATAGCAACTGGAAGTAAAGAAAATGAGTTTCTTGAGTTTTTGAGGGATAACTACCTCAGACAGTATGTAACAGAGGGCACACAAGGATGGACAGATACCAGAGAGTATTTGGATTTGGATTTGGTCATATCATCAGAAGATGTTATTATAAATAAGGTGTCAAATCATCCACCAATTGGTGAGAGTGACCATGAGGTGATTACCTGGGTGGTTGCCAGCAGTGTCAGGACCGCTATGAGAAAAGGGTATATGTCGAACTACAAGGGGGGGGGGTGATTATGAAGAGCTCAGGAGACAGCTTGCGGGTGTAGCGTGGAATGAGGAGTTAGCTGGAAAAGAGATCAGTGCAGCTTGGGGGATTTTCAAAAACTATCTTGTAGATGCAATGTCTAAATGTATTCCAAGGGTGAGAAGGTTAAATAAGGTAGGTATAATCCAGGCAAGGAGGGTGACTTGGTTGATGAGAGTAGCTAAAGAGAGGTATGAACAGCAGTTAGCTAATGAAGCCAAAAAGAATATTAGGGAGTTCTTTCAATATGTAGCCAGCAAAAGAGAGAATGATTATGGAAGGATGACATTGATTGGAGAAAATTTTATAAAGACAGCTGTTGCAGAATGTGTGGTGGATATACTTAATGAGCAGTTCACAAAGATCTTTCAATCTTGTGAATGTGACTTCCTGGAGATATTAAGAGGAGTTGATGATGGGGAGCAGAGACTGACTGTAAGTGAGCAAGAGGTGTTTGGGGAGTTGAATAAACTAGATGTGAATAAGGCTGTGGGACTTGATAATATATCACCATGTATTCTGAAGGAATGTTCCAGAGAGTTGACACCTGCCTTGACATATTTTTTAATACGAGTCTTGCACTTGGCCAAGTTCCTAAAGAGTGGAAGGAGGGCAAGATTGTGCCACTTCATAAAGGAGGTGATCGAACTCAAGCATCAAACTATAGGCCTATCTGTGTGTCAGGTGTTGTGGTTAAGTTGTTGGAGAAGCTTGTGAGAACTAGGATTCAGAGTTGGGTTGACAACAATGGTATAATCTTTGATTGACACTATGGATTTGCTAAAGGGAGGTCATGTTTCAGTAATCTACTTACTTATTACAATAAAGTGACTGCTTCCTTGGACAGAGGAGAAGGATACACAGTAATATACTTGGATTTCGCAAAGGCTTTTGATAGAGTACCTCATGATAAGTTGATAGTCAAACTAGAGCAGATGGGGTTGGATATTAGATTAGTGCATTGGATTGGAGACTTGCTATCTGATAGGTATCAACAAGTTGTGTATAGGGGGTGCGATATCCAGGAAAAGGAAAGTCACTACTGGAGTGCCTCAGGGGTCTGTTTTAGGGCCATTACTATTTAACTTGTATATTAATGATATTGGCAAAGATTTGGATGGAGATATTCAGTTGTTTGCAGATGATGCAAAGGTGGCACAAACCATAAAGAAATTTATTCAAGTCTTCTTCCTTGCAAGAAGGCTTGAATAAATTGAGTGATTGGGCATGGAAATGGGGATGTGAGTTCAATGTTGCAAAATGTAAGGTTTTAAAATTTCAAAAACAAAGATGGGATGCAGAATTTATGCTTGGTGAGAATATATTGTTGGAGGTAGAGGAAATAAGAGATCTGGGGGTGATAGTGAATAAGTGAGAATATATTGTTACAGGTAGAGGAAATAAGAGATCTGGGGGGTGACAGTGGATAAGGATCTAAAATTTAGGGGACACATTACCAAAATTGTGAAGACAACACGGCTTCTGGGAATGATGCAGAGGACACTGACGTGTAGAAGTAGGGAGATTTTTGTTCCATTGCTTATGGCTTTGATTAGGCCACACATGGACTATTCTGCCCAGATTTGGTCACCGGGTTTTCAGAAAGATGAAGAGATGTTGGAAAGGGTCCAAAGGCGACCAGCTAAGGTAGTTTCTGACCTCTGTAATGTTGAGTATGAGGAAAGATTGAGAGGATGTAATTTGCAGAGTCTGGTGGAGAGGAGGAAGAGGGGGCGATATGACAGACACTTACAAGTCTTTTGAGGCCTCATAATGATGTTGTGCCTAGGGCCTTGAGAAGTATAAATGCGGCCCTGATTATTTTCATTAATGTTCTTTTCATTTTTGTTTTCTTTAAAACATCTTCATTTTTCATTTTCTCTGTCCATGATATTTTCAACATTATTCTGATAGTTCACACTTCAAAAGCTTCTAATTTTTTCTCTGCTTCTTTATTTAGAGTCCATGTTTCACTGTTGTAGAGAAGACTTGACCAGATATAGCATTTTATTAATCTTTTTCTTGTGTCTATGTTAATATCTCTGGATGTTAGAACAGTTTTTCCTATCAATAAAGGATTTTCTGGCTATCTCTATTCTTCTTTTTATTTCTTTAAGGGAATTTTTTCTCCATTTGTAAACATTTGCCCCAAATATTTAAAAGACTGAACCTGTTCAATTTTCTTGTTTTTTAACAGTTATGTTTAATTTCTTATTTATTGATTCTTTTGATATAATCATGGACTTTGTTTTCCTTAGGTTAATAATTAATCCCATGTCTAAGCTTCTGTTGTAAATTTCTGTGACTAAGTTTTAAAGATCATGTTCAGATTCAGCTATAAGGACTGTGTCATATAAAGCTTTTTTTTTCTTCAGGTAGGAACTTCAATAATCCTGAAGTTGTTGAAGTTCCTACCCTGACTTTTACACCCTTCAATTCTGAAATATCTAAAATCTGCTCACTATATATATATATATATTATACAATAAGGGTGATAAGACACATCCTTGTCTTACTCCATTTTTGATTTCAAAGTTGTTAGAATATGTATTTTTATATCTTATTGAAGCCATATGTAAGTCTTTTTCTTTTAATCTATTATTCTGTAAGATATGTATTAATTTCTAGTGATGTATTGAATCAAATGCTTTGGTGTAATCAATAAAACAAAGATATATTATTTTCTGATTATTGAGGCTTCTTTCACATAATGTTTTCAAATTGAAAGTTCCATCTCTTGAACCTTTGTTTTTTGAAAACTTATTATTATTATTATTATTTGACACCTCCAGGGAGTCCAAGAGTATCCAGCACCATTATCCCATCCCTGTAGTGGTTCCCAATAAGATCTACAAAATGTTCCTTTTGAAGATCATTAATAAGCAAAATGCCTTTAGCATTCCAAAACACTGATGCCTTGTCCTTTCCTGCTGATGGAACTGACTTTGTTTTCTTTGGTGCTGAACAACTGGCTTCTGTTCACTGTTTTGACTGCTGCTTGGATTCTGGTGTGTAATGGTTAATCCAAGTCTCATCCATAGTAATAAATCAACACAGAAAATCAGTTTTATTCTTGTTAAAATGCCCCAAGCACTGTTCAGAGATTTTCATGCGAGTGTGTTTTTGATCTGCTGTGAGCAAGCATGGCACCCATCTTGCACAAAGCTTTTTCATTTGCAATGCATCATGCAATACACGTTCTTTTGAAATGCCTATAGTCTCAGCATTTTCGTGCACTTTGACTAGCCGGTCATCCAATACCATATCGTGCACTTGATCAATGATTTCTGGTGTTGTTACACTTTTTGGACACCCTTCACATGGATCATCTTCAAGGCTGGTACTGCCACATTTAAACTCGGCATCCCATTTCTTAATTGTCGAAAACGAAGAAGAATGCCCATAAACTTTTATGAACTTTGAATGATCTTCTTTTCATGTTAAACCTTCTTTTACAAAGAATTTTATAACTGCACATTACCCAATTTTATCCATTCAAGGGATACAGACAACACTTTTGCGTCAGACACTTGATACAACTACTCGAATAGAATGACTTGCAGTTTCACATCGATGCTTATGACAGATGTGCCAACTTAGAAAAAAAAAATCGTGCCGATAATGTTGCCATGTATGGTCGAGGCCAAGAACTTTTCAGACCACTCTCATATATAACAGTGATAAATGTATTAGACAAGAGAGATGCTTATACAGTGGTATACTTAGATTTTGCTAAAGCCTCTGATAGACTGCTACATGACAAGCTGTTGAATAAATTGAAACAGATGGGAGTGGATACCAGACTAATGAGTAAGTTCAGTGACAGGCTATCAGTTAAGTATCAAAAAGTTGTATATGGGAGTGCAAAAAAAGAAAGTCACTATTGGTGTGCCACAGGTATACACATTGGTAAATGTTTGAAGCAGATTGAGGAGGTGGGAGATTTTTTAGTGGTGGTGGACGAGGACCAGAAATTCATGGATCACATTGCACAAGTCATGACTTATCATATTAGGTAATGACAATGATGTAAGGACCTTGACATGCAGACATAATGATATTATAATTCCATTGTATAAGGCCTTGATCAGGCCTCATATGGATCATTGTGCACAGATTGGATCTCCCAATTTTCACGGTGATGAGGATATGGCAGATGTGTGTGGGTGGGTGGGTGGGAGTGAGAGAACGAGATATCATCCTTGGAAACTCTATAAGCAAAGAACAGTTAAATGCACAGTTGGATGAGCTTTTATGTGTGATAGTGTGTACCTCCATTGATGAGCGTCTGACTCAATGAAGGTCAAATGTTAATAATAATGATAATAACTTCTCGTATACATTAATACTCTCTTTCTTTTCATTTACCCTAACAGGCCACACATCTTTCACATGTGTGAAAGGTACCCAAGGAATTTAAGAAAGGTAAGATAGTGCTGCTGCACAAGGGCGGTATCAGACTGGAAGTGTCTAATTATAGGCCAGTTTGTGTGTCATCAGTAGTTGTAAGATCTTGGAGAAATTAGTGAGGGACTGTATATAGCATTGGGCAGATGAGGGCAATGTTATCTATGAGAATCAACATGGATATGTTAAGGGGCCGTCTTGCTTTAGTAATATGATTGCCTTTTATAATAATGTGACAAGAGCAGTTGATGAGGGAAAGGCATATACTGCCATTTTTTTGGATTTTGCAATGGTGTTTGACAGGGTGCCACATGATAAGCTGATATTTAAGTGGCAGCACGTAGGTTTAAATGTCGGATTAGTCAAATGGATTCAGGATTGGCTGTCTGATAGGTATCAGAGAGTTGTGTACGGTGGGCAATATCAAGGAAGCAGAAGGTTACAAGTGGGGTTCCACAGGGCTCAGTACTGGGACCTGTATTGTTTAACCTTTATATCAATGACATTGTCAATGGATTGCAAGGGGGATATTCAGTTGTTTACAGATGACATGAAGCTGGGGAGAGTTATCTGTAATACTGCAGATGTCGCAGCCCTGCAAGAGGATTTGAATTAACTAGACAGATGGGCAAATGAATGGGGATTTTGGTTTAATGCAGCAAAAGGTAAAGTCTTGAAGTTTGGGATCCATGAATGGGAAGATGCATACTCGATTGGAGGAGCTATACTGGAGGAAGTAGGGTGGACAAGAGATCTGGGAGTGATGATTGATAGAAAAGTGAAATTCAAGGAGCATATTGCTAAGGTGTTGAAGGTAACCCAGAGGATTGCTGCAATGCTGAGAAGGATGCTGACTTGCAGAGATAAAAGAGTTATCATTCTGTTGTACAAAACCCTGATCAGACCACACTTAGATTATTGTTCTCAGATTTGGTCACAGGATTTGAAGGGGATAAATTAACTGTGGAAAGTACAGAGGCAGATAACAAAAATGGTTTCACTACTGTCCAATGTCAGTTACGAGGATCGACTGAGGAAATGTAGACTGCAGAGCTTGGTGAATAGAAGAAGGAGAGGTGATATGATCAAGACTTTTAGACTGTTGAGATGCAGTTACAGGGTAGACATTGGGGAATTCTGTCACTTAGTAGAACAGTGGGAAGGAGCGATGACAATGGACCATCCCTGGAAGTTACGAAAAGAAGCTGTGAGCAAGAGGGTGATGAGTGGTTTCTTTGTGTGGAGGGTGGTTGATCCATGGAATGCATTACCTGAGAAATAGTTAGAGCAGGAACAGTCAATGAGTTCAAGGAGTGGCATGATAAACTTTCTGTTTCCTGAAAACGACTTCCCACAATGAGTCTTTTGAATCCATGGAGGCCTGGATAATAATAATAGCAATAATAATAATATTTTGATGAGTACATAAAATAATTCTCGTAGTCCATCCAAGTGGCATGCACTTCTTCAAAGACCATCTTTTAGTGTGTAGTAAAGATAAATTATTATTATTGTTATTATTATTTCGGGCAACTCCAAGGAGTCAACAGACTCATCGAGGGAGGCCCTAACATCATGTCAAGAAAAACTATTCAACATTTACACAGTATCTATCATACCTTGCCTTGAACTCATACACAGTCATGGCACCACAACAGACTCTGGCAGCTTATTCCATTCATTCACCACTCTCCAAGTAAAAAACCTAGCTCTAATACCCTTGCTAACCACACTCTTGCCCAGCTTCCATGTATGGCCCCTAGTCCTCCCACCACCACCAGTCCTATTCTCAAAAATATCTTCTGAATTAATCTTATAGAAACCCTTCAGTAATTTGAATGTCTCAATCATATCACCCCTTTTTCTCCTATCAACCAATTTCTGCAACCCACAAATCTTCAACCTGTTCTCATCAGGTTCGTTCCATAGTCCTGCTATCATCTTGGTCACTCGTTTCTGTATGCTGCCAACCTCCTTCCCATCAAGAAGAAACCCTGGCACCCATATCTGGGCACAGTAGTCTAGAAGGGGTCTTATCAAGGCTCGATACAGAGGAACAATAACTTGTTTGTCTCTGCTTGTTAAAGTATTTTTCAGCAACCAAGTGATTTGATGAGCTGATTTTTTGCAATGTGCCCCCTAAACTTCAACTCTGTATCCACCAACACTCCCAAATCCCTGGCTTCATCAATCTCCTGGAGTATGGTTCCACCAATGTGCTATACTGCTGCTAATATTTTCACCCCAAATATGCTAATATTTTTACCTCAAAATGCATACACTTTGCCACATTAAATTTGCCACATACCTTACACTTTGCCACATTAAATCGACATTCATTTTCCTTAGCCCAGTCCTCCAAACTATCCAAATCATCTTGCAAAAGTTTGACATCCTGTGCACTCACAATTGCTCTACCCAACTTTGCATCATCAGCAAACAAATGAACACTTCCTCTCAGATCCTTTCCTTTATCATTAATGAAAAAATTGAATAGTAGTGGTCCAAGAATAGAACCCTGAGGCACACCACTAGTCACAGGTTGTCTTTTGGACTCTACTCATAAATAAACCACTCTCTGATATCTCTTCATCAACCACCCTCCTATCCATCTCACCAACCCTATATCCATCCCTATATGCTTAAGTTTACTGAGTAGAATTCCATATGGTATCCTGTCAAAGGCCTTAGCAAGGCCAGTAGAATCACTGTAAACCCATTACCCTTATCCGGTTCAGCCGTCACTGTGTTATAATACGTGAGCAAGTTACTGAGGCATGATCTACCCTTCCCAAAACCATGTTGTCCCCCATACAGGATCCCATTTTCATCTATCCAATCCTGTATTTTTTTCTTGACTAATTTCTCCAAGACCTTGACAATGATTCCTGATATGCTGATCGGCAGGTAATTTACAACAGCAGTCTTGGAACCTCCTTCATGCAGTGGAACTATTTTCCCCCTCTTTCCACCCCTTTGGGACTTACACAGACCCGTGACTCAAATTAAACAAAATGGTCAAGGGCACTGACAATTGTTTAGCTGCTTCACGTATGACATGAGCTGGTATATCATCCAATCCCACAGATGTATTGACATTGAGGTTTTGTATTAGACTACTCACCTCCACTTCATTCACCACAATTCCCGTATAATCTGTTGGTTCATCCATTCCTGCAGTTGCACCACCTGGATGATATATTCTTGCAAAGTGCTTACTCAGTAATTCAACTATATCAACTGATTCGGTTACCTCCCAATCAGGACCGGCCATCTCGGGGGGTGCAGTGGGTGAAATGCACCCGGGCCCACGATCTCGTGGGCACAGTCGATACACATTTGCGGAAACGTATTATATTTCTAATGTGTTTTTTTTGTTTTCCTGTGCCAAAATCATTTGCAGGTAAGAGGTTTTACAATACCTTTATTTCAAATCCTTTAATTTTTACCTTTGAAAAATATTTTAGAGCCCCAAATGGTTTCTTGCACCCAGAGGCCTTTATAGAGAAGGCCGGTCCTGCTCCCTACCATCGGCATTCTTTAAAATCATTCTGCCATATACATTTTTTCTTTTACTTGCAACATATCGAAAAAACTGTTTGGGATTCTCTTTAGCCTGCATGGCTAATGTTCTTTCATTATCCGTTTTTGCTTTTCTTACCACACTTGTTACCCTTCTGGCCTGTGCTTTATACATTCATGTGCCTGCTTGTCCCCTTTCTCCTTAAATTCCCTCCATAGTTGTTTCTTTTTTTTTTGCAGCTCAAGCTTAATGGTATTATTCATCTATTTAACCCCTACTTGATTTATTATTCGGACTCTAGGTATACAGTCAGCCATTGCCTCATGCAAACCCTTCCTAACCGCCTTCCATGCACTATCAACATTTAGCCCTTGCAGTTTTACATGCCATGGCACTGAACCAATCAATCTCCCAAGCTTGTCATACTTGCCAGCTCGATAATTCCACATGTATCCTGTCTTAATTGTAAATTCCACACCTCTAGCCACCTCCCAAATCAAGACCCTATGATTACTCTCACCACATATTCGTTACAGCCAAATTCTCAGATGCAATTACTAGGTCAAGCACTCTCTGACCCCTACTATTTTCCATTACATGCTGACACAGAAAGTTATCCCTTAATAACCGCATAAAATCCAATTCCTACTCCCATGTGTCCTTTGCTCCTTCTAATCAATGTTACCATGGTTGAAATCTCCCATAATAATTACCCTACTTCCACTCATTTCTTCTATTTGCTTATGCATACTATCTCCACTATCTATTCCATCAGCTGGTCCATATCAGCACCCAACTGTATATTTTGTTCTGCTGGTTTCAATCTCACACCAAATAGCCTCAAATGTGCTCTTTTCTCTATCCTGCAGTTGCACTTCTATTCTCCTTGGCTGTAGCTCATCAGCTATCATCAATAATACTCCTCCCCCATTTTATTCTCCCTGTCACTCCTGAACACACCATACCCCCGCATTCAATCCCACTAGCTATATCATCTTGTGTCAGTCATGTTTCACTAATGCCAATAACCTGTGGCCTGGAAGTGTCAACCAAGACCAAAAATTCTTCCTTCTTGTTCCTGATACTTCTGGCATTAGTATACATGAATTGCAGAAGCCAATTTGTCCCATCCCTATTTTGATGCCTTATACTAACTATCCCATTCGGATTCGTAGTGTTTCGTACTCGCTTGGGCATATTACACACATTCATACACTCAACTGTCTCCCTAAAGTCTGTATATCTACTTCCCCCCCCCCCCCCCCAATAACTCTGGTTTCCCTGATTCTGCACATCCACTTCCACTACATTCGACAACACCTTTTCAAGTCTCCGTACACCAAATCCATTCAAATGTAAACCATCCATCTTATATAAATCCTTTCGCCCATCAAACTCACTCCACACATCCACAAATTCCACACCACTCGTCCTGCATAATTCACACATAAAGTCATTTGCAATTATGGCCCTCCTTTTATACTCTTCACTGTCATACTGCAGCAATAGACTCACCATCCTAACGCTCTCACTCTTCTCTTTTGCTACCTCAAGCAATTCCTTCACATCCTCACTCATAGCAATTTTGTCTCCTTTCAAATCATTTGTACCTGCTACCACTATCAGTTCTTTCACCTGCTGCTTTTGCATTCTAATTGACTCGCTTACATCCTTAATGTTTGCACCAGGTTGGTACGATTTTGTTAAACTCTCAACTAACACACCTCTTACTAAGGAATCTCCATACAACACTCGCTCTTTCATTTTGTTTACCCTCACTATCATGCTCTTATTTTTTCTATCATACTTTTGCTGTTTATCAGTCTCTACGCTCGGTAAACAATTTTGCCAACGCTCCAGCTGCCAATTTACCCTGTGTATCGCTTCTTGTAACCAAGCTATCTTACTCATTGCATCAGTGTCATCATTTTTATTCTCCGATAATTCATTCATTCATTCTGTATGTTTACCTTCATTCTCGCTTTCAATGCCACTCTCACAGCTATCTGGTACTACCTTGCAAATATCACTATTTTCTAGATTCTCACTTTTAACAATGATATCACTCTCATGACCTGAAATACTCTTTAAAACCTCACATTCTTTACGCTTTCTGCACATATTCACTCCACTGTCGTTGTTTAACCACACTCCAACTGCTCTCCTCAATGCATACATTTTGCAAACGGTACACTGAATAAAATCTTTAAATTAAAATTTTTAGACAAAGATGGCGACCTGGATGCCATCTTTGTCGTATTCCTCTTTATTGGCGGCCATGTGCACAATAATCATATCTATCAATTTACTATTTAAAATACTCAGAAAACACCCAAATATCATCCAGACACGCTAAAATACGAAAAGTAAACAATATCATGTAAATACTATGCAAATTGACCAATTATTATTCAAAATGACACTTATCTGTTCAGGAGATCTCCACAAACACTATGCACCATGTAACCCTCTAGTGGCTAATCTAAATGAAGCATCAAAGCACAAACAAACAAACAAACAAACAAACAAAACTAGAGCAACAGATACTACTGAAGAACACTTGTATCCAGCATGAAAAAAATGTACCACTATTATTAAAAAAAAAAAAATCACCACTAAACAATTTAAAATACTATTTTCTTATCATAGTACAAAAATATAGCTATAATCACTTGCTCATTTAAGTTTAAAAAAACTTCTGGTTCAGATAAGTTTTTTTTTGACGAATTAATTTTTAATATGTGTGTTAATCTGTAACATTTCTGGCTTGTTTGTTTAAGTTTGTTTACAAAATCGTTAAACATAGAGCAGAGAATAGTAACTGTCAAATGAAAGATGGTGGTAGCTTTGTCTTTGTCTGGGTTGATGAACATGAGGCAAGAGTTTTAACGGATGCGAAGTGAAATGAAAAATTGTAGATATGTATGGAAGAGTGAAGAAGACCAACACGAATGTGGTCAATATGAAAGAGGTAACAAAAGACCAGCTAGTGGATTGTATGGGGATTAATGTGGTAAATGAGAAGATGCACAAGGTTTATTTTCCTGGAGGTAAAATGAATTGAGTGATTGAGGTGTTGGATAAGAGGAGTAAGCAAGCTAAAGAATTGTTGGTCATATTTAGAACAAATGATTCGAGTGGGAACAAGAAAAATGTAAGATTGGATATTAGGAGGTTGTTGAGAAGGATAAGATAATAGTGTGAAAGGTAAGGTAATGAGTGTGTTGCACAGGCATGACTGATGAAATGAGGCAGAGAACAAAGATCGTGATTAATATGTTAGCAGAAATGTGTGAAGAGAAAGGAGTGCAGTTTGTTAATGTGCAGAATGAGTTTTAAGGGCCAACTGAACTGGATAAGAGTAATGGACTTGAATGGTTTTGGTGTGAATTGTTTGGAGAGATTTCTGTCGCAAGGAAGACAGAGAATGAATCTGATCAAGTAAGAAGTGATGTGAAAGAGCAGGAAAGTGAGGAAAGAGAGAGATTGAAGTGCTCCTTATGAATAAAGAAATGAGTAGCATGACTGTAGAGAATGAGAGAATACTTTTGTAATACAAAAAGTGTATCAGGAGATACATGGTTCACAGGGAAACAGAGCGAGAAAGGCTGATGCTCCAAGAGCATTGATGGCATATGTAGACAGAAAGGAAAGAGGATGACCTGATATGTAAGGAAAGCAGTTGGATTTGAAGAAGTTTCTGGGATGATTAAGGAGAAATAGAAATGGATGGCTTGAGGAAAGTATGGAGAAGTCATTTCTAATGAGCGGTATCAGTGAAACTTGTTATAGATCCAGAAATGGCCTGTTATATTAGTATATGAATACTAGAAGTATCAGAAATAAGGGAAATGAAATCGTTACATTGATTGAGTTTATTCACCCAAAAATTGTTCAAATAAGTGGGACATGGTTTCATGAGGATCACATCCTGACAGGAATAGAGATGGAAGATTATGATGTATATCATGAAGATAGAAAGGGTAAAAAAGGTAGTAAGTAACCAAAAACATTCAGAATAGATTTTAATGTTCTCAGTAAATTTTAACATGCCTAAAATGGAAAAGATATTTATTAGGTTTTTTGGCAATAAATATCTTCCTATATTTTATTTTTATTTATTATTTTAGATATTATGGCTGTACTTGTGAACAGTATCCATATGGCTGTTGTCAAGACGAGTACACTCCAGCCAGAGGACCGAATTTTGATGGTTGCTTTTGCAGTCGTATGCTCTTTGGATGCTGTCCAGATGGTGTAACTGCAGCCTTGGGTCCGAATGAAGAAGGATGTAGCTGTGAAACATCAAAACATGGCTGTTGTCCAGATAGAAAGACATCAGCTCCAAATGCTAATTTTGTGGGATGTCCATGTAATACATTGCCCTTTGGATGTTGTCCAGATGGACTCACCCCTGCACGTTCGCTTGATTACACTGGTTGTCCATGTGAAAGTTTTCCATTTGGCTGTTGTCCTGATAGACGTACTCCTGCCAAAGGCACCCATTATGAAGGATGTCCATGTGCTTCTACACCATACAGATGTTGTCCAGATGGCATTACAGCTGCTCGTGGTCCTAATTTTCAAGGATGCCCAGAGGAGATTACACTGCCTGATACCAAAGGAACTGGGGGTAAGTGTATCCATGATAATAATCTACCCTATATATATAAAATGATAAGCCTTTTTATGTAACGTTTTTGTGTCACGTTTTTTGTCAAGTTATTTGAAACATTTTGAAACTCAGGGGCTACCCTGAGTGTAGAGTCTTCGAAATTCTAGTCATCAGAATTCAAGGAGAACTGGCCTACCAGCCTGGAAACACGGGGGGGGGGGGGGAATCCCCCTAGTAATAATATATTATTATTATTATTATTATTATTATTGCACTCTCCATGGAGTCAGCAGACTCATCGTGGGAGGTACATTCAATTAATAACATATTTATCATACTGAATCTTAAAATCATTAACACTCTATGCATTGACAACACATTCTGGTAAAGCTTTCCATTCACTGACAATTCTCCATGTAAAACATCTACTCCTCACACCTTCCAGGAATTGCTTCTGGAAGGTGTGAGGAGTTTTTCCTCTTTTGCCTTCTGCTCTTTTTATAAACCCATCTGGATTAATCTGATAAAATCCTCTCACTAACTTAAATGTCTGTATCATGCCTCCCATCCACCAAAGTCTGCAATCCACATTTCTTCAGCCTATCTACATAGCCAGCATTCCACTATTCTGATATTGTCTTGTCTTGTCACTCGTCTCTGGAACCTCTCCAATGTTTCCACATCACAATGAAAACCAAGTGACCAAATTTGAGCACAATAGTCAAAGTGTGATCTGACATGTGCTTTATACAGTGGCACAACCACTTCCTTATACCTACTATGCATCTTATCCCAGCAGCACCACAATGTTTTGCAACAATTTCAATATGCTCTCAAAACTTCAGTCTGCTGTCACCCATCACTCCAAAATCTTGAATCTCATCCACTTCCTGCAGTATGGCACCATCAATATGGTACACAGCCTTATATTTCTGCTTCCAAAAATCAACACCTTCCACATATTAATATTAAAACTATAATCCCACTCCTTGTCCAAGTCAAAAGGCTATTCAAATCTTCCTAAAGGGAATTAACATTAGTAGGGCTAGTTATAATTCTTTCCAAATTTGCATCATGCATTATTTACAAAAAGTTAAACAGCAGGGGCAGAAGAAAAGAACCCTGGGACACACCACTGGTTACCCTCCTTTTTTGAGACACTGCTTCAACATTTACAACTTGCTGGTATCATTCTGAGAGCCAATCTCCAATCCATCTAACCAATCCATCTATTTCCATCCTCTGCTGCTTGTATACCAACTTATCATGTGATATCCTTTCCTTCATGCTTACACAGTGAGCAGAATATATCATGAAAATTATGGAAACAACTACTGTGTTAGAGTAAAACTTTAGTTGAATATAAACCAAATTAACACTCGTTTTTCGACCTTCACATTAAGGTCAACATTTGGAGTATACACATATTATTATTATTTATTATTATTATTAAACAAGACCTCATGGAGTCAAAGACTCATCTAGGAGGTCCTTTTATCTTACACACACACATCTCATCATACCGTGTCTTAAACACATTCAAACTACTTGCAGACACCACACTCTCAGGCAAGGCATTCCAATCACTCACAACTCTGCACGAAAAAAACCTGCCTCTCACTCCCTTACTCACACCCTCCTTATACAGTTTCCAGGGATGACCTCTGGTTCTCCCCTGATCTCCCACTATTCTCTGTAGAACTTCTCCACCATTGATCCTATAACAACCCCTTACCAACTTGTAGGTCTCTATCATATCTCCCCTCTTCCTTCTCTCCACGAGACTCTGCAAATTACATCTTTTCAATCTTTCCTCATACTCAACATTCCAGAGGACAGAAACTACCTTAGTCAGTCGCCTTTGGACCCTTTCCAACATCTCTTCATCCTTCTGAAAACCCGGTGACCAAATCTGGGCACAATAGTCCAAGTGTGGCCTAATCAAAGCCTTATACATTGGAACAAGTATCTCCCTACTTCTACATGTCAGTGTCCTCCGCATCATTCCCAGAAGTCTTTGTGTTGTCTTCACAATTTTGGCGATGTGTCCCCTAAATTTTAGATCCTTATCCACTATCACCCCCAGATCTCTTATTTCCTCTACTTCCAACAATATATTCTCACCAAGCATAAATTCTGCATCCCATCTTTGTTTTCCAAATTTTAAAACTTTACATTTTGCAACATTGAACTCACATCCCCATTTGCTTGCCCAATCACTCAATTTATTCAAGTCTTCTTGCAAGGCCACAACATCTTCACTACTCTTTATGGTTCGTCCCAACTTTGCATCATCTGCAAACAACTGAATATCTCCATCCAAATCTTCACCAGTATCATTAATATATAAGTTAAATAGTAATGGCCCTAAAACAGACCCCTGAGGCACTCCACTAGTGACTTTCCTTTTCCTGGATATTGCACCCCCATACACAACTTGTTGATACCTATCAGATAGCCAGTCTCCAATCCAATGCACTAATCTAATATCCAACCCCATCTGCTCTAGTTTGACTGTCAACTTATCATGAGGTACTCTATCAAAAGCCTTTGCGAAATCCAAGTATATTACTGTGTATCCTTCTCCTCTGTCCAAGGAAGCAGTCACTTTATTGTAATAAGTAAGTAGATTACTAAAACATGACCTCCCTTTAGCAAATCCATGCTGTCCATCAAAGATTATACCATTGTTGTCAACCCAACTCTGGATCCTAGTTCTCACAAGCTTCTCCAACAACTTAACCACAACACCTGACACACAGATAGGCCTATAGTTTGATGCTTGAGTTCGATCACCTCCTTTATGAAGTGGCACAATCTTGCCCTCCTTCCACTCTTTAGGAACTTGACCAAGTGCAATACTCGTATTAAAAAAATATGTCAAGGCAGGTGTCAACTCTCTGGCACACTCCTTCAGAATACGTGGTGATATATTATCAAGTCCCACAGCCTTATTTACATCTAGTTTACTCAACTCCCCAAACACCTCTTGCTCACTTACAGTCAGTCTCTCCTCCCCATCATCAACTGCTCTTAATCTCTCCATGAAGTCACATTCACAAGATTGAAAGATCTTTATGAATTGCTCATTAAGTATCTCCACAACACATTCTGCAACAGCTGTCTTTATACCATTTCCTCCAATCAATGTCATCCTTCCATAATCATTCTTTCTTTTGCTGGCTACATATCGAAAGAACTCCCTAGGATTCTTTTTGGCTTCATTAGCTAACTGCTGTTCATACCTCTCTTTAGCTACTCTCACCAACCAAGTCACCCTCCTTGCCTGGTCTTTGTAGACCTCATGAAATTGGTTACTTCCACTTCTCTTATGCTGTCTCCACAATGCCTTTTTTTTCTGTATTGCATGCTTAATCTCTTTATTCATCCATCTCACACCTACCTTATTTAACCTTCTCACCCGTGGTATACATTTAGACATTGCATCTACTAAATAGTTTTTGAAAATCCCCTAAGCTGCATTGATCTCTTTTCCAGCTAACTCCTCATTCCATGCTACATCTGCAAGTTGTCTCCTGAGCTCTTCATAATCACCCCCCTTGTAGTTCCACATATACCCTTTTTTCACAGGGGTGCTTGCACTGCTGGCAACCACCCAGGTAATCACCTCATGGTCACTTTCACCAATTGGTGGATGATTTGACACCTCATTTATAATTACATCATATATATACAAAGAAACAAGCAGCACTACAATCTACATGGTATTGTAAAGTTTCCGATCAACTGTTAAAACCATTGTCCTGACTTCCGGTTGGTAGGTTATTCTCCCTCCTATATAAAGAACACACAACACTTCATAAACAAAATTAAAAACATAACACTCAGAAAAGATGATTTATTAGTCAATTTTGCCGTTTCTGCCTTTTCACAAATGTCCCAATCAGTAACACAATTAAATTAACAAAGAATAAATTTCTGCCCGATATTATGGCTCTCTCTTTGTCCACATACTACATTCTGGTTACTTCATGTGGCAAAATAAATTTTACCTACAAAAACAAGGTACAGCCATGGACTCAACACTATTCCCCCCCCCCCCCATCAAATTGCTAACTTTTATATGGAAGCTTTTGAGAAATGTGCTCTAGATTCCTTTACTTTAAAACCTACAGTTTGGCTTAGATATGTTGACGATGTTTTCATTATCTGGGCACATGGCTGCCGAACTTTAAACACATTCCTCAGCCACTGAACAAATAACATGAGTGCATACAGTTTACTATTGAAATTGAAAAGCAGAACTCACTTCCTTTCCTTGATACACTGATCACATGTCTTCCCTCAGGCAGTCTATCCTTCAATGTTTACTGCAAGCCTACACACACAGGCCAATATATACATGCTATCTCGTTTTACCACCCTTCGCAAAAACTTGGAGTCATTAACAACCTCAAAAAAAAAGCTATAACAGTTTGCTCTAATGAACAAGCTCTTAAACAATTAAAATAATTAAAGAATTAAAATTAAAGAATTAAAAATTATTAGTAATTCAGACAGTTGAGTGTGGCAAGTGCAAGAAGAATGATTGTTATGGGAGATTTTAACTACAGCAGTATAAATTGGGGAGAGGAAGATGCATGTAGCAATAAGGGAATGGAATTTCTAGAGTTCTTGAGGGACAAATGTCTTAGGCAACATGTAACAGAGGGAACAAGAGGTTCAAGAGTTTTGGATTTGATTATAGCATCAGAAGAGTTGAAAAGTGAGATGACATCTCTCCCACCATTTGGAAAGAGTGATCATATGGTTTTGACTTGGAAAATGAATAGACATGCAGGAGTATCAAAGAGATTGGAACGGATGTGGAATTATAAAGCAGGTGATTATAATAGTCTTAGACTACAACTCGGAGAAGTTTTGTGGAAGGAGGAATTGGAAGGCTGGGATATTATTAGTACTTGGGAAATTCTGAAGGAATATTTGTTAGCAGCAATGGAAAGCCGTATTCATTGAGTGAAGAAGAGGACACAATTTGGAGTAAAGTGTATGACAAACAATGTTAAACAGGAACTGCATGCGAAAAAGAGGCTATGGAAGAGTTATAAGGACACAGGGGAAGAGAAGATGCATGAAGAATATAAGACACAAGCCAGGAGAGTGTGGTACCGAAGGCAAAACTGGAATATGAGAAAAGATTGGCCCTTAGATCCAAGGAAAATCATAGGGAATTTTTTAGCTATGTGGCCAGTAGGAGGAGAAATAACTGTGGAAGAATGACATTGTGGGATAAAACTGGGAATAGAGTGACTGATGCGGAGGACATAGTGGAATTATTCAATGAACACTTTATTGGAGTATTTCATCCTGGAGGAGTCAATTTGAATACTAGAGGGATAGGGCAGGTTCGAGGTTTAAAGGTGCCGGAGGAGAGTGTGTGTTCCAAATACTGAGTACTCTGGATGTCAGTTAAGCTGTGGGACTGAATGGTATTTCACCATGAGTTTTGAGAGAATGTGTTAGGGAACTGACAGTGCCTTTGACCTGGCTTTTCAGTGAAAGTCTGGCTGCAGGAAAGGTGCCCATGGAGAAGGTGAGATAGTGCCATTGCATAAGGGCAGTAGCAGAATGGAAGTGTCTAATTATAGGCAAGTTTGTGTGTCATCAGTAGTTAGTAAGATCTTGGAGAAAGTAGTGAGCGACCATGTACAGCATTGGGCAGATGAGGGTAATGTTATCTATGAGAGTCAACATGGATTTGTGAAGGGGGTGCTCTTGTTTTAGCAATATGCTAGCCTTTTATAATAAAGTTAAGATTGCATTAGACGAGGGAAAGGCATATACTGCCATTTTCTTGGATTTAGCATAGGCATTTGACAGGGTGCCACATGTTAAGCTGATATTCAAGTTGCAGCACATGGGTCTGGATGTTAGACTGGTCAACTGGATTCACAGTTGACCACCATACACAACTCATTGTATCAGATAGTTGTGTATGGTGGAGCAATATCAAAGAGACAGAAGGTTATGTGGGGTTCCACAGGGCTCAGTACTGGGACTTATATTGTTTAACCTTTATATCAATGACATTGTCCTTGGATTGCAAGGGGTTATTCAGTTGTTTGCAGATGATGTGATGCTGGGAAGGGTTATTAGTAATAGTGCAGATGTGGTAGTCCTGCAAGAGGATTTGAATAAGCTAGCTAGATGGGCAAATGAATGCTGGTATTAGTTTAATGCAGAAAAATGTAAGGTCTTAAGGTTTGGAACACATCGATGGGATGCTACATACTCTATGGGAGGAGTTAAACTGGAGGAAGTAGGGGAGACAAGAGATCTGGGGTTGATGATTGATAGAAACCTGAAATTTAGGGGACATATTGCAAAGGTATTGAAGGTAACACAGAGGATTGCTGCAGTAATGAGAAGGACACTGACCTGCAGAGATAAAAGGGTTATCATTCCATTGTATAAGCCTCTGATCAGACCACATTTAGACTATTTTTCTTAGATCTGGTCCCCAGGATTTGAAGGGGATAAATTAACTGTGGAATGGCTACTGAGTCAGATAATAAAGATGGTTTCAGCACTGTACAATGTAGTTATGAGGATCGGCTGAGGGAGTGTGGGTTGCAGAGTTTGGTAGATAGAAGAAGGAGAGGTGATATGATTGAGACTTTTAAACTGTTGAAAGGTGGTTACAGGGTTGACACTGGGGAGTTCTTTTGCTTGCTTGAACAGTGGGAAGGAGTCATGACAAGGGGCCATCCCCTGGAAGTTATGGAAGGAAACTGTGAGAAAGATAGTGAGGAGTGGTTTCTTTGCATGGAGGGTGGTTGAACCACCCTCCATGGTTGAATCATGGAATGCATTGCCTGATGGAGTGGTGGGAGTGAGAACAGTCAATGCGTTTAAGGAGTGGTATGATAGACTTTTATTTTCCTAGGAGGAACCTCCCTCGGTGAGTCTTGATAGACTTGTGTTTCTTAGAAGGGACCTCCCACGATGAGTCTTTTGACTCCATGGAGGCCCGAATAATAATGAATAATGGCTATAGCAAAAATACTATTAATAAAGTTCTTCATAAAATTTCATCAGAAAATAATATAGATAATAACCATAGCTATTCCATACATTAAAGGGTTATCAGAAAAACTTAATAGAATCCTACACCATTATAATCTTAATGCCACTTTTAAAGCACCTTTAAAATTAAAAAACATATTCAACTCCTCTAAGGATTCCCCCCCCCCCATTGGAACACCCTGGAGTTAATTGCATCTATTGCACTTGTAACTTACCTTATATTGGGGAAACTGGATGTACAATTCCTATCCATAAAAAAAGAACATAAATGACACATTAAAGTTACCAATTTTGGTGAAGCAGGTCTCTCAGATCATGCTGTTAACACCCTACTATGCCAAATTGGTTGGAAAAGTACTTGTTCTTTACATCATACAAAAACCTGGAATGAACAGAAATTTAAAGAAGCCTGTGAAATTTTGATTAACCACCCTAATCTTAACAATAATACTGGCATAAAAATCCCAAGAATTTGGATAGCACACATTCAGTCCACTTAGTTTTCCAGCAAACTTTAGGACTCTAAACAATTTTTCAGCTTTAATTCACCACTATCCATACTGGTTTGGTGTAATTTATATGTATACTTATATAAGTAATTTTTTTGGGTGAACATGTTGCTCTCAAGCTTAATTTAACTAATTTTGTGATCTAATACAATAATAGTAACAGGACTCTAGCTTTGATGTAGTAAGATTTTTTTTTTCTTTTTTACACCAGAGGTCAGGCCAATAGTTTAACAGTTTTAGCATACATTTAGATTGTAGTGCAGCTTGTTTCTTTGTATATATGTTTATACTCCAGATGATGGCCTTATTGTGAAGATCGAAACATCAAGTGCTAATTCGGTGTATATTAAACTAAAGTTTTTAATGCGGTAGTTGTGTTCATAATTTTCCTGATGTATTATCATGTGGTAATCTATTAAACACTTTTGCAAAGTCCAAGAATATCACTTTATATGATTCTCCCTTATCTAACACATTTGTTACCCTTCATAAAATGCAAATAAATTGCTAAAACAGGACCTACTCATTACAAATCCGTACTATCATAGAGAATGCTATGTCCCTGGAGTTAATTGCACAAACCCAATCAACATCTGATTCTTTCACTTTCAATTCTCCTAATACTTGCCTCCCTTCTATATATTGCACCACATCATTTACACCAGTATTATATACTCTGATAAAGTTCTCATTCACTCAAGTGCTCAATGGCAAGTGTGCCACCAATGTCCACTTGCCATAATTATTCTTTCTATTGCTTGCCATATAGCAGAAAAATTCACTTTAGTTGACCTTGGCCTGACCAGCCAATCACATTCTCCTTTCTTTCTTTACCCTTGCTTATCACCTTCCTAGCCTGCATTATATACTCTTCATGGATCTGATCACCACCAAATGTCTTGTATCTTCTCGATAGCATTTTCTTTTCCAAAACAGCTTGCTTTATTTCACTGTTCATCCATTTCACTCCTACTTTATTTACTCACTTAACCCTTTGTATGCAGTTCTACATTGCTTATGTTAGATATTGCTTGTGAATTTCCATGCACTGTGAACATTTTTCTGCTCAGCTCATCTACTCAATGTACTGATATACTAACTGACTACAGAGCTCTTCCTATAATCATCTGCTTTATACTTCCACACATATCCATTTTTAGCAGTAACCTTTTCTTGTTTCACCACTTCCCAAACAAGTACCTCATGATCACTCTCACTAACTGGTGGCAGTATAAACACCTCATCAACAATTACTGCATCTTGTGAAATTATCACCAAATCCAAAACATTGAAGCCTCTAGTTGCTTCAGTCACATGCTGCTTAAAATATTTATCTCTCAGAAATTCTACAAACTCACTCTCCTTGTTCCCATACACTATCTCCCCACTTCTGTTCTATATTGCTGTAAAGTCTACCATCAAGATCACATTCTTTTTCCATCACCATCTAATTTGCCTAAACATTTCACAATGAGCATTCTCTAATCTCTGCATTCCCTATTCTATTCTCGTAGATAGGCTTATACGTTGGTCATGCATTATTAAAACACTTAAGGAATTGAACAATGTAGTTAAGGATATAAATTAAATTATACTTTAATAAATATTTCATTATTGCTGTTTAATTTATACATAAATGATATAGGAAATAACCTGAAAGTAAATATTCAGTTGTTTGCTGATTATGCGAAATTAGGTAGAGTAATAGTTAATCAAGGCAATGTGGAGAGCTTACAGGATGATTTAATAGGCTGTCAGTATGGGCAAAAGATAATGGGTCAGTTTAATGTCAAGAAATGTAAAGTTATTCACTTTGAGATAAATAGATTGCAAGCTGTTTATCACATTGATGGCACTGTACTCCATGAAATAGACGAAGCTAGAGATTTAGGGGTGGTTGTAGACAGAGAGTTAAAATTTAGAGGACATATTGCTAAGGTTACTAAGGTTGCACATAAGATTACTTGGCTAGTGAAGAACACACTAACAAGTAGAGATAAGGAAGTTGCAATTCCTCTTTATAATGCCTTGATATGCCCACATCTGAATTACTTTGCTCAAGTCTGGTTCCCTGGGTTTCTTGGGGATGTGGACGCGGTGGAGAGGATTCAGGTGAGTGACCGAGATGGTGAGTGGCCTGTGGAATGTGTCCTATGAGGATAGATTGAAGGTGTGTGGATTGCAGAAGTTGGTTGATAGGAGAAAAAGAGGGGGATATGATAGAAACATTTAAGTTGCTTAAAGGATTTTATAGGATAGATGCAGGGGAAATGTTTCAGCATTTGGCTAGAGGGACCAGAAGAAGGGGTCATCCCTGAAAGTTGAATAAAGATATGGTCAGTAGGGGTGTGAGGACTAGATTTTTTGTTTGGAAAGTGATGAATGAGTGGAATGGGTTGCCAGAGTCAGTTGTGAGTGCTTTTTTCTGTTAATGGGTTCAAGGAGAGGTATGAT
This sequence comes from Typopeltis vanoorti, assembly GCF_054136105.1. Lineage (NCBI taxonomy): Eukaryota > Metazoa > Arthropoda > Arachnida > Uropygi > Thelyphonidae > Typopeltis > Typopeltis vanoorti. The sequence continues at coordinate 89,290,308 of NC_143565.1, forward strand.
AGATTGTGTGAATAGATTTGGTCTCCCACAGTGAGTCTTTGGACTCCTTGGAGACCCGTATAATAATAATAATAATAATATCCTACTTTCTCATGTCATACAATCCATTTAGTTGTGCTATACTGCTTCAAAAGTACTGATCATTTACACATAAACTTCTTGACTCTGTGCCTTTTTAGAAAACAATAGCCTTTCAAAATCTCCAACACCCAACTCATTTAAATGCAATCCATCAACTTTAAATTGTTCCAACTTTCTTTCAAATTCACTCCATATATTTACAAATTGAACTCCCTTTGCCTCACACAACTCAGACAATTTGCTATTTATTACCTCTGCTCTCCTTCTCAGTTCACTATTGTCATATCTGGGCAGCATGCTAATGACTTTTTTAACAACTCTGTTATTTTTTACCTGTTACAACAACCTCCTCAAGTCTCTATTGACATTCTTTATTTCCCCAACTATGTCATTTGTGCCTACAACTACCACTAATTTTGATGCCCGGTATTTCCTTTTCTGTAACGCATTAGTTATTTGTTTCATCGTTCCACCAGGAGAGCATGTTTTGTACGTATTACTAGTCCTCACACCTCTAATGATCAAGTCTTCGTACTATGATATACGACTATTATTATTATTATTATTTGACACCTCCAGAGAGTCCAAAGACTCATTGAGGGAGGGCACTTGGTCTACAACTCCATCTCCACTATTCAATCATCAACTGACTGCAACTACACCAATGCCATCTACCACCGACCACCACTGATATTTCCACAGACAATAACAAACATCCATGGCCACGGCAAGATTCGAACCAGCAGCCTTTTGGCTGGAGAGCGGATACATTGTCCATTCGGCCAACCAGGCTGGCTAAAATAACCTTCTTGCTCATGCCTGAGATTGACTAACTCGGGAACTGGTCGAAAAGAAGCTTAGTAAATGTTCCTCTAGTCGGCGACTAGAATTGAACTTAAGATGCTGTCTCTTCGGGTGATTTAGAGCAGTGGAAGGCACATGCCATCTCCACTAAGCTACACAGGCGCTATCCTTTGACTTCATAATACTAACTTCCACCTCCTCATTCTCATCAATCAATCTATTCTTTAAATATTTAATATCCTCTTCCATATGTTTCATTTGATGGGTTCCCTAACCCAGATCGTGGTGACGAGTAAAAAAAAATTAGTTAGAAAATGACCAATAGAGGAAATATGGTACTATGAGTAAGAAAAGGTAATAAATTTTGCATATCACATGAGCCATAAGGCAGTATAAACAAAGGACCAAGACTGACCGTACAGTTATTTGATTTGTGCAGTGGTGTCATTTTGCCTGAATGTGTCTTACTTGTTTAAGTGTTTCTGTAAAGGGGGAGAAATGCTGCAGAAGCACTTCGTGAGTACAGATGCCTAAAGACTTTGCAAAAGATGACCCATTGGCACCAAATACAGTGCAAAACATGGTTATTATTATGATGATGATGATGATTAGTTTCCTTTCATCCATACGGATGGTAGGGAAGTGACTATGAGCAAGGGGGGTTTCCTGTTGCCTTCCTTGTCATATTATTATTATACTAAGACCCCATGGAGACACAGACTCATCTAGGAGGTCCCTTTATCATATACATAGCTCATCATACCATGATCTAAAAACATTCAAATTCTCTGCAGACACCATTCTCTCAGCAGTGTATTCCAGTTTGTCACAATTCTCCATGCAAAAAAAACTGCTTCTTATTTCCCCTGCTTATACCCTCCTTATACAGTGTCCAGGGATGACCTCTTGTTGTTTCCCCAATCTCCAACCATTGTATGAAAAATCTCTTCAATTAATCCTATAACAACCCCTTACCAACTTGTATGTCTATATCATATCGCTCCCTCTTCCTCCTATTCAATAGACTCTGCAAATTGCATCGTTTCAACTTTTCTTTATATTCAACATTCCAGAGATCACAAATTGTTTTAATTGGAATCCCCACTGCCATGTCCATTCACTCAGTCTATCCAAGTATTTTTTGTAAGGACATCTATTCTACTCCTCATAGTTTGTCCCAACTTTGCTTCATTTACAAACAACTGTATATCCCATTAAAATCTTCCACAATATCAAGAGCATACAGGTTAAATAGCAATGGCCCTAAAACAGAACTCTAAGGCATGCCACTAATGACTTTCCTCTTCCAGGATATTTATCCCACATACACAACTTGCTCATACCTATCAGTTAGCCAATCTAATGCACTAGTCCAATATCCAACCTAATCTGCTCTAGTTTGACTATCAACTTATCATGTGATAATTTATCAAAAGCCATTGTAAAATCTAAGTATATTACTAAGTATATTACTGTGTATCCATCTGCTTTGTCCAATGAAGCTGTCACCTTATTGTAACAAGTAAGAAGATTACAAAATCATGATCTCTCTTTTGCAAATCTACATTATTCATCCGAAATAATGCCATTTTCGTCAACCCAATTCTGGAACGTGAATCTCACCAGTCTTTCTAACACTTTAACCACAACACCTGTCACATAAATTGGCTATAATTTGATGCTTGAATTCTATCATATCCTTTTTCAAACAATAGAATCTTGCCTTCCTTCTACTCCTTTTGAATTTGATCCAATGTGAGACTCATATGGAAAAAATATGTAAATGCAGATGTCAACTTCATTGCACAGTCCTTCACAAAATGCAGTGATATATCATAAATTCCCACAGCTTTATCAACATTAAGTTTGTTTTATTCCCATTGACAAGAATGAATTCACATTGACAAGAATGAAAGACTTTTATGAACTGCTCATTAAATATCTCAACCATATCCTCTGCAGTAGTTATTCTTATAGGATTTTCTCCAGTCTATGACATACTATTGTTACGTCTTGTTTTTCTCTATTTTTGTTATGGTTATATTATCTACTATCTATCTAACACTTTATGGTTTCAGTATTCCGTTGCCGACAAATTTATAATTGTTTAAATCGACTGCGCCAGCCGGCAACTGAATTCTGATACACAATTAAGCAACTCAAAATAATATAGGGATCAAGTGATTTGCAGTCGTGGTCCCCTCTTTTCTTTTTGTTAATGGATTCCCCCTTTTACTTATGCATGGTCCGAATTTTAACAAGTGGTAATTCAAATCTCAGAAAACGACAGACTCATGAGGTTAGGGTTAAAGAAATACATTTATTTAAACACTTACATATATACACTTTAGTTAGAAATTCCAACACTAAAGAGTCTGAACTTCTCCCCCTTTTAAGTTAATATATCCAAAATGTCTACTTCAAAATCTATTTTAACAGTCTCACACTTTCTTTTGTGTTGCTATGTTCAGACTTGGTTAATTCTCACAGAGTTACTCAGTTCCCACATATAAAAATAGTACATGCACATAAATGTATACAATCCTAGTATAGAACATATCAGACGTATTTCGTCTTGCAATTTTAACATAGGACAATATTCTTGATTATGCTCAGGCCTTATCTTCCTCTAAAATTCAGTTAATGTTCAAACTAATTTCTAATACAATGTCTTAAATGTTTCTCCTAAACTAAACAGTTCAAAGGCTTGGTTCCCTGCTCAGCTTAAGCTTAGGGTGGCACTAGCTTACTAGACGTAGACAGAAATGTCCAAAACAGTTCTTTAGACACTAAGTGAAAGTTGATTATATGGAGCTTCTAACTCTTTGGTTTCTATACCTTCTTTGGTTATTATTCAAAATGAGTACGAAAACTTGCACCTTACCGTTCTTGTCTTTTCTCGTAGTTGTTGAGACTTCCTTGATTACACTTCCACGTTTTCTCACCATGTATTCTTATGGCGTCTGCGACATACTTCTATTTTCTTCAAAAGGATCACCTTTCGCTGACTTATACGTTGGCATAACTAACCAACGGCTCTATGCTGGAATTCTGGCAGCATTCCTTCGGTATGGCTACTATACTCGACATGACACGTACAGCAAACAGGGAGATTGTTGCTGAGTACAGCGGCAAGCCTCGCAGCTATCCAAGACTTGGATCAGGAACCAGGAACAGAAAACAAGAGAGTGATTGAATCACGTGCCAAAACCTATATAGTAAATGTGAGCGCCCTCTCTTGGTGACTACGCCATGCTCATAGCGGCGGCCAATTGGTCACCGCAACTCCGAACTGTTTTTGACATGGCTCTAATACTTATATTATCTTACATACATCTAATAGTAACATTTCAGCATTGATACATAATTTTCCCTTGTTAATTATTTCACAGACTTTATCAGTTTTAATTATGGACTACTCAAAATCACTTAATATCTACAACTAAAATGGTTAGACATAGTTCTGAGTTAGCAAAATGTACACTATCTTTTACCTTTTCTTCTGGAGGCATAAGTATGTCCATATCCATGGTTTTAATTGTTACCTTATGTTGGGTCGGAAACAGGATGACTCATCAAAAGTGAATCAGCACCTTTTCCGACACAACACTATCATAATCATTCTTATTTTTGCTGGCTACATATTGAAAGACCTCACTAGGATTTTATTTTTTTATTTTGTCTTCAATAGCTAACTGCTGCTTATACTGTACTTTTGCTATCCTTAGCAACCGGGTCACTCTCCTTGCCTGTTTTTTGTATTCCTCATGGAATTGATTATTACCACTCCTCTTATGGGGTCTCCAGAATGCCTTTTTTCTCTGTATTGCATTCTTGATCTCTTCATTCATCCATTTCACATCTACCTTATTTAATCTTCTGATATTTGAAATACATTTAGACATTGCTTCTTCTAGATAGTTCTTAAATATCACCCAAGTAGCATTGATCTCCTTTCCACCCAATTCCTCATTCTATGTTACAGCTGCAAGCTGTCTCTTGAGCTTCTCAGAGTCGTCAGCCTTGTAGTTCTACACGTACCCTTTCCTCACGGAAGTGCTCAAACTGCTTTCAACCATCCAGGTAATCATTTAATGGTCACTCTCACCAACTGGAGAGTGATATGACATCTCATTTATAATAAGATCCCCTGATGAGATCAAATCCAAGACCCTGAATCCTTGTGTGCCCTCTGTTATTTACTGTTTGAGGTAGTTGTCCATAAATCTCAAGAAACTAATTTTCTTTAAATCCAGTTATAATAATCTCTTCTGAGTTTATACTGCCATAATTAAATCACCCATAATGATCACACTTTTTTATTTGCTTGGCTAATTTGATTATACATTTCATGGTCACTGCCATCCACATTACCAAGTCTATAACAACATCTGACTAAATATTTCATTCTGTTCTAACCTCTATCTCACATCATACTGCTGCAAAACCACTGCTACTATTTCCCTGTTGCATGTCTACCTTTTATTGACATAACTCTTTTTCCATCAACAACAATAGCACCACACCTCCCTTTTTACACTGTCTATCTTCACAAAATACATCGTACCCTTCTATCTCTATTCCTGTTAGGATGTGATCCTCATCCGTGTCTCACTTATTTCAACAATTTTTGAGTGAATAAACCCAGTCAATATTTCAACAATTTTTGGGTGAATAAACCCAGTCAATGAAACCATTTCATTTCCCTTGTTCTAGCATTCATATACAAACATATCAGGTCATTTCTGGATCTGTAACAAGTTTCACTGATACCACTTATTAGAAGTGACTTCTCTGTTTCTTTTTCTCCTTACTCATTGCAAAAACTTCTTGGAATCCACCTTATCCTTACATTTCAGGTAATCCCCTTCCCTTTTTTCTACACACACACACACACACACACACACACACATTCACATCCTCTTGGAGAATCAGCCTTTCTTATACTGTGCTCCTCTGTCCACCCCGAACCTTCCTGTTTCTCTGTTTGTCTTGCGCACTTGTTCTCTCATTTTCTACACTCATGCTACCTACCTTTTCATTTATGAGCACCACTTCAATTTCTCTTTCCTTCCTTACTCTCCTGCTATTTCACATTGCTGCTTATTTGCTCAGATTCATTCTCTGCATTCATTACTCTCACTTCCAGTAGCAGTCTCTCCAAATGATTTACACCAAAGCCATTTAAATGTAGTTCATCACTTTTATGCAATTAGTGATGACAAGAGGCTATCCCTGGAAGGTACGAAAGGAAACTGTGAGCAAGAGGGTAAGGAGTGGTTTCTTTGCGTGGAGGGCGGTTGAACCGTGGAATGCATTGCCTGATGGAGTGGTGGGAGCGAGAACGGTCAATGATAGACTGTGTTTCTTAGGGGGGGACCTCCCCTCGATGAGTCTTGACAGACTTTATGTTCTTAGGAAGGACCTCCCACGATGAGTCTTTTGACTCCATGGAGGCCTGAATAATAATAATAATAATAATAATAATAATAATAATAATAATAATATAATAATAGATTTGCTGTACACAACAGTATGGAGAACTTTGCATAAAGCATTGCAGTCTGCTGTATCCAAGAGTTGCAAATGGGAGATGACAGCATCTGAAAAATGTTTGCATTGACATTTCTGGCACTCATGGAGGAGGAGGAGGACAAGGATTGGCCTTGGAACATCTTATGTAGTGATGAAGCACATATTCTTAGGACTCAAAGAGGATGACGAATACATCAATGAAGAATTCATGGAGAGGTAGGACATGCATAGCAACAGCTAATTGGAGATCGTTTGAAGAGTGGTGGGATTCATGGGTTCAATAATAATAATAATAATATTTATTATTATCATCTGGGAATCATAAGCACAAACAAAATTCCCATGTCACTCCTGCAAATCTGATGATATCATCAGTCCACCGTGATTTAGGTTGGCGTCATGGTCGTTTCTCCTCTCGTGGAATCCAATCCAGTGCTTCTTTTATCCATCATTGATCTTGTCTTCAAGCAGTATGCCCAGCCCATTGCAACTTCAGATGTTTCACTCTTCCTATGATGTCAGAGACTTTGGTTTGATTTCTTATCCATGTATTCCTTTTGTGATCCAATCTTGTGATATCAAGCATACTTCTTTCTATACTAAATTGTGTTGTTCTTAATTTTTGAATTTGCTTTACATTTAGTGTCCATGTTTCACAGCCATATGTCAATATAGGAAAAATACATTGATTAAAAACTTTTCTTTTCAGGCATAACGGTAGTTGGCTTTTGAATATTGAATGTAATTTTCCAAATGCTTTCCACCCAAGCATCATGCATTTCTTAATTTCATCCATGATATTTTATTCCATTGATATTTGTTGTCCTAAGTATGTGTAATGATCTACTTGTTTATTTTCATTATTATTGATTTTTATTACTTCTGGTTGGACACAGCTATTGAACATAACTTGGGTCTTCTTTAACGTTTATCTTTAGTCCAGCTGTTTTGCTAGCAATTTGGAATTCTTGGATACGAGTGTAATTCATGCACAGTTGAAGTGAAGATAACTATGTCACCTGCAAAGTGTAAATGGCTTAAATATCTTCCATTTATACTTCAGACCTTTCCTTTCCTTATCAAGAAGTTTGAATATTTCTTCTAGGCATGCTGTGAATAATTTCAGAGATATTGTGTCACCCTGTCTTATACCTCTCTGTATTTCCACAGTAGAATAAAGAAGAACTCTTGCATAAACTTTGCAAGAACTAAATTGTGATATACTGTATATACAGGAAACACACAGAGATATAAATCAATGATGTCCGAAAATTCCAGGAATGAAATTGGCAGTGGAATGTCTCCATAGCAAATATGGTAGTGTCATTTTCATTAGACTAGACCTTCAGATCCTTGCAACATCCATGTTCCCACTGAAATGAATTGCTGCTGTGGGATTGGTGTATGCTGATTTGATGGTCCTGACATATGGCGCCTCCACTTGTTGGTTTCGTAATGCTTTAAGTATTGCACAAGTTTTTACTGAATCAAAGGCTTTCTCATAATCAATAAAATGACTCTCAGAAGATGGGACAAGATTTTATCAGAGCCTAAAATGACAATAATTTCTGTGAATATAGAGGTTCTCTCAACACTTAAAGACCTCTTGCATAAACTTTGTCAAGAACTAAATTGTGATATACTGTATATACAGAAAACACACAGAGATATAAATCAACAATGTCTGAAAATTCCAGGAATGAAATTGGCAGTGGAACATCTCCATAGCAAATATGGTATTGCCATTTTCATTAGACCAGACCTTCAGATCCTCGCAACATCTATTACAGAGCAGAATGACATAGAGATAACTGCTGTAGAATTGAGTAATTCTGTCATCTATTCCATCCACAAACCTCCAAATGTAGCTTTCTCCTTTAAACCTCCTGCCAATCTTAGCAGGCAGAAAATGTCTTTCTTTATTGGTGACGTTAATAGCTACAGTAGTGTCTGGGGTTACCTGCAAGATGATATGAATGGAGAGGCTATGTTGGAATGGGCTAAATCATACCAGCTATCCCTTGTCCATGATAGTAAACATTCTCTTTCCTTTTACAGCAGATGGACGTGGGGCTATGAGACACAGCTCATCTTTGTGAGTGAGAAGGTAGCCCACCAGTGCGTAAAAGCTGTTTATATGCCTATTCCAAATTCATAACATTGACCTATAATGTATCATACTAACAGCAATTCAACCACAAATTGTTCACTTTAGACGAAGATGTAACTTTAAAAAGGCAAACTGAGAAAAATTTTCCAACCTATTAGATGAGAAAATCAAGAACATTAGCTCAGTTCCAGAGACCTATGACCAATTCATTGAAGTTGTTTGGATATCCTCCTGAGAAGCCATCCCAAGATGATGTAGAATTAACTATTTCTAGGGATTAACTCTGAGATAACTGCTCAACTGATAGAATACTGCAACTTATTTGAAAGAGATCCTTTTAGTGATGAAACTATAGCAAGCAGACAACAGGTTGTTACATCCATATCTGAAGCAAAACGGGAACAATGGATAAGGTTAATGAATGAAATAGATATGGGAAGGAGTAGCCAAAAAGTTTGGAGGCTACTTAGATGCCTCAGCAATGACCCAAACAAAACTTTGACACATTCTTATGTCTTGGCAAATCAAATTGCACACCATCTTCTTAAAAGTGGCAAACCTATAAATACAGTTCAAATACAAAAGACAGGAATTCAGACGGAATATAGAAAAGAAACAAATATTTTCTCCAAACTTTTTGCAATGGAAGAACTTAATAGGGCAATTAAATTTGTAAGAAAGGAAAAGCAGCAGGTCTGGATTAAGTTTGTATTGAGCAAATCAAGGAATTTAGTCCTGTGACCAAAGACCGGATGCTGAATTTGTTCAACAATTGTATTAATACCTGCAAAATACCCACAGTTTGGAGAAGAGCCAGAGTTATTGAAGTTCTCAAACTAGGGAAAGATGCAAGTAATCCCAAAAATTATAGACCTATTTCTCTTTTGCGTCATCTATATAAGATTCTTGAGCAAATGATCCTCGAACAACTAACGAGGATAATTGATCCACTCCTAATTCCTGAACAAGCTGGCTTTCGAGCTGGGAAAAGTTACACATCACAAGTTCTCCAACTAACACAATATATTGAGGATGGTTTTAATTACTGGAAAACTACCTGGGGTAGTTTTCATAGACTTAACTGCTGCTTATGATATGGTAAACTACCACATCTTGTTAAACTGTACAAAATGATGAAAGATTATAAGGTAACTCAGCTAGTTAGATGCCTTCTTCAGAATCAAAGATATTTTGTTGAATTTCAAGGACAATGTAGTTGTTGGAGGATTCAAAAGAATGGCTTCCCTCAAGGCAGTGTTCTCACTCCAATGCTTTTTAGCATTTATACAAATGATCAGTCTCTCCCCAAAGATACGAAGAGTTTTATCTATACTGATGATCATGCCATTGCCATTCAGGCAGATCATGTTGGAAGCTCCATAACATAAAATTAGGTCACAACTCCAACCAATAGGTGATAACACAAGCACTTCAAAGACAGAAACACCAAGCCAACATGATATAGCATCCACTTTCTCCATGAGTTCAGACAACAACACACACAGTCGAAATGGCTCACTCCCCTGTTAACCCTCTTCCCAGCCCCCTTTTCTCATAAACCCTTCCCCTTCCTCAAAAAAAATAGTTTCTATTTTCAGCCCCCTCTTTCATCTCTTTCCCACCCTACAAAAAAAGCACTCTGCCTACCCTTAAAAATAATATATTATATAAAAAACCCAGTTTTTTCAATTTAATTCTCCCACATTGCCTACTCCCCCACTTCCCTTTTAACACCATAACAGCAGAAGTATGCACATTGCAGAAAGAAGACAGGCAACAACATCCAAGAAATAGGTATGTGCAAATTTTCTTCTATTATGCTACATATGTTTGTCTCTATAATACATCTGTAATGCCCTAAGTAAAAAGTACATCTGCAATGCCTCGAGTAAAAAGCCAATGACATTAAAAAAGGGGCACTCCTAAACGAAAGCAGGCAAAATAGCCATAAAAATAACAGTTGAAACCTATTCTCCTAAAAACCCAAATCTGTGCTTTCCATTTAAAGAATAAATAGGCAACAAGGAAACTTGAAACTGATATTCTAGGTCTAGCTACTCACTGATGAGACCTCAAAAAAGGTTGAAACCGGTCTGGGTAGTGACCTCTCCTCATAATGTAAAACAGTACTGTTGGTCGATTGGTAGAGCCTCTGCTACTAATGGCTCAGTTAAGTAAATTTGAGCGCGGTTAGTAGTTGGAAGGAGACCAATCGTTCGATGCTGTTGGCACACTCTCCCTCGATGAGTCTTTGGACTCCCTGGAGGTGTCAAATCATAATAATAATATATATAATAATAATCTCTTAAGAGATGTGTGTTTTACATTATGAGAAAATATCAAGAACAGTGAGGGAGCTTGCTCCACCTTTGCAACGAGTTGCCGTGGTGTGGCACTACCAAGTGGTCGCTTACGCTTGGATACGCTGACAGTTCGTCGGCATGAAACATTACAGATCGTAGTTTTCGATCTTAGTTTCGCTTACTGGCTGAAAAACAATAAGGGATTTTTATCCCCTTAACTTATAAGAAATATTTATTCATGTATAAAGTACCCAATAGTTATAATTATTTGCAGAAATTTATAATTATCTGACAGAAACTAAAATATCCCCTAATTGTTTTGAGCAGTGTATGTTGCTTCTGACATGAATAAAGTAAAAATAATCAATAAAACCATGACATAATGGTAACTGATATTCATTACGCTGTTTAATAATCTGTTGTACAACTTGAATATGGACCATTGTACTAAAGCCACTTCGAAAGCCTGTCTGTTCTTTTGGGTGTGCTGGGTCCTACAAAGCCTATGAACTAACACTTTTGTAAACACTTTGTAAACCACTGATAGTAGACTGATGGATCGGTAGTTCGTCAAGTCTTCTACGTCACCTTTTTTTATGCAGCAGAATTAGGGTAGCCTTCTTCCATGTTCTTGGTACATCATTTTTCTTCAGGCATAAAGTAAATAATTTTGCCAAGAGTTTGTAGATCATTTCTCCACCTGTTTTTAGAAGTTCAGCTATAACTCCATCCTCACGCAGCTTTTCCATTTTGCAAGCTTTGGATGCTCCATGTAACTTCTTCTGGTCGAATCTGTGGTACTTCAGCTATTTCATAGTTGTCTTCTTCTTCATTAAATTCATCATCCTGATATAATACTGAGTAAAATTCTTCAATTCTTTTTGCTATATCATATCTATCTCTGGTTATGATCCCATCTTGTAGTTTGACTGCAACCATCTGTTTGTTGTATGAATCAATTGTTTGTTGTATGAATTTACAATTGAATTTTCTTAATTCTTCTGTGATACGTTTTCTGTAGGTTATTTGATTGTTTCATCTCTATTCATTTCTTCATCAGCTATTTTGTTTCTTCAGAAATTTTGTTTTGTTTCCGTTCTACGGTAACAATTATTTAGTGTGAGCATTGTAAAAGGTTTTGGGTAATGAATTCATTACTTTCTGATGGATCAGTATTGTGACCTATAATAAGATTTTTAAATCTATTGTTTAGTTCATGTCGGAATATAGTTTCTTTAATGTTGAGTTTGTGTTCTGTTATGTTTTGCTTTGATCTTCAAAACATTTCTCTTCTTTCCTTTTGGCAGTTTATTGGAATCTTACTGTGCACCATACGATGGTCACTTCCAATGTTGAAGGTGTTTATCACAGAGCAGTCTTGAAAGATGTTTTTCTTATTGCTGAGCATAAAGTGAATTTCACTAGTTTTGTCATTTGGACTTTTCCATGTCCACTTCCTATGTGTTTTTTTCTTGAAAAAAAGAATTCATGATGAACAGGTTTTCTTTTTCTGCAAATTCTATTAACCTTGCTCCTCTATCATCTCTCATGCTATATCCAAAATTTTCCATTGAGCTTTCATCTAATTGTTGTATACAATTCTAGGATTAAAGTCTCCCATTACAATTCTGAAATGATGTTTTCCTTTATTGTAAAGTTGGGATACATCATGATAGAAGGCTTCAATTTCTTCATCACTATCACTTATTGTTGGTGCATAGATGATCTTAAGAGTGCATCTTATTGAGATTTGAACAACAATAACAATACTTGCTATTTGATCAGATATACTGTCAAATTCTATTATGTTGTTCTTCAATTTTTTATTAATCATGAATCCAACTCCACTGTTTCTTTCCTTATCTTGACCTCTATAATACAGTATAGAGGAAAGAATCAGTGGAGTTGGATTCATTGAAGAATTTCTTCACCATTACATCTAACTTCACACAGTCCGAAAATGTCTCATTTTAGTTCACTTTAGCTCTTCAGTTAGCTGTGGCTCACTGCTCAGAGTCCTACGGTTTAAAGTTCCAAGGTCTAGTTTCTAATGGCAGCATGATCTGGTTACCGGGGGATTCTTAGCACCCTCTGACTTTGTGTTTAACTGCCTGCTGCAATAGGCAGTAACAATCTGGTCTCTGGGGAATGAGGGCCATTTTATTTCTGTTTGATTCGTCTTGGAAGATTAGGCCATAAATTCACTATGCTGGCCCACTGCGGGTAGATAAATGGCAATATTTTCACATGGGATTGCCAGTCCTTAAACCACTCCTCTTCCACGGCTCTTTATTCAATATATTCATATGTATGATATGTATATAGATTGTATACTTTAAGGCACAAATATTTTTATTGATATTTAGCCTACTTAATTGTTCACATTATTTTTAAATAGAAATTTGCAGTTTGAGCAGTGATGTTGGTCCCTGCCAGAACTTTACTGTTAAGTGGTTTTTCGACATGGTATATGGCGGATGCAGTCGTTTTTGGTATGGAGGATGTGAGGGTAATAGAAATCGCTTCAGTACTCAGATAGAGTGTGAGCAAATTTGTGTTACTCCAGAAGGAACTGGTAAGTTACTGATAAATATATTATTTAATGAGGCATACAAATTGTGGTTTAAAGCTGTGCATGTGTGTGTGTATTACTTTCATAGATAATGACTTTAAGTATAATTTTAGAAATATAATTTTATATAGCAATTCTCAGAGAAATGATCTTTTCTTGTGAAAATTCATGTTTTTCCTTTTGCAAACAGACAAGTCGTCTAGGACTACACACACACACACACACACACACACACACACACACACACACACACACACACACACACACACACACACACACACACACACACACTAAAGATGAACATAGCAGACTGTACTGAAAGGATTATCTACCCTATTTCTAAAACTCTCAACTTTCTCTCAAAACAAGCAAGATTTCGTGCTTGTGTTGAGAGATAAGCAAGAAAAGGAGAGAATAGAAAAATAATTCCACTATACTATAATATACAAAAATATAATATAAAAATTATTCCTAGGATATGAATGATCTGTTGGAAGAAGTGAGAAAGAAATCTGAGAGAGTAAAAATTGTAGGTTTGCTACCCATATACAACAGTACCAAGTTAAGGAGGACATTTATAGCAAATGATTCCATGCACACACTGTGTAGTTTTAGATGTGTGGAGTGTGTTTGAATGTAGAAAAGACTTCTATAGGAGGAATACTTGTATAATTTTTTCCAGGCCCATAGAGTATAAGGGCCTGGAAAAAAAAAGTTACTTATTGGGATGACACTTAATGTGGAGAGTCAGAGAAACTAAATCATCAAGGGAGGAATGGAAAAAATGTGTGTGAAAGTTCAGCTATGGCATGCAAATATGATAAGGATGTGAATGGCTTTGAATATAGGTTATGCATCTATAAAGGGTGGAAATATATGCATTATGTCAGACCCTTTGAGTCTGGGAAGGAAAAGAAAAAGTTCTATAACAAGGCCAAATAGATTGCATATCTAATTATAAGAATAGGCCAGGTGGTAGTTTTTTTATGTCTATAAACAAATGCCAGGAGCATCAGAAACAAAGGGGTTGAGTTCATTGCTTTATTGAATAAGATGTGACATAAAATTGTTGGCATTAGTGAAACTTGACTATCAGAATCAGATATGGTAAGTGGAATCAGGTGTAATGGATACACTATTTTTAGGAATGACAGAAGAGAGAGAGAGAGAGAGAGAGAGAGAGAGAGAGCACTACTAATAACATGAGATGACTTAAATCCAGTTAAGAGTAGAAACACAAGAAAACAATGATAGTAACAATGTCCCATGTAGCGGTGAGTTTGAGCTATCTGGTGTGAAGTGGAGGCTAACAGAATGAAATATATGGTGGGTGTTGCTACAGGCCTGGTGGCTCAATTGCAGGGAACAAAGAAATGCATTGCCAATTTAGTCTTATGGTTACTAAAAAAGTGAGCATTATGGATAATTTTAATTATGCTAAAATTGATTGGGTAGAAGAGAAATCTCATGATAAGAATGAAGAGGAATTTATTGAATTACTGCAAGACAACTTTCTCATGGAGCATGTGAAAGAAGATACTCAAGGTCAAAGAATGTGGTAGATTTGTTCATAGCATCAGAAGGAGTCTCTGTTAAGAATATGACTATTTTACCACCAAATGGTGACAGTGATCATGACTTACTTTCTTGGGAAGTATCTAATTATATGGACATTTCTATTAGAACAGGTTAGATGTTGTACTACAAAGCTGGAAATTATGATCATCTTGGGAGGATCATCTTTGGTTCCATGGTATCAGTTACTGAATGGGAAAAATTATTATTATTATTATTATTATTATTATTATTATTCAGGCCTCCATGGAGTCAAACGACTTATCACGGGAGGTCCTTCCCAGGAAACACAAAGTCTATCAAGACTCATTGTTGGAAGTTCCGCCTAAGAAACACAAAGTCTATCATACCACTTCTTAAACTCATATTTCTTTATATTTCACACAGATATTGTGAGATATTATATTCTCGCAGATACTGTGAAAATGTCTTATAGTTGTGTGGACATGATGTTTAGGGCCTCCCTCAATGAGTCTAAGGACTCCCTGGAGTTGCCCATAATAATAATAATTTATCTGACCAAAATATATTTTCAAATCTTCCTTGAAGGGAATTAATATCAGCAATGGTCTCCTTATAATTCTTTTTAACTTTATTATTATTATTATTATTATTCAGCCCTCCATGGAGTCAAAAGACTCATCGTGGGAGGTCCTTTCTAAGCAAATCAAAGCAAATCTCGTCTATCAAGACTCATCGAGGGAGGTCCCTCATAGGAAACACAAAGTCTATCATACTATTCCTTAAACGCATTGACCGTTCTCGCTCTCACCACTCTATTAGGCAACATAATGCATTCCACGGTTCAACCACCCTCCATGCAAAGAAACCACACTCGCCCCCCTGCTCACAGCTTCCTTTCATAACTTTCAGGTATGGCCCCTTGTCATCACTCATTCCCACTGTTCAACCAAGCGAAAAAACTCCCCAGTGTCAACCCTGTAACCACCTCTCAACGGTTTTAAAAGTCTCAATCATATCACCTTTCCTTCTTCTATCTACTAAATCTGCAGTCTACATTCCCTCAGCCAATCCTCATAACTAACATTGTACAGTCGTGAAACCATCTTTGTTATCCTCCTCTGTACTCTTTCCACATTTAATTTATCCCCTTCAAATCCTGGGGACCAAATCTGAGAACAACAGTCGAAGTGTAGTCTGATCAGGGTCTTATACAATGGAATGATAACTCTTTTATCTCTGCAGGTCAGCGTCCTTCTCATTGTTGCAGCAATCCTCTGTGTTACCTTCACCACCTTTGCAATATATACCCTGAATTTCAGGTTTCTATCAATCAATCATCAACCACAGATCTCTTGTCTCCCCTACTTCTCCAGTATAGCTCCTCCACTAGAATATGCAGTGTTCCATCGATATGTCCCAAACCTCAAGACCTTACATTTTGCTGCATTAAACTGACACCCCCATTCATTTGCTTATTTGTCTAGCTTATTCAAATCCCCTTGCAGGGATACCACATCTGCGCTATTACTAATAACCCTTCCCAGCTTCACATCATCTGCAAACAACTGAATATCCCCCCTGTAATCCACTGACAATGTCATTAATATAAAGGTTAAACAATATAGATCCTAGTACTGAGAACTGTGGGATCCCACTTGTAACCTTCTGCCTCCTTGAAACTGCCCCACCATATACAACTCTTTGATATCTATTGAATAGCGAATCCTGAATCCAGTTTACCAACCTGATATCCAAACCCATGTACTGCAACTTAAATATCAGCTTCTCATGTGGCATCCTTTCAAATGCCTTCACTAAATCGAAGAAAATGACAGTATATGCCTTGCCCTCATTCTACTGCTCTTGTAACTTTATTATAAAAGGCTTGCATATTTCTAAAACAGCAGCGCCCCTTAACAAATCCATGTTGACTCTCACAGATAACATTACCCTCATCTGCCCAATGCTGTATACTGTCCCTCACTAATTTATCCAAGATCTTACACACAAACTGGCCTGTAATTAGACACTTCTACTCTGCTACCGCCGTTATGCAATGGCATTATCTTACCTTTGTTGTGTCGGAAATAACTGGCGCACTATCAGTCAGCCATTTTTTTCAAACCCAACATGAGAAAATAGTGACTTACGATAAAAACATGCTTATACTCTCAAGAGCAGGGGAAAAGAAGTAATAAATAAATTGTAATCGAAAGGTATATCAACTTAATTAATACTATTGTTGTAAATTAGTCTAAATAGTATTTTAGAATCATGCCCAATATGGGAAAATTATGTTGACTAAATCAGAATCGTATGTTAACCAATCAACGTAAGGTCAAATCACTATGTAATAGTCCACAGTGACACAGCAGAAAACCCGAATAGCCATCTGGTAACCCCTGCCGTAACAGTTCCGTCAAGAGAGGTGTCGAGAGAAGAACATGACATCATTGGTACGTGACGAATCAGAATAGTTAAGTGAGTGATGAAGGCAGCGAGAGAGGGCGCTCGCGAATGAGATATAAGGAGCAGCACACAATTTAAATGCTCTCTTGTTCCTGCATTTTTCCTGTGTTCCTGTTCAAAGGCTGTGAGGACTGAGGAAGCTTGTCCCCGGTATCCAGCAACTTTCCATGTTGTGGTACCTGATGAGCACAAGACGTCCGACAGAACATTCGGAGACCAGCAGACAGAGCCATTGGTGAATCTGCCGCCAATGTGAGGATAGCAAAGAGGATCCTTCGAGAAGAAAGGGGAGAGATAGACAGCGGAGCAACAAGGGAATCTTGCCACATCCAAGGAAAACTCGGAATTGAAGTTAAGGGACCACTTCAGTAAGGAAAATAGCCAGTAAGTGCATATCTTTTACCTTATATATATCAAGTATCGTAGAACCGGAGGAAACGAAAAGAAGGGGAACTTTAAGCATAGCCCTGCTCGACCCATCTAATTGATCCGTTTTGGACTAATTGTTTGTGACAAGACCTTCCTGTTGTAGCTTAAACTTTTGTGTAAGAGAGACACTATAGTAGGACAGTTATGAGATGATTCATTATATGTGATAAATGTGCGAAGGCACTGTTCCTTATATCAAGCCTATAACTTGTATAAATTTTACAGCAAAGAGTTTTTAACTAAGATAGTAATTGATGAATTGAGTGAACATATCATGTGTATCTTGCTAACGTTGTATTACCAAAATTTGCATAACCAGTAGAGTATCACTTAATACTAATGCCAAGTACAGAAATAAGATTGATTAACTGATGCTCTTGGAATATAATCATAT
Source organism: Typopeltis vanoorti (assembly GCF_054136105.1). Taxonomy (NCBI): domain Eukaryota; kingdom Metazoa; phylum Arthropoda; class Arachnida; order Uropygi; family Thelyphonidae; genus Typopeltis; species Typopeltis vanoorti. Next base: position 89,308,544 of record NC_143565.1, read on the forward strand.
GTGCTTATGTGATGAGAAATATGTGAGAGTGATTTTAACGCTTAGAATAATTGAGTAAGTTTATTACAGTAGCATGAGTATTTGTGCATGAACATGGCACGCCAGCGATGTTACAATGGTGAACCAAGACATTACTATGGCGCAGCAAACGACAGGATGTGCTTGAAAGAAAAAATATAAAGCAAGCAATACAAGCACAATAAGTTGGTCTCGGTCTCACACACAGAACTTAATTAAGATATTGAAAAAACATAGAGAGAAAAAAGGTTCATAATTCATTCTGTAAAAAAGTGTAACTTGAAAGAGTAAGTATGTCTTTACCAACATCCTCTGAAATTAGCAACCCAGAATTTTTCAGAACTATGAACCCCAAACATGTTGCACTCCCACCCCACCTTAAACAGAGCATTAACATATAACGATTTCAAAAAAGCATTGATATCTGAGTTCAAAAAAAAGGGAGGAGTTAGCCAAGCATTAGAAAAATTTCACAAATGCCTACAAAAAAAGGGGAAAGGGTGACAAAATTTTTCAATAGACTGTCAAAACTCGCCCACAACATAAAAACCTCGCCACACGAAAAAGAACACATTGAATGGCTAACACTACAACAATTCCGATCAGGCATCTCACCTGAGCTACAAGAGAGCATATACCTTAATGGAACAAACAGCCTTGATGCGTGCTACATGGCAGCCAGAGAGAGAGAGAGAGAGAGAAGAAATAGTGGCAAACATTACCCAAGCCTCTGAATACAGAGAAATGATAATAGAAAAGAGGAATGGAGGAAAGGAAAAGGGTTTTGAGGACCAAAACCCCAACCCCAAGGATCATGAGAGCACATACTACAAGATGCAGAGCACCAACGTAACAGAGGCTAACTTTGAGGGGAACCTTGTCCTCGTTAAGGGAAGCATAGACGAAACACCATGTGAATTTCTGCTCGACACAGGGGAACATATATCCGTTATCTCACATAACCTATACAAGAAGCTCGATATGTCACACGATAGAATACTGATCCCTCTCCAAAAACCCCACAAAATAATGGGAATAGCCAAGATTGAGCTGCAATCCTCCACAAAAGTAAGGTCAAAAATATCAATCCCATGCTTCCCAATTGATCTCAGATCTCACCCATGATTTAATAATCCTCCCCAAGATACCCGCAGACATGGGTAACCAAGTCATTCTATGGCTGGATTTTCTAAAAGCAAACCAGTTTGCCTGCAACTTTGGAACCCAGTCAATATCACTTTGTGGGAAAACCTACCACTCCAACATCAACCCATGCAGAAGATTGCACGAAAATAAGTCCCTTGAAGCCAAACTGATATCCACAAAGAAATCAGAAGAGAGGAAAATCACGTGGAGGGAGAAACTGATGAATAGATCAATAAGCAACCATAGCTCTGATCGTGATATAGAGGAGATAAAGTTGTTCTTTGATGTAGCATACAAACAACACCCCGAGGTATTCACTGAAGGGATAAGTACCCTTACCTGTATGAATGTAGTGGAACACACTGTACAATTAACCTCAAACTCACCCATACACATAAAACAATACCCAACCCCCCTGAAACACATAGGAGTGATCGAAAAGTCAGTATCCCATTGGAACAGCCCGTTCATATTGGTCGAGAAGGCAAATGGTGACCTGAGGTTTGTTTTAGACCTAAGAGAAGTGAACAAAGTCACAAAGCCCATCGATTTTCCAGTATGTACAATAGAAGAGCTGTTGGTCGGACTGGAAGGCGCAAAGGTCTTCTCGAAACTTGACAACTCTGGGTACTACCAGATTCCCTTCAGGAAGGAGAATAGGCAGTATTTCGCATTCACCACGAGGTGGCAGAAATACCAACTATGCCGACTTCCTCAGGGAGCCCAAAACTCTGCCATGAGTTTCCAGTACCTCATGAATCACGTGTTTGCGGGACTTTTAGGCAAGAGCATTTTGTGCTTCCAGGACGACCTACTGATATACTTCACCACCATAAAGGAGCACACTGAAACCTTGCTGAATGTGTTAGGTAGGTTGGACAAAGCCAAGCTGTCACTGAAGTGCTCAAAGTGTGAGTTCTTCCTCGACATAGTCGAATACCTCGGACATATTATAACAGGGGATGGGATAATACCCTCACGAAACAATGTGGACGCCATACTAGATGTAAAACACCCCTCCACAATCAGACAGGTTAGATGGTATCTGGGGATGGTAAATTTTTCCCGTAAATTTATTCCCCAATGCTTTGAAATAATGAGGCTCATAGTGAACGTGACTAAGAAAGGAACAAAATTTGCCTTTAAGGCAGAGCAAGAAGAAGCATTCCATATGTTAAACCAGGCAAACTACAGCCCCAGTTCTCATCCACCCAAAACTAGGGAAGACCTTCTACCTTGCGGCTGAAGCATCCAAGGATACCATCAGTGCTGTACTGGAACAAAGGGAAGGGGAATCTTTCAAGCCAGTCACATTCATTAATAGGAAATTATCCCCTTTAGAAAAGAATTACTCAGTAATTGAGAGGGAAGCATTAGCAATTGTATACAGCCTCAGGAAGCTCCATCACCTACTGCTAGGGCATGACATCATCCTCAGATCTGACCACAAACCCTTATCCTTCATGTCATCCATGAGGGATAAAAATCAAAGAATTGTGCACTGGTCTTTGGAGATGCAGGAGTTCAGAATGGAGGTCAGTTACATACCCAGAAAGACTAACGTGGTAGCTGACTACCTGTCCTAGTCATTAACACCCCAGCCTGAGGAGAATCCCAACCATATTGGAAGAACCGCTGAACGAGTTTCAGTCATTCAAGAGTCAAAGAAAAAAGGGGCACCCGAACCCTGTTGTCAGACCTGTGAGAAAGCAGACATCATTCAGGTCCAGAAAACCAGTATGGGGGGGGGGGGTTACAAGAAGTTGTCAAGTGTGAACGGCACCTCTTCACCACCCCATATCACCCCCAGGCAAATGGGATGTGTGAGAGGATGAACCGCACTCTGAAGCTCACTTTAGCGAAACGAGCAGAAGAGCAGATCTCAGAGTGGGATGTCGTCTACCTCACACCCTCTTCGCCTGTAGAACAGTCCTACACACACAGCCACCAGGGAAGCCCCCGCTGTACTACTATATGGATTTGAACCCCTTTTAGCAAATGACTTCAGGAACTCCAGGGCAGAGACTGGCTTTCCCGACATCAACGAATATCTCAATAACCTCATAAGAGACAACAAGCTAGCATATGACTTAGTAGCTGAGACCAGTGAAAGAAGCTCCCTCTGTGCAAGACAGTACACTAACAGACTAAGGAAGGCTAAGGATCTGAAGAAGGGAAATTTAGTTCTAATAGAACAGGGTTTCAGGTGAAAAGGAAAGGGGGAAAGTTCAGCAAAAGCACACTCGGACCATTTGAGGTGATCGAGAGGATAACAGCTGTGACCGTCAAAATCAAGGAGACCAGCCCTCGTGGTAAGGTTATCGTTGTCCACTCTGACCGCCTCAAACTATACAAGACTAGATCAGCAAGACTAGTCTGTTTTGGTGACTCATTAGAGAGTGTCTGGAGAAATAAAAGGGGGGGGGGTCAGAACAGATACAGACATAGAAAAAGCTCGCCCCACAACGATCCGCAATCAAAGAAAAATGGAGACCACAATGAAAGGGAGGAAGAACACCTCCAAGATGAATACTTCCCTTTCTTCATGAGACACAGGGAGACCCTGGATGTTACCTGTGAAGATAATACTAGTCGGGGGAATCAAGATAGGCCGACCGGGTCAGGGGAGAGAGAGGAGGCACTAAATCCGGTGTATAGGTATATGCTGAGGCGTAGGCAAGGAGGACAAAACCTTCCCCCAGAAAGAAGAGGATGTTGCTAATAACAATCACATTAGAAAAGGGGGGGGTGATAAAAGTAAATGAAAATTTTCTGCAACTCCATTAAAGAAAAATTTTAATTAAAGGGGGGGGCTTTGTTGTGTCGGAAATAACTGGCCCACTATAAGTCAATCATTTGTTTCATACCCAACATGAGAAAATAGTGACTTATGATAAAAACATGCTTATACTCTCAAGAGCAGGAGAAAAGAAGTAATAAATAAATTGTAATCAAAAGGTATATCAACTTAATTAATAATATTGTTATTATAGTTATGGAATGTTAATATAGTTATGAAAGTGCTAGGTCTAACAGAAGGAATTTAACCAGGTGAAGTCCCATTATTGTTCTCACGTGCATTAAACATTAAAAGAATTCATTAATAGTTTCGATGGCAATATCCAGTTATTTGTCGGTGATACAAAAAAACAGATACTACCAGGATATTATGGTATGATAATATCAAATATGGATAGAATGGCTTTGTTAGGTAGTATTGCTTCAGAATCAGCTCATGTATTTGAATAGAATAGCAGCAGAGTTGGATATGGGGAGTAGATATACCATATAATTCGGAATTTTTATGTCATTTGACAGAGTTTCACATGGGAGGTTATACAAACTCAAAGGAATAGTTATATAAAATAGTCTTCTGGTATGGATAATAGAATGGATGACTGACAGTTGTTAGATTTATGGAAGTGCTGGGTCTAACAGAAGGAATTTAACCAGGTGAAGTCCCATTATTGTTCTCACGTGCATTAAACATTAAAAGAATTCATTAATAGTTTCAATGGCAACATCCAGTTATTTGTTGGTGATACAAAAAACCAGATACTACCAGGATTTTTTTGGTATGATAATATCAAATATGGCAGAATACTTCTACATTTATCCATTTTTGGCAGTAACATTTTCTTGTTTTACCACTTCCCAAACAAGTACCTCATGATCACTCTCACCAAAAGTATCATTATCACTCTCACCTACTCTACAACTCTTCATCTTCACCACTTAATCCACCAACTACAACGAACCACAATTACCTTCATCATCTACACCAATGCCATTTTCCACCAACTACCACCACTAGTATTTTCACAGACAATCCCAAACATCCATGCCCATGGCAGGATTTGAACCCACAGCCTTTTAGCTGGAGAGCAGATATGCTAACCACTTGACATTAAAGCTTCTAGTTGCTTCAGTCACATGCTGCATTAGATATGTATCTCTCAGAAATTCAACAAACTTACTCTCCTTGTTCCCACTATCTCCTCCTTCCACTGTATATTCCACCTACTGCTAATTTTAACTTTATACAGATTCAAAAACTACATGTGCTATCAACTTCCAGACTTTGAGGACAAAGCTATCAGGGGAGTGCTGTTAACTTTGTGGACAAAGTTAACAGCACACTCCCCCCCCCCACCTTCTCTCTTCACATTCCTATCCTTCTGAAATATTATTATTATTATTATTATTATTATTATTATTATTATTATTATTATTATTATTATTATTACTGTATACGAGAGATATAAAGCAAGGGGTCCGACAGAAATGTCCCCTCTCAGCAACTCTTTTTAATATTTACCTAAATGAAATAATAAGAAAATTGAATAAAAATTTCCATCAAGGTATTAAACTTTCTCCTGCTGTGAACTTAAATACTCTCCTTTTTGCCGACGACCAAATAATAATTACAAATTCTGAAGACAACTTACAGAAAGCTATTTTAGATCTAAATGAGATAGCCAAAGATTATGGTATGATAATATCAACAGAAAAATCAAAAACTATGGCATTGAAAGGACAAGATCCAGCAAGAACTAAGATAGTAATAGATAACAAGAACAGGTGAATTTATTTAACTACCAAGGATGTATGATCACATATGAAAATGAAAAAGATATAAACGTAAAAATTGCAAAATATTTTAAAATAACAGGTGTAATTAACTCTATATTTAAACCAAACCTAGTTCAAAAACAAACCAGACTAAAAGTATACAATACATTAGTTCTACCAGTTTTATTGTATGGAAGTGAAATCAAGACAATAAAACAAAGATTAATAATGGCAGAAATGAAGTTTATGAGAAAAACTGCAAAGTATACTCTATTTGATCACAAACCATGAATCAGTAATAGAAAAAATTAAAAATATAAACATAAATGGGTGGAACACGTTCAAAGAATGAAAATAGAAAGATTACCAAAACAAGCCTTAAAGTACAAGCCATTAGGGAAAAGAAAACCAAGACGTCCTCTTAAACGATTCAATGATGACTTCTAAGGCCGGAACAGGCCACGTTAGGCATCATTGATATGCATGATGATGATGATTACTACTACTATCCAAGAACCCCCCCCCCCCCATGGAGTCAAAGGCTAATCTAGGAAGTCCTTTTATCATACACAGCTCATCATACTACACTTTAAACACACTCAAATTCTCTGCTGACACCGCACTCTCAGGAAAAGCATTCCAATCATTCACAACTCTGCATGCAAAATACCTGCTTCTCACTCCCCTGTAAACACCCTCTTTATACAGTTTCCAGGAATGACCTCTGGTTGTCCCCTGATCTCCCACTGTTTTCTGTAGAACCTATCCAACATTAATCCTATAACAATCCCTTACTAACTTGTAGGTCTCTATCATATCTTATATCATATCTTCCCTCTTCCTCCTAACCACCAGACTCTGTAAATTGCATCTTCTCAATATTTTCTTATATTCGACATTCCACAGGTCAGAAACTACCTTAGTCAGTCACCTCTGGACCCTTTCCAACATCTCTTCTTCCTTTTGAAAACCAGGTGACCAAATCTGGGCAAAGTAGTTCATGTGTGGCCTAATCAAAGCCTTATATGGAACAGGAACAAAACAGGAACAAGATGGAACAAGAATCTCTCTACTTTTACAAGTCAGTGTCATCTGCATCATTTCCAGAAGTCTTTGCGTTGTCTTCACAATTTTGGCAATGTGTCCCCTAAATTTCAGATCCTTATCAACTATCACCCCGAGATACCTTATTTCCTCCACCTCCAACAATATATCCTCATCAAGCATAAATTCTGCATCCCATCTTTGTTTTCCAAATTTTAAAACCTTACATTTTGCAACATTGAACTCACATCCCCATTCCCAATCACTCAATTTATTCAAGTCTTCTTGTAAGGCCACAACATCTTCCATATGCTTCTTGGTTCATCTAAATTTGCATAATCTGCAAACAACTGACTATCTCCATCCAAATCTTCACCAATACCATTAATATACAAGTTAAACAGTAGTGGCGCTAAAATAGATCCCTGAGGCACACCACTAGTGACTTTCCTTTTCCTGGATATTGCTCCCCCATACACAACTTGCTGATACCTATCAGATAACCAGTCTCCAATCCACTAATCTAATATCCAACCCCATCTGCTCTAGTTTGACTATCAACAATATTTATATACAGTAATCTCTCGATTAATGTGCCCCCGATTAGTGCATTTTCGATTGGTGTGTCATTTTTTTTATATACCCAATTTCAATTAATTCACCTCAAAAATTCGAGTAGTGTGCCTATATACAGTACATCTTAAAAATAAGTGTTAGATTTTAAAAATTTTCTACCTCTACATTTTTTATTGCTAACTATTTTAAAAAATTACTCATGAAGATGAAATAATTCAGTTACCGATTTAAAACATTTTACAAAGTTATTTTTTAATGGCATACAGTACTACATTATTTCCATGTACACTATGTTCCAAATTTACCACCAAAATTTATGTCATCTGCTAATTACATTGCATTTTACCGATCATATCTCGTGACTCCTTTGCAGTTGTTTTCTTTATTTATTTTTTTTAAATTTAAAGTAATTTCCCAACTTCTCGTGTGGCATCATGAGTAAAAGTGGAAGTGTGAAAATGATTCGAAAAATAATCTCATTATAAGAAAATCTTGAAATAATAAAGAAAAACGAATAAGTCCAGAGCAAAGATAGGACAAGAACACAAAAATGGGTGAATCAACTATAAGAGCAATTCTAAGGAAAGCTGCTGAATACAGAGAGAGGTAAGGCTGCTTCAAGTTCATCATGCATGCACTCGAAATCAAAGTATTATAATGATTAAATTAGATAGACTTCTTTCTACGTCGATCGAAGATTGTAACCAAAAACGGATCACACTAAGCACTGACCTTATTAAATCAAAAGCATTAAGTCCCTTTGCAACTAGAAAGAAAGGCTATCAATGACGGAAAAGAAGAATTCCATGCTACTGCTGAGTAGTTTGAGCGTCTCAAAAAGAGAAATAGCCTACATAATGTTCGAATCACAGGCGAAGCTACAAGTGCAGATAAGAAGTTGGCTGCAAATTATCCAGAGATTTTGAAGAAAATTGTGGAAGAAGGGGACTGTTATGACCAAAAAATATTTAATGTCGATGAAACCTGCCTTTTTTTGAAGCGAATGCCTTCCAAGACTTTTCTGGTCAAATAATAGAAGTCTCAGCCTGGTTATAATGTCGAATGAAATTACTGCTAGCAATATGCGAGCCATTTGGAAGCACATTCTTCCACATTGTGCAAATGATTTTAGAAGCTTTTGAAATGAATCTAAGTTAGTTAAATCTCATTCTGAGAAATTAAGTGATTCCGACCTGCTAAATTTAGATGCACAGTGGGAAGATCCTGAAGAATATGAAGAAAATTTAATCACTGACAAGCCCAAAGTGATTTCACAGAAACAAATTGAAAATATTTTTTTGGCAACAGAAGATTTTAAGCATTAATGCTTAGAGGCTGACCCTGGTGAAGAGAGAAGCAGTAAAATTTGCAGAAGAGTAGAAGAGGCAATAGGACCATACTGTCTGTGAAATCATACTGTTTATAAAAATTTCATACTGTTTATGAAAAAAAAGGAACAGAATGCCTGCCAAACTGTTAGCTCAATTCTTTGTTAAGAAGCAGAATAATAAATTTATATTCTGAATATGTTTTATTGTCTTTCAGCTTCATGGGTTTCCTTTAATTAGGCCCTTAGACATATCCTAATTCTTTTATAAAAGAAAAATTAAGGATTAAGAAAGAAATTGGAGGAACGAATTACGCTTTTTTTCCAATAGGTTATTAAATTCAATTAGTGCATTTTCGATTAATGCGCCTGTTTTAAAGAACGCATTAGGTGCTTGGTTGATGACAGTAGCTAAAGAGAGGTATGAACAGCAGTTAGCTAATGAAGCCAAAAAGAATCCTAGGGAGTTCTTTCGATATGTAGCCAGCAAAAGAAAGAATGATTATGGAAGGATGACATTGATTGGAGGAAATGGTATAAAGACAGCTGATGCAGAATGTGTGGTGGAGATACTTAATGAGCAGTTCATAAAGATCTTTCAATCTTGTGAATGTGACTTCATGGAGAGATTGAGAGCAGTTGATGATGGTGAGGAGAGACTGACTGTAAGTGAGCAAGAGGTGTTTGGGGAGTTGAGTAAACTAGATATAAATAAGGCTGTGGGACTTGATAATATATCACTGCGTATTCTGAAGGAATGTGCCAGAGAGTTGACACCTGCCTTGACATATTTTTTTAATACGAGTCTTGCACTTTGTCAAGTTCCTAAAGAGCGGAAGGAGGGCAAGATTGTGCCACTTCATAAAGGAGGTGATCGAACTCAAGTATCAAACTATAGGCCTATCTCTGTGTCAAGTGTTGTGGTTAAGTTGTTGGAGAAGCTTGTGAGAACTAGGATCCAGAGTTGGGGTGACAACAATGGTATAATCTTAGATGGACAGCATGGATTTGCTAAAGGGAGGTCATGTTTTAGTAATCTACTTACTTATTACAATAAAGTGACTGCTTCTTTGGACAGAGGAGAAGGATACACAGTAATATACTTGGATTTCGCAAAAGGTTTTGATAGAGTACCTCATGATAAGTTGACAGTCAAACTAGTGCAGATGGGGTTCGATATTAGATTAGTGCATTGGATTGGAGACTTGCTATCTGATAGGTATCAACAAGTTGTGTATGGGGATGCAATATCCAGGAAAAGGAAAGTCACTAGTGGATTGCCTCAGGGGTCTGTTTTAGGGCCATTACTATTTAACTTGTATATTAATGATATTGGTGAGGGTTTGGATGGAGATATTCAGTTGTTTGCAGATGATGCAAAGTTGGGACGAACCATAAAGAGTAGTGAAGACGTTGTGGCCTTGCAAGAAGACTTGAATAAATTGGGTGTTTGGGCAAACAAATGGGGATGTTAGTTCAATGTTGCAAAATGTGAGGTTTTAAAATTTGGAAAACAAAGATGGGATGCAGAATTTATGCTTGGTGAGAATATATTGTTGGAAGTAGAGGAAATAAGAGATCTGATGGTGATATTGGATAAGGATCTAAAATTTAGGCGACACATCGCCAAAATTGTGAAGACAACACAATGACTTCTGGGAATGATGCGGAGGACACTGACGTGTAGAAGTAGGGAGATTCTTGTTCCATTGTATAAGGCTCTGATTAGGCCACACATGGACTATTGTGCCCATATTTGGTCACCGGGTTTTCAGAAGGATGAAGAGATGTTGGAAAGGGTCCAAAGGCGACTGACTAAGGTAGTTTCTGACCTCTGGAATGTTGAGTATGAGGAAAGATTGAAAAGATGTAATTTGCAGAGTCTGGTGGAGAGAATGAAGAGGGGAGATATGATAGAGACCTACAAGTTGGTAAGGGGTTGTGATAAGATCAATGGTGGAGAAGTTCTACAGAGAATAGTGGGAGATCAGGGGGGAACCAGAGGTCATCCCTGGAAACTGTATAAAGAGGGTGTGAGTAGGGGAGTGAGAGGCAGGTTTTATTCGTGCAGAGTTGTGAGTGATTGGAATTCCTTGCCTAAGAGTGTGGTGTCTGCAAGGAGTTTAAATGTGTTTAAGACATGGTATGATGAGATGTGTGTGAGATAAAAGGACCTCCTAGATGAGTCTTTGACTCCATGAGGTCTTGTTTAATCATAATAATAAAAATAATAATAATAATTAATCGAGGGATTGCTCTATTCTTTCATTTCCATTTTCGACATCACATCATCCTCAGACAACCAAATTTTACTTATACCAAAAATCTTTGGGCATACTGATTCAATTTATGCAACAAACTGAGCTCTCTTGTTTCAAACACTCCTTGCATTTGTGTACAAACATAATCCCTATGTCTTTGAGGCCATTCGATCAGCACCAACATTCTCTATTCTAGCTGCTATACCACACCTCGCTCTTCAGTCTGACCACTCCTCTTTCCCTGATCCCAACTCCTATTTCCATTCCTACCTGTCTCATCCTCACCCTTTCTGCATCCCATCACTTTATGCTGCTACAGTCACATCTTTGACCTCATGTCCAACTTCCTCTTGTTGTACAAATCAATTTAGTTGTGTTATACTGCTTTGCAAGTATACTTGGATCATCTACTACATTACTTCTTGACTCTGTGTCTTCTCAAAAAACAATAGCCTTTCTAAATGCCCAACACCAAACCCATTCAAATGCAATCCATCAACTTTAAACCATTCCAATTTTCCTTCAAATTCATTACATAGATTTATAAACTGAACCCCATTTGCTCACACAACTCAGTTATATCTGATCTCCTTCTCAATTCAGTTTAGTTTCTACATTCTTCCTTGTAATCAAAATCTTCTCCTGATTGCCATTGACAAAAGATAAGCAGTTCTCTCACTCTGTGGTGTTAATGGTTTATTGTGAGCGACTCTGGATTTTCTCATACTTAGGAGAAACATGATGTCTGCTGAAAAACAAATACAAAAACATATATTATATCAACAACAATAAACCTGAAAAATATGGCCTTGATCAGCATGGAGTGGACACTGATTACAATATCTTCTCCTCCAGTATTCACCTTTTTCATTTGTGCCAGTTTAGATTTGAAGCACCTATCTTCAAACACCTTTTAAAACACCTATCCTGTATCAATAAACTGAAAAATCTGGCCTTGATGAGCATGGAGTGGACACTGATTACAATATTTTCTTTCTCAGTACTCACCTTACTAGTTTAGGTTTGAGCAGTTATTTTAAGAGGCTGCTTAAGAACTTCTGCACTATCCAAACTTACATCTGAATGACTTCCTCTCCACTGCCAAGATTTTGTTTGGAGAGTCTCGTCCTCATAACGACAATGATAAGCAATAGGTCAATTGTTTTATTTATCTAAATTTTATTAATTTTTGTATTTCAAATCATTTTAATTTTAGTTTTAGCTTTAATGGTGATCTAATTTTATTTTGTAACCAGCATGGTGGCATTCTAGCATGTGGCTCAGCTCTGTAAATAGTAATAATGTTCTTGTGATTATGTTGGTTTAATGATGATAGCCTGTTAATTTCTGACTAAAATATTTGCAATCATAAATATTATTATTCTTATTCTTGTGAATGCATATGTCTAAGGAGTTACATATACATTCTCATCATTCTTTCAACAATTATCTAGTTTCCTTGACTCTGCATTGGACTCAATCCACTGAATAATTTCTTCTTCTTAATGCCAAATCGATTCAAGTGCAAGCCATTCTTCTTATACAATCTTTTCTATCACCAAACTTACTCCACACATCCAAAAACTCGTATCCATTTCTTTTACACTGCCTGCTCATTGAATCATTTGCTATCAGCTCTTATTGTTACTTAGTTCTCTCGTATCTCAGTAAATGAAAAATGACTGAAATTATTTTTATGGCAAATATTTTACTTGAATTGTAAGTTAAAGTTGAGTTGAATTAAAGTCAATTGCTTCTCCATAAATCACTAATTTTGTTATGCCGTAAATGAAAAACTTGTGAGAACTTTTACTTTGTCTTATATATGCACACACACATCTTTCAACTGGAAGAATAGTTTAACTGGGCCAAATTATTCTATTCTTGATGTGGCCCAATTAATCAGAATCCACTGTACATACAAAATGCAAATTTTCAGATGCAAGAAAGATATAGCTATCTGAAAGCTCTGCTTCTGATCACTGTAAAAATAATAATTATTTTTTATTTATTTATTTTTTTAATGTGAAATTCACTCATGAAATTTTTAAATCTGTTATAGATTTAGTGATATAGGTGTTTTTAAGGTTTGTAGGTAATCCAGTTTGGCTGCTCTTGAGAACTAACATTGTTCCTTGTTTAAGTAACTTCAAACCTTCAACAAACTGACTTCTTTCACATGGTGACAAATATCTTCTCTTACCTCTTTATTAACAAATTAACAAACTTTTATTTATAGTACAAGTATAATGAAATTAACCGATTATCAATCTTTCGTATGATATGCCATTAAATATATAATACTTATTATTTTATAGATGCTTGTCTTCTTCCAAAAGTTGAAGGACCTTGTAAAAATGTTCATCCATCCTGGTATTATGACACTGGTAGGAGTACTTGTGAATCCTTTGTTTACAGTGGATGTTTAGGTAATAATAATCGTTTTAAAAGCAAAGAGGCATGTGAACAGACTTGCATCCATAAAGAATCATTAAGTAAGTTTATTTTATTTTATATCTTATTTATGAATCTGATTTTTGTTGAATACATCAGTTGGTAACTAAATTGAAGCAGATGGGATTGGATGCTAGATTAATTAGTTGGACAGGTGACTAGATGTCAGACGGGTATCTGCAAGGTGTTATGTAGTGTTGTACCCCCAGAACAAGAAAGTCACTAGTGGTGCACCACAGGGGTTTGTTTTGGTACTATTGTTGTTTAACTTGTACATTAATGATATTGGGATGGATTTAACTGGAGATATGTAACTGTTTACAGATGATGCAAATATGGGGAAAATGATGAGGATACAAGCAGATATTGTGCCATTTACAGGAGGACTTGAATAGATTACGTGAGTGGAACTGTAAATTCAGTGTTGCAAAGTATAAGGTTCTGAAATTTGGTAGGCAACAATGGGATGCAAAGTATACACTTGGTGGAGAAACTTTGAAGTAGGTAGATGCAGTTGACAAGGACCTGAAATTCAAAGACAACATTGCAGAAGTTGTGAAGTCAGTGGAATGAATTAATGGCAATGATACTGAGTACCTTGACATGTAAAAATAAATTGGTTATGGTTCCACTGTGTAAGGCCTTGATCAGGCCTCATATGGATGGATTAATATGCACAAATTAGTCTCATAGTTTTCATAGTGATCGGGATATATTAGATAGAGTCCAGGAAACTAACTAAGATGATAACTAATCTTTAGAATGTGGGATATCAAGACAAAATAAGGGAATGAAAATTGCAAAGCCTCATGAATAGGAGGAGGAGAAAGCATATGATTGAGATGTTTAAGTTGTTAAGGGATTGTTACTATTGATATCGAAGAAATTTTTCATGGAATGAAAAAGGGGGATAGAAGAAGATGCCATTCTTGGAAACTGTATAAGGAAGGCGTAGGCAAGGGCATTAGGTGTCGGTTCTTTGCATAGAGAGTAGTTAGTGAGTTGAATGAAGTGCCTGAATTGTGGTGTTGTGTCGGAAAAAGTGCCGATTCACTTTTAATGAGTCACCCTATTTCCGACCCAACATAAGGTAATGTTAAAAACCATGGATATTGACATGCTTATGCCTCCAGAAGAAAATGTGCATTTTGGTAACTCAAAACTATGTCTAACCATTTTTCTAGTAGATATTAAGTGAATTCTGAGTAACCCATAATTTAAATAGATAATGTTTGTCGATTATTTAACAAGGGAAATTATGTATAAATGCTGAAAGATGTATATAAGATGATATATGTATTGAGCCATGTCAAAAACAGTTCGGTGTTGCGGTGACCAATCGACCGCCGCTATGTGCATGACGTAGTCACCAAGAGAGGGCACTCACATTAACTATATAGGTTTCGGTACGCAATTCAATCGGCCTCTTAATTTTCTGTTCCTGGTTCCTGATCCAAGTGCTGTATAGCTGTGAAGCTTGCCTCTATACCCAGCAGCATTCTCCCATTGCTGTACGTGCCGTGTCAATCGTAGTCACAACTGAGGAATGTGGCCAGATTTCCAGAAAAGAGCCATTGGTTAGTCATGCCAACATATAAATCAGCGAAGAGGTGAACCTCTTTCGAAAAGAATAGAAGTATGTCGCAGACACCATAAGAAATATACGTTGAGGAAACCCGGAAGTCTAGTTAAGGAAATTCCAACAACTACCAGAAAAGCAAAAACGGTAAGATGCAAGTTTTCATATTAAAATTGAATAATAACCAAAGAGGGTATAGGAACCAGAGGGTTAAGGAGCTCCATATAGTCAACTTCCACTTTGTATCTAAACAACTGTGTTCATGTGGACATTTCTGTCTACGTCTAAAGAGCAAGTGACACCCTAAGCTTAAGCTGAGCTGGGAGCCAAGATTTCGAACTGTTTATGTTGGAAGAAACAATTTTATCATTGTGTTAAATTTAAATTTGAATATTAACTGAATTTTGGGGGAGGATAAAGCCTGAGCAAAAGAGAGAATATTGTCCCATGTGAAATTTGCAAGACGGAGAACATCTGATATACTCCATATTAGGATTGTAGAATGTATCTATGTATATATGTTATTCCTATATATGGGAACTGAGCAACTCTGTAAGAATTAACCGAGCCTGAACGTAGTTACACAAATGAGATTGCTAGCATAAGATTTTAGAGTAAACCTTTTGGATATGTTAATTTAAGAGTGGGCGGGGGGAGGGGTTCAGGCTCTTTAGAATTGGAATATCTAACTAAAGTGTATATATGTATTTGTCTAAATAAATGTATTTCTTTAATTCAAACCTCATGAGTCTGTCATTGTTCTGAGAATTGAGTTACCACTTGTTAAATTGCAGACCATGCATAAGTAACAGGGGAATCCATTAGCAACTAAGAAAGGGGGACCACGACTGCAAACCACTTGATCCCTATATTGTTTTTGAGTAGTTTTAAATTGTGTGTCAGAATTCAGTTGCCGGCTGGCGCAGTCGACAGAATATAAATTTGTCGGCAACGGAATAGCTGAGAATAAGATTAGTAAATAACATAACTAATAATAACAGGGCGAGTACGTGACGTAACAGTGGTGAATGTGAACACATTGAATGACTTTAAAACACAGACTGATGGGCTTTGTGTGTAACAGAGCATGTACCTCCTGTATTGAGTCTTTTTACTCAGTGGGAATATGGTGTTAATAATAATAAAATTTATTTATTTATTTGGCAAAAGGAATACAAAATACCTACAGATCAATGTCCAATCTGGAAAGCCAATCCAAGGCATTATCTTTCACCTTGTTAATGTCCTGTAGGCCACCACCGTGAAATTGGCATCTTGGGCAGTCGTTCACAATATGATCGATCGTCTGAGTCATGGGAGAACAATCACAATAAGGGTGGTCTAACAGCCCCCATTTATGTAGTAGGCAGCCACATATGCCCTGGTTAGTTCTGATCCTGTTGTTTGATGACCAACAGCAGCCTGGTTTTGCTCTTCCTAGGAAGAACCAGGCTGCAGAGTGCAGGGATCTTCTACCAGGAAGCTGTTTGTTGGGAGACTGTTGGACCAGTATTCTCTCCACATCAGGTGTTGATGGCAGGGCAGCTGAAGAGAGTTTGTCCATGGACCAGAAAGGCTTTCTAGATTTTAGGTGAAGACTAGGTCAATTTATGAGAGTCTGGTGCAGGAGCAGGAGTGGGTTGCTCATTGCTTTATTAAATTCTTTAATCGAGGCTTGTCTTTTCCATATGTTTGGTGGAGCAATGTTAGATAGGACAGGCAGCCAGGAGAGAGGGGTGCTTCTCACTGTCCCACTAATTGTGAGCATGGTAGAGTTTAGCTGGGTGTCTATAATGTTAGTATGTGCATTTCTTTCTCAGACAGGGACACAATATTCTGCTACAGAGAATGCGAGGGCTAGTGTAGATGACCTTAGGACTTCTGTACCACAACCCCAGGTTGTTCCAGCAAGCCTTGAAATGATATTGTTTCTTGTTTTAATTTTGTTGGACAGGTTAGTGATGCGCCTTTTATAGGTTAGGCTAATGTCCAGGCTCACTCTGAGGTATTTCGGGTAAGGCTCGTCTTCTACCATTTTTCCACAGGAAGAAAGGTTGAGGTGTGGATATGCCTCTGCATTGTTCTGGTGAAATACTGTGGACACAGTTTTGTTGGATTTGGCTTCAAGTACCACTGCTTGAAGTACATCTTCCAGGATGTTCAGGTCTGTGTTCAAAGTTGATTCCAGGTTGGCAAAGGAGGTAGATTGCTGTAAGATCGCTAGGTCATCAGCATACATATACTTGCTTGAGCTGGTATGTGGTAAGTCGTATACTTCGATGTTAAAAAGTAAAGGGGATAACACAGAGCCCTGTGGGAGACCGTTGTGATGGAATCTAGGCCTGCTCTTTTCTGCCATATGGACTCGGATCTTTCTATTGGAGAGAATGGATTCAAAAAGCTGGAAAGATTTTTTGCACCATATAATATTATTATTATTATTAAACAAGACCTCATGGAGTCAAAGACTCATCTAGGAGGTCCTTTTATCTCACACACATCTCATCATACCATGTCTTAAACACATTTAAACTCCTTGCAGACACCACACTCTTAGGCAAGGAATTCCAATCACTCACAACTCTGCACGAATAAAACCTGCCTCTCACTCCCCTACTCACACCCTCTTTATACAGTTTCCAGGGATGACCTCTGGTTCTCCCCTGATCTCCCACTACTCTCGGTAGAACTTCTCCACCATTGATCCTATAACAACCCCTTACCAACTTGTAGGTCTCTATCATATCTCCCCTCTTCCTTCTCTCCACTAGACTCTGCAAATTACATCTTCTCAATCTTTCCTCATACTCAATATTCCAGAGGTCAGAAACTACCTTAGTCAGTTACCTTTGGACCATTTCCAACATCTCTTCATCCTTCTGAAAACCCAGGGCCAAATCTGGGCACAACAGTCCATATGTGGCCTAATCAAAGCCTTATACAATGGAACAAGAATCTCCCTACTTCTACACGTCAGTGTCCTCCGCATCATTCCCAGAAGTCATTGTGTTGTCTTCACAATTTTGGCGATGTGTCCCCTAAATTTTAGTTCCTTATCCACTATCACCCCCAGATCTCTTATTTCCTCTACTTCCAACAATATATTCTCACCAAGCATAAATTCTGCATCCCATCTTTGTTTTCCAAATTTTAAAACCTTACATTTTGCAACATTGAACTAACATCCCCAATTGCTTGCCCAATCACTCAATTTATTGAAGTCTTCTTGCAAGGCCATAACATCTTCACTACTCTTTATGGTTCGTCCCAACTTTGCATCATCTGCAAACAACTGAATATCTCCATCCAAATCTTCGCCGATATCATTAATATACAAGTTAAATAGTAATGGCCCTAAAACAGATCCCTGAGGCACTCCACTAGTGACTTTCCTTTTCCTGGATATTGCATCCCCATACACAACTTGTTGATACCTATCAGATAGCCAGTCTCCAATCCAATGCACTAATCTAATATCCAACCCCATCTACTCTAGTTTGACTGTCAACTTATCATGAGGTACTCTATCAAAAGGTTTTGTGAAATCCATGTATATTACTGTGTATCCTTCTCCTCTGTCCAAGGAAGCAGTCACTTTATTGTAATAAGTAAGTAGATTACTAAAACATGACCTCCCTTTAGCAAATCCATGCTGTCCATCAAAGATTATACCTTTGTTTTCAACTCAACTCAGGATCCTAGTTCTCACAAGCTTCTCCAACAACTTAACCACAACACCTGACACACAGATAGGCCTATAGTTTGATGCTTGAGTTCGATCACCTCCTTTATGAAGTGGCACAATCTTGCCCTGCTTCCACTCTTTAGGAACTTCTCCAAGTGCAAGACTCGTATTAAAAAAATATGTCAAGGCAGGTGTCAACTCTCTGGCACATTCTTTCAGAATACATGGTGATATATTATCAAGTCCCACAGCCTTATTCACATCTAGTTTATTCAACTCCCCAAACACCTCTTGCTCACTTACAGTCAGTCTTTCCTCCCCATCATCAACTGCTCTTAATATCTCCAGGAAGTCACATTCACAAGATTGAGAGATCTTTATGAACTGCTCATTAAGTATCTCCACCACACATTCTGCAACAGCTGTCTTTATACCATTTCCTCCAATCAATGTCATCCTTCCATAATCATTCTTTCTTTTGCTGGCTACATTACGAAAGAACTCCCTAGGATTCTTTTTGGCTTAATTAGCTAACTGCTGTTCATATCTCTCTTTAGCTACTCTCACTAACCAAGTCACCTTCCTTGCCTGGTCTTTGTACACCTCATGAAATTGGTTACTTCCACTTCTCTTATTATTATTATTATTATTATTGTTCCGGGAAACTCCAAGGAGTCGACAGACTCATCGAGCGCGGCCCTAACATCATGTCAAGAACAACTATTCAACATTCACACAGTATCTATCATACCTTGCCTTGAACTCATTCACGGTCGTAGCACCCACAACAGACTCTGGAAGCTTATACCACTCATTTACCACTCTCCAAGTAAAGAACCTAGCTCTAACACCCTTGTCAACCACGCTCTTGCCCAGCTTCCATGCATGGCCCCTAGTCCTCCCTCCACCAGTCATATTTTCAAAAATATCTTCTGGATCAATCTTATAAAAACCCTTCAGTAATTTGAATGTCTCAATCATATCACCCCTCCTTCGCCTATCGTCCAATTACTGCAACCCACAAATCTTCAACCTATTCTCATAAGGTTCATTCCACAGACCTGCTATCATCTTGGTCACTCGTCTCTGGACCCTCTCCACTTCCTTCCCATCACAAAGAAACCTTGGTGCCCATAACTGGGCACAGAAGTCCAGATGGGGTCTTATCAAGGCTCGATACAGAGAAACAACAACAACTTGCTTCTCTCTGCATGTTCAAGTATTTTTCAGAAGCCAAGTGATTTGGTGAGCTGTTTTAGTTACTTTTGCAATGTGCCCCCTAAACTTCAACTCCCTATCCACCAACACTCCCAAATCCCTGGCCTCATCAATCTCCTGGAGTATGGTTCCACCAATGCGATATACTGCTGCTATTCTTTTCACCCCAAAGTGCATACACTTTGGCACATTAAATTCATCCATTTTTCCTAGCCCAGTCCTCCAAACTATCCAAATCATCCTGTAAAATTTTGACATCCTGTGCACTCACAATTGCTCTATCCAACTTTGCATCATCAGCAAACAAGTGAACACTTCCTCTCAGATCCTTTCCAATATCATTGATGAACAAATTGAAAAGTAGTGGTCCAAGAACAGAGCCCTGTGGCACTCCACTAGTCACAAGACGTCTTTTAGACTCCACTCCTGAATAAACCACTCTTTGATATCTCTCCTTCAACCACCCTCTTATCCATCTCACCAACCCTATATCTATACCCATCTGCTCCAGTTTACTGATTAGGGTTCCATGTGGTATCCTATCAAAGGCCTTGGCAAGGTCCAGTATTATCACTGTAAACCCATTACCCCTATCCAGTTCAGCCGTCATTGTGTTATAAAACGTGAGCAAGTTACTGAGGCATGATTTACCCTTCACAAAACCATGCTGTCCCCCATACAGTATCCCATTTTCATCTATCCAATCCTGTATTCTTTTCTTGACTAATTTCTCTAAGACCTTGACAATGATTCCTGATATGCTAATCAGTCGGTAATTTACAACAGCAGTCTTGGAACCACTTTTATGCAGTGGAACTATTTTCCCCTCTTTCCACCCCCTCGGGACTAACCCAGACCCGAGACTCAAATTAAACAAAATGGTCAAGGGTACTGACAATTCTTTAGCTGCTTCTCGTACAACACGAGCTGGTATACCATCCAATCCCACAGATGTATTGACATTGAGGTTATGCAATAGACTACTCACCTCCACTTCATTAATCACAATTCCCGTATAATATACTGGTTTATTCGTTTCTGCAATGTCACCACCTGAATGATATACTCTTGCAAAGTGCTCACTGAATAACTCAACTATCTCAACTGATTCAGTTACCTCCCTACCATCGGCATTCTTTAAAATCAATCTGCCATGTACATTTTTCCTTTTACTTGCTACATATCTAAAAACCTGTTTAGGATTCTCTTTAGCCTGCATGGCCAATGTTCTTTCGTAATCCTTTTTTGCTTTTCTTACCACACTCGTCACCTTTCTTGCCTGCGCTTTATACCATTCATGTGCCTGCCGGTCACCCTTCTCCTTAAATTCCCTCCATAGTTGTTTCTTTTTTTGCAGCTCAAGCTTAATGGTGTTATTCATCCATTTAAACCCTACTTGATTTATTATTCGGACTCTAGGTATACAGTCAGCCATTGCTTCATGCAAGCACTTCTTAACTACCTCCCATGCACTATCAACTTCTAGTCCTTGCAGTTGTACATGCCATGGCACTGAACCAATCAAATTCCTAAGCTTGTCATACTTTCCAGCCCGATAATTCCACATGTACCCTGTCTTAATTGAAAATTCTACACCTTTAGCCACCTCCCAAGTTAAGACCCTATAATCACTCTCACCGATTGGTGGCAATGTGGTCATATTTGTTACAGCCAAATCCTCAGATGTAATTACTAGGTCAAGCACTCTCTGACCCCTAGTATTTTCCATTACATGCTGTCGCAGATAGTTATCCCTTAATAACCGCATAAAATCCAGTTCCTTCCTTCTGTGTGTCCTCTCCTCACTCCAATCAATGCGACCATAGTTGAAATCTCCCATAATAATCACCCTCCTTCCACCCATTTCTTCTATTTGCTTGTGCATACTGTCACCACCATCTTTTCCATCACCTGGTCTATAGCAGCACCCAATTGTATATTTAGTTCTGCTAGCCACAATCTCACACCAAATGGCCTCAAATGTGCTCTTTTCTCTATCCTGCAATTCCACTTCTATTCTCCTTGCCTGGAGCTCATCAGCTATCATCAAAAATATTCCTCCCCCCATTTTATTCTCTCTGTCATTCCTGAACACACTATACCCATCACATTCAATCCCACTAGTTATATCATCTACAGTCAGCCATGTTTCACTAATACCTATAACCTGTGGTCTTGAAGTGCCAACCATGGCCAAAAACTCTTCCTTCTTGTTCCTAATACTCCTAGTATTAGTGTACATGAATTTAAGACCCACATTAGCCCCAATCCTACCTTGATGCCTTATATTAACTATCCCACTCAGATTTGTTGTCCTTATTTGCTCTGGCATATTATATTCATTCTTACATTCAACTGCCTCCATAAGGACTGTATATCTACTCCCAACCCCCCTTAACAAATCTAGTTTCTCTGAATTTGCACATCCACTACATTCAGCAACACTTTCTCAAGTCTTCTTACACCGTAACCATTCAAATGCAACCCATCCATCTTATAAAGATCCTTTCGCCCATCAAACTCACTCCACACATCCACAAATTCCACACCACTCGTCATACATAACCCACGCATAAAGTCATTCGCAATTATGGCCATCCTTTTAAACATTTCACTCTCATACCGTGGCAAAAGACTAATCATTCTAACTCTCTCACTCTTTTCTTTTGCTACCTCAAACAATTCATTCAGGTCTTCTATCATTTCCATTTTATCTCCTTTCAAATCATTCGTACCTGCCACAACAATCATTTCTTTCACCCTTTCCTTTTGCTCTCTAATAGACTCAGTTACGTCCTTTATGGTCGCATCAGGTTGGTACGATTTTGTCAAATCCTCTAGTAACGCACCTCGTACTAACGAGTCTCCATACAGCACTCTATCCTTCATTTTGTTCATGTTCACATTCATACGTCTATTTTTCCTGTCATACCTTTTATTATTGGTTGGTTCATTCAGTCTACTTTTGTTCATGCACTCTAGCTGCTGTTTTGCTCCCACTATTCAACAACTTATGCTGCCTCCACAATGCCCTTTTTCTCTGTATTGCATGCTTAATCTCTTTATTCATCCATCTCACACCTATCTTATTTAACCTTCTCACCCATGGTATACATTTAGACATTGCATCTACTAAATATTTTTTGAAAATCCCCCAAGCTGCATTGATCTCTTTTCCAGCTAACTCCTCATTCCATGCTACACCTGCAAGCTGTCTCCTGAGCTCTTCATAATTGTCCCCCCCCGTTGTAGTTCCACATATACCCTTTTTTTACAGGGGTCCTTGCACTGCTGGCAACCACTCAGGTAATCACTTCATGGTCACTTTCACCAGTTGGTGGATGATTTGATACCTCATTGATAATTACATCCTCCGATGAGATGACCAAATCCAAGACCTTTAATCCTCGTGTGCCCCCTGTTACATACTGTCTGAGGTAGTTATCCCTCAAAAACTCAAGAAACTCATTTTCTTTACTTCCAGTTGCTATCTCTTCATTCCAGTCTATATTGCCATAATTAAAATCACGCATAATGATCACCCTTTTCTTATTTGCTTGGCTTATTTGACTATACATTTCACTATCACCACCATCCACATTACCAGGTCTATAACAACATCCCACCAAGTATTTGATTCTATTCACCTCTATCTTACACCATACTGCCTCAAAACCACTGTCCCTATTTCCCTCTTGCATCTCTACCTTGTATGGACATAACTCTTTCTCTATCATCAATAGCACTCCCCCCCCTCCCTTTTTACCCCTTCTATCCTCACAAAACACATCATACCTTTCCATCTCTATTCCTGTCAGGATGTCATCCTCATCTAACCATGTCTCACTTATTCCGACAATCTCTGGGTGTACAGATGCAATTAGTGCAACCATTTCATCCGCCTTGTTTCTTATACTTCTAGCATTGGTATACAAACACAACAACTGATTTCTGGATCTACAGCTTGTTCCACTGATACCACTCACTCGATGTGATCTCTCTCCATGCTGGACTGGTGCTATTTCCCTTTCTGCTTCTTCATTTTAGAACCATTTGCAATTCCATCTGTTTCCTCTTGATCCCTGATCATCCCATTACTTTCCAGCCTACACATGCTCTGACCTCCACTTGGAGCATCCACCTTTGTCACGCTGTGTACCCCTGTCCACCCTGAGCCTCCCCGTTTCCCTGCTCCTCCTGCACACCCATTCTCTCATTTTCTCTACTCATACCACTCACTTCCCCATTCATTTCCACTTCTTCAATCTCTCCTGTCTTACTCTCCTGCTCTTCCACATCACTTCCCTCTTGATCTGATTCATTCTCTCTATTCACTTCTCTACTTTCCAGCAGCAGTCTCTCCAAGCGACTCACACCACTCAAATGCAGTCCATCGCTCCCATACAGCTCACTTCGTCCCTCAATCTCATTCCACACATTAACAAACTGTACTCCCATCTCCTCACACATTTCAGCCAGAATATCATTCATAATCCTTGCTCTCCGCCTCATTTCACCACAATCATACCTAGGCAACACACTGACTACCCTTCCTGTCACATTATTCTCTTATATCTTTCCAAGCAGTCTCCTGACATTCTTTTTGACATGCTCTTTGTTCTCTCTCAAATCATTTGTACCAATTAATACAATTAACTCTTTTGCTCGTTCTCGCCTCATATTCAATGCCTCAATCACTCTATTCATTTTACCGCCTGGAAAACATACCTTGTGCATTTTATCCTCTAGCACACCTTTAATAATGGAGTCGCCATACAACGCCACTCGCTCATCTTTCGTTAACTCTTTCATGCCATCATGATTTATTTTAATAGTTTTGACCTGAATTCTCTTAATTTCATTCCGCATCCATTTCATTTCTTGCTTCATCCAATCCTATTCACCTTCCGAACCTTGCCACACATTCTCTCCATCACTAAATCTTTCTAACTTTCTAACTCTCGACCCCCTCTTCTCACTTTCCCTCTCATCCATCCTTCTTTGTTTCCGTACTTTCTGTCCAACATACGTCCAACTTTCACTATCATTCATTCTTTTTTCGCTATCATTCATTCTTTCAATTTTTTTTACTTGCGATTTCTGCATCACGTCATTTCTACTTTCATTCGTTCTCTCAATTTCGTTTCTTTTCGCCTCACTTTCGTCCCTTTTAACATCTGTTACAGTTGTCAAATTGCTTTTTTTTTTCCTGATTTATTAACATTTTTACACCTCTCTTTCACACCATCCTTCTCTTTCAAACGTGCACTCGCGACACAATCGGTACTAGCACTTTCTGTGATCAATTTCATATTCGCATTCATCAATTCCTCGTTCAGCTCACACTTTGCACACACCCTTCTTCCATCTGCACTAAACATCCACAAATCATTTATGTAATCGAAGGAATACATATAACAGACCTCACACTTAACGAAACGACTGAAATCTAAATTAAAATCATGGAATGACAATGTTGCCGCCATTTTTTTTTCTCTGCAGGTTACTAGGTCTAATAATAACGATTTTGTATTTAGTTTAGGCAAGAAAAAAAAACCCACACTAATAATATCGGTAGCATACAACGTTTACAGCCGCTCTTACTTAAACAATTATGCATATATACTTAATTATTCCTAGTAAAACTTATCTCAATCAGGAGCTCTTCAAATTGCGTCCGTAGCACTTGGCTCATTAGCGCCCTTTCATATTCCTAACTTTAGGACGAGGCCTCTGATCCAGACTGTGTCATAAGCTGATGTTAGGTCAGTGAAAGTGTCTCCAGATTTAAGTTTATTCTGGAAGCCTGCTTTAATCTGTGTTGTCAGTGCCAGGACCTGGTCACAGCAACTTCTTCCTGGCCTGAAGTCAGCTTGTTCAAACGGGAGTGCTCTTTCGATGAGTGGTGAAATTCTTTTAAGGAGAATTCTTTCAAAGAGCTTAAAGGTGGAGCAAAGCAAGGAGATAGGTCGTAGATTTTTGATATCATTTGGATCTTTCCCTTATTTGGGCATGGCAATTATTTTGGCTTCCTGCTACAGATTTCATAGTTTTCCAGTCATTATAATTTTTGAGAAAAGGGCAGCCAGCCATGTTTGGCATTGTTGATTGAGATGTTTTAGAAACTCAGGGAGAATACGATCCACTCCTGCAGCCTTGCCATTCTTGGTGAGTTTTAAGGCTACCTGTACCTCTTCCCAAGATACTGGGTGTGCAAGTTCAGGAAGCTTGGGGCCTGTCTTCAGAATTTGTCTGATGAAAGATTGCGATAATTTTCCTGATAGAGCTGGGACATATCTCGGAGGTTTTCAATAAATGATTAGCCATTTGATCAGGAGTTATCTCTGTTGTCGTGTGTGTTGTTGGTTTTGCCCCACCTAATTTTCTCAGAAGTCACCTGTTTTTCCAGCTACATGTGGTGAAATAAAGTTCATGGATGGTTGAGATCCATGTTTCCTTTCTGTTTTTATCCAGCATAGCTATGAGCTCCTTAGCAACAGTTGGGTCTTCAGTCTCTTCATATTTGGCTAAAAGTTCCTCAGTTTCTCTACTCCAGCATGGGATGTATTGTTTTCTGTAGCCTCTAGGAATAGAAGCTTTGGCTGCAGTTTTGATTAGTTTAACAAATCTTGGATAGCAATTAGGGGTGGTTGGAATTGCTCTAATGGTTTGCTCCTTTTGTTTCTGAAATGCAGTCCAGTTGGACCTGCGAAGGTTCCATCCAGCGATTGGTGTTCTGCTGATGACTGGGATTGATGTGCATGTCTCTATTATTATTATTATTATTACCCAAGACCTCATGGAGTCAAAGGCTCATCTGGGAGGCCCTTTTATCACACACATAGCTCATCATAGCATGCTTTGAACACATTCAAAGCATGCTATGATGAGGCAAGGCATTCCAATCATTTACAATTCTGCACAAAAAAAACCTGCCTCTCACTCCCCTACTCACACCTTCTTTATACAGTTTACAGGGATGACCTCTGAATCTTCTCCGATCTCCCACTATTTTCTGTAGAACGTCTCCAGCATTGATCCTATAACAACCCGTTACCAACTCATAGTTCTCTATCATATCTCCCCTCATCCTCCTGTCCACCAGACTCTGCAAATTGCATCACCTCAATCTTTCCTCATACTCGACATTCCAGAGGTCAGAAACTACCTTAGTCAGTCGCCTTTGGATCCTTTCCAACATCTCTTCATCCTTCTGAAAACCAGGTGACCAAATCTGGACACTAATCCATGTGTGGCCTAATCAAAGCCTTATACAATGGAACAAGAATCTCCCTACTTCTACATGTCAGTGTCCTGTGCATCATTCCCAGAAGCCTTTGTGTTGTCTTCATAATTTTGGCTGTGTGTCCACCGAATTTCAGATCCTTATCCACTGTCACCCCAGATCTCTTATTTCTTCCACCTCCAACAATGTTTTCTCACCAAGCATAAATTCTGCATCCCATCTTTGTTTTACAAATTTTAAAACTTTACATTCTCCAACATTGAACTCATATCTCCATTTCCATGCCCAATCACTCAATTTATTCAAGTCTTCCTGCAAGGTCACAACATCCTCACTACTCTTCATGGTTCGTCCCAACTTTGCATCATCTGCAAACAACTGAATATCTCCATCCAAATCTTCACCTATATAGTTAATATACAAGATAAACAGTAATGGCCCCAAAACAGACCCCTGAGGCACTCCACTAGTGACTTTCCTTTTCCTTGATATCGCTCCCCCGTACACAACTTGTTGATACCTATCAGATAGCCAGTCTCCAATCCAATGCACTAATCTAATATCCAACCCCATCTGCTCTAGTTTGACTATCAACTTATCATGAGGTACTCTATCAAAAGCCTTTGTGAAATCCAAGTATATCAATTTGTATCCTTCTCCTCTGTCCAAGGAAGCAGTCACTTTATTGTAATAAGTAAGTAGATTACTAAAACATGACATCCCTTTAGCAAATCCATGCTGTCCATGGAAGATTATATCATTGTTTTCAACCCAACTCTGCATCCTAGTTCTCACAAGCTTCTCCAACAACTTAACCACAACACCTGACACACAGATTGGACTATAGTTTAATGCTTGAGTTCGATCACCTCCTTTATGAAGTGGCACAATGTTGCTCTCCTTCCACTCCTTAGGAACTTGACCAAGTCAAGACTCGTATTAAAAAAATATGTCAAGGTAGGTGTCAATTCCCTGGCACATTCTTTCAGAATACGTGGTGATATATTATCAAGTCCCACAGCCTTATTCACATCTAGTTTACTCAACTCCCCATACACCTCTTGCTCACTTACAGCCAGTCTCTCCTCCCCATCATCAACTGCTCTCAGTCTCTCCATGAAGTCACATTCACAAGATTGAAAGATCTTTATGAACTGCTCATTAAGTATCTCCACCACACATTCTGCAACAGCTGTCTTTATACCATTTCCTCCAATCAATGTCATCCTTCCATAATCATTCTTTCTTTTGCTGGCTACATATTGAAAGAATTCCCTAGGATTCTTTTTGGTTTCATTAGCTAACTGCTGTTCATACCTCTCTTTAGCTACCCTCGCCTGGTCTTTTTAGACTTCATGGAATTGGTTATTTCCACTTCGCTTATGCTTCCTCCAGTGTACGGTAGGACAATGTAGGACAATTAGTGTAGGACAATGTTGACTATTAAGGAATCTGTTAAGGATGGTTCTGGTTGTTGGCAGAGGGTGGACTTCAGAGTCTTTAGAGACTGCGCACAGATCTGGGGTGTAGGTTCTGTTCCATCTGGCTGAGTGGAAAGTGCATTCCTGCTTGGCATCATAAATCAAATACAGGTTATATATATCCATCCAATTAACTAGTTTATTACTGTCCCGGTTGTTATAGGAATAGCCCCACATGGTGTGATGAGAGTTGAAGTCAACAACATAGATAGCAGGGTGAGATGGTGGTGGCTGGTCCATCTGATCAGGCCAGGATTGCGATGGAGGTTAGAAGATGGTGGTGTTATGAACTTGTATGAACTTGATGTATGCAGAATACTCCATACATCATACGTATGGAGTGTTCTCCATCAGGTAAACATTGGGTTAAGTTCCTGAGGCCAGGCGAGATGTAGGTTGCCAGGCATGCTTGGAAAGGCAGTTATGAGACATAAGAATTAGGCCTGGGATCTTTAGTCTATTGAGGACTGTGTCGGGCATGTGGGTTTCCTGGAGAGCCATGATGTCAATTTCTTTGTCTTAGGCTATTTTGCCGATGTCTTCGGCTTTGGATTTAGATAGTCCTTCTATGTTTATGGAACATATCTTGAGAGAGTGTTGTTTAGGGGACTGTAAGTTATTTTGTGAAGCTTGCCCTCCACCCAAACAAGCAACGCGATCCTTGTTATTCCGGGCGACGATCGAGCCGGCATGGAGCTTTTTAAGTTTTGTATTCATCATTGTTGCTGTAAGTGGTCCAGGAAGCTTGATACCTTTGGACTCCTTGTTTGAGACATTAGCTTCATGTTACCTGTGATTCATCTGTGGGGCTTCTTTTGTCTGAAGCACCAGCAATGTTCCACAAGGTAACACTACTGGGGGGGGCGAGGCTGTCTCCATCCTTCCCAATACTAAAATAAAATAAAGCAAAATAAAATATGAATATTTTATATTAATATAAAATTAAAAAATCAATATTTTGCCTCATTCACTGAGATATCATCAGAATATAAATCACAGTGTAGTCATCTTCACACACACACACACACAACATAAATTGTCAAGGTTGTTAAATTTACAGGCACTACTCGGCTGTTGAAGTACAATACAAGGTGCTATGCAAAAGGTTGGAGAATTGGACCATAAAAAAATTACTTACCCTAACTAATAGTCTGCACTATCTCCTTCAAAGTAGTCTCCTTGGTCATTTATAGAGGGACTCCCAGTGGGTTTTCCATGATTCGATGCATCCCTGGAAACAAGCCTTCAGAAATTCACTCGCCATAGACAAATTACCAGAGACAAATGACGAGTGAATTCAAAGCATCGTCCTAGATAGATTCAAATATATTATTTACTTTGCATATTTTAAACTTATTTTTTTATTTCATTTTATTTTCTAGAGTTTTATTTCCCAAGAGTTGGAAAACTTCAGGATCTGAAACCCTTAATTCACATACTACATTGTTCCCTTTTAAACCGTCACAAAAACACTTGCAATTTTAGTTGTCAGTTTTCTCTAAAAATAACGTGAAGGAGTTCATAAATATCAGTTATTAAGCTCCAAAAATCTTCTTTCTCACACAACAGTATTATAGTGTTCTTTTTGCTCTGTGCATGCTCCACAACAAGTTGCACTTCTGGTTTTCATTTCAGTCATAAAGCAAGCAAAATGAGCTGCAATTATGAGTTATAGTTATGGTGCTTATTTACTTGAAAATAGTAAATCTCCTACACTTTTTGTGTGTGAAAAAAACCAGTTTTTCATTGCAAAACAAGTTTTTCATACTATTAATTTAAATTACAGTTTATTCCCAATAAATACATTTTTAATCTATATCAACCTTTCACATATATACATTATGCACAGCATATATGTAATAATAATTATAATAATATTATTATTATATGACACCTCCAGGGAGTCCAAAAGACTCATCGAGGGAGGGTACCCACTCCACAACTCCACTGTGAACTGCAACTACTTCCATCATCACACACACCAATGCCATCTACCACCAATCTTTGGGCTTGCCAGCGAAGGTTGGTCGATTGATAGAACCTCTGCTACTGATGGCTCAGCAAAAAGTTAAGCAAGTTTTTGCGTGGTTAGTAGTTGGAAGGGTGTCATTCGATGCTGTTGGCACACTCTCCTGCGATGAGTCTTTAGACTCCCTGGGGGTGTCAGTATTATTATTATTATGTGACACCCCCAGGGAGTCCAAAGACTCAAAGACTCATCAAAGACACAATAGTCAGTGGTTTACCAATTAAAAACTGTTGGCGCGTGCTAGAAATTAATATTAATAAATAATATTTATTAACAGAGACCAGATAAAGACTGGATAAAGGTTCCCCACATCATGGACAGGAATAGAACCCAGATCTCTCCTACCAAAGGGCTTCATTTATACTGACTGAGTTATGGAGGCAGTTCAATTCAGCTAAATGTAAAGTCTTGAAGTTTGGGTTATATTGATGGGAGGCTGCATACTCTGTTGGAGCAACTGTACTGAAGGAACTGGGGGTGGGGGGCAAGGGATCTGGGGATGATGATTGATAGAAATCTGAAATTCAGGGAACATGTTGCAAAGATGGTGAAGGTAACCCAGAGGATTGCTGCAATACTGAGGATGCCACCCTGGAAAGATAAAAGAGTTGTCGTTGTATTATATACATTCCAGATCAGACCACACCTGGACATCAGAATTTGAAGAGTATAAATTAACTGGGGAAAGAGTGGAGAGGCAGATAACAAAGAATATCAGGACTGTACAATGTTAATTATGAGGATAGGCTGAAGGAATGTGGATGCAGAGTTTGGTCGATAGAAGTAGGAGACATGATACGATAGAGACTTTTAAGCTGTTGAGAGGTAGTTACAGGGTTGACACTGGGGAGTTTCTTCAATTAGTGGAACAGGAGAAGGAGCGAGGACAAGGGGCCATTCCTGGAAGTTATAAATTTAAGATGCTAAGAAATTATATTCTTGGTTTCATTTTTTATCCAAGTGTGAGCAAAGTTTGCACATGAACTAACTTTACGACTGGGTTACTTGTATATAGAGGCTAATGACTTCACATCGATTGCCTTAGTATCCCATAATGCAAGGCACACTTACAGACATGTATAATGTTATGCATTGTGGGAAGGGCCACTACCCAGACCAGTTTTGACTTTATCAAGGTCCCATCAAGCCTTATATCTCTGCACTCCAAAGAGAAACACCTTGCACTTATCAGTATTAAAACAGTAACTCTACTCATTTATATTTCTCACAGATATTGTGAGATATTATATTCTCACAGATACTGTGAAAATGTCTTAATGATGATTAGGGCCTCCCTCGATGATTCTAAGGACTACCTGGAGTTGTCCGTAATAATAATAATTTATCTGACCAAAATATCTTTTCAAATCTTCCTTGAAGGGAATTAATATCAGCAATGGTCTCCTTATAATTCTTTTCAACTTTATTATTATTATTATTATTATTATTCAGCTCTCCATGGAGTCAAAAGACTCATCGTGAGAGGTCCTTTCTAAGCAATGATGGACATGATGTTTAGGGCCTCCCTCGATGAGTCTAAGGACTCCCTGGAGTTGCCCGTAATAATAGTAATTTAGCTGACCAAAATATCTTTTCAAATCTTCCTTGAAGGGAATTAATATCAGCAATGGTCTCCTTATAATTCTTTTCAACTTTATTATTATTATTATTCAGCCCTCCATGGAGTCAAAAGACTCATCGTGGGAGGTCCTTTCTAAGCAAATCAAAGCAAATCACAAGTCTATCAGGACTCATCGAGGGAGGTCCCTCCTAGGAAACACAAAGTCTATCGTACTACTTCTTAAACGCATTAACCATTCTCGCCCTCACCACTCTATCAGGCAATGCATTCCATGGTTCAACCACCTTCCATGCAAAAAAACCACTCCTCACCCTCTTTCTCACAGTTTCCTTTCGTAACTTCCAGGGATGGCCCCTTGAAGTTACGAAATGTGATATGATTGAGACTTTTAAACTTCAACATTATGTTGGAGGTTTAATGGATTTTTTACAACACTCAGAAAGAATTAAATTAGAATTTAATACTCCTATATTTCGTCCTAGTCACTAGGACATCTACGGGGATTACAAAAACAATTAATGTAACATGCACACAAAAACTTACAATACTAAGCCCAACCCCGTGGGTGACACAAAAGTCCTATCTAGGTGGAGCGCCCTCTAAGGGCGGTAGTAGGTGGCCTGGAATGTAAGGTGGGACCTCTGGTGATGAGTGTTTCCCAAATCTTCGGAAGCTTAATGCAACCGTATTTGTTAAGATTTGGTTGGTTTCTGAGAGCTGCTGCTGCTTCTTCTAAGAAAAGTCTCTCTTTCTTGAATTTGCTGTGGTGGAGCATGGTGGTTTTCTTCCATGATACTCTGTGGGTGGTGTCCAAAACATGGTCAGCCAAGCCTGAATGGCCATAGTTGTGTTTAACGATGTACAACTTGTGTTCCTCCAGGCTTATGGATGCTGATCTGTCTGTCTGTCCAAAGTACGCCAGCTTACAGGAACAGGGTACTTTGTAAACTCCAGGCAGAGAGAGAGGGGGGAGCTGATCTTTCGTAGAACGGATAAGGGTAGCAAGTTTGCGGTAGGGCTTATATGCTCTGTGTAGGTTATACTTTTTTAGTATCTTGGCTATTTTTTCCGAAGTGCCTCGGATGTAGGGTATGGTGATGGCATTTTTAAATTCTTGTTGACGAGAGGGATGGGGAATGGGGGAGGAATTGATTATTTTTTTGATACCGTGTTCACTGTAGCCATTGGAGAGGAAAGTTCTGTGTATGTAGTTAAGCTCAGTAGTGAGGGCGGTTCCACTGGAACAAAGATTGTGGGCTCTCTTGGTAAGGGTTTTAATGATGCCATATTGTTGTGAGGGGTGGTGGTGGGAGAGTTTGTGAATGTATCTGCCTGTGTGTGTGGGTTTTCTGTATACAGTGAAGGCAAGTGTATCATTGGGCAGGCGCGTGACTAAGGTGTCTAGGAAGGGTAAACAATTGTTCTTTTCCTTTTCCATAGTAAACTGGATTCTTGGATGTAGGCTATTGAGATGACCGAGGAAGGAGTCTAACGTGTCTGGGCCATGAGGCCAAATGGAGAACACATCATCTACATATCTTAGCCAGATAGAAGGTTTGAGTGGGGCTGAGTCTATAGCTCGTTTTTCGAAATCTTCCATATAGAAATTGGCAAGGGGGGTGAGAGTGGGGAACCCATGGCGGTTCCTTCTATCTGCTTGTAGATTTTGTTATTCCAAGAGAAATACCCAGAGTTGATGGCAAAGGAAAAGAGATCTAAGATGTCAGAGGGGAAAACGTTTTCTAAGAGAGATAAAGTGTCAATTAAGGGAATATTGGTAAACAAAGAGGAGATATCAAAGCTTACCAATATGTCTGTATTGTTCAAGGTTAAATTTTCTGTGAGGGCTTTAAAGTGGTTCGAGTTTTTTATATAGGAAGCTGAATTTCCGGTGAGGGGGGACAGAGAGTTGGCCAACTGTTTAGACAGTCTGTAACAAGGTGCATTGGTGGCATCTACTATAGGTCTGAGTGGGGAATTGGGTTTGTGGATTTTTGGTAAACCGTATATTCAGGGGGGACGGGAGCGGAAAGGTTTAAGTTTTTTCGTGACGTCATGGGGCCAGGAGGTTACTTTTTTAAGTAAGATCATTACATCGAGCACCGGCACTTCTTTCGGGGCGACGGCAAAATTACGGCCATACCCCAGATCTCTTGTCTCCCCTACTTCCTCCAACTTTACATCATCAACAAACAACTGAATATTTCCAGTCTTCATTAAATGTCTACATTAAATTACACTCAGTCTATATTAAATATCATTAACAAATAATTAAAGCTGGTGGCCCATCAACTATTTATGGGACACAGCATTGATAATCTTCTTTTTTTGAGACATCACTCTGTCACATGCAACTTATTGGTGTCATTCAGAGAGAACAAATTTCCAATCCATCAATTTATTATTCATTTCCATTCCTATTCTGCAGCTTGTACACCTTCTGCATAATCATTCTTCCTTTTGCTTGTCATTTAGCAAAGAATTCCCTTAAGTTATCTTTGGCCTGACTGTCTAATCTCCCCATACTGCACTTTTTTTTTTTTTTTTTTTGTTTTGTTTTGGGTGAGATTGCTCATCATCTTTCTAGTCTGTATTGGATATTTCTCATGTGTCTGATCACTTCCAACTATCTAGAGCAGGGGTTCTCAACCTCTTTCAGTGGCCTACCACTATATTTAATTCAAGATATTAGATGTACCAGTAAGCAAATCTGTTTTCGAACCACCTGGCTTGAGAATCCCTGATCTAGAGGTTATAAATTTAAGACGAATCAGACTTATATTACCTGCTCCATAACATCATCTTTTCCAACACCATTTGCCTAATTTCGCTATTCCTTCATTTCATGACTACTTGATGTATTCATTTAACTATTAGTATGCAGTTATACATTGTTTGTTTCAGATGCTGCATAATCAGTTCTCAAATTCTTCTCTGTTGCATTCTTTTCTTTCTGCACAGATCATTATATAGTTGAATTATAGAGCTTCTCATAATCACCTGCTTTATAATTCCACTTATATCCTTTCCTTGACAATGATGATTGCTCTTACCATCTAGCAGCAATATGGATATTTGATTAACAACCACATCTTGTGAGGATATTACCAAATCCAACAAGCTAAAACTTTCAGTTGCTTTCATCACATGCTGCTTAAGATAATTATCACTCAGATATTCAACAGATTCCATCTCATTGTTCCCATTTACTATTTTCTTCCTGTGTAATGCATAGGTTTTGATCACTTCATCCCATAGTGCATGACCTTCCTTAAGCACGTAAATCTGCCAGATATTATTCTTGAAAACGTAAGTTTCTGTGGATTAGCCATTCTGTGGGTAGCTTCCAGTATTGAGACCACATTTTAAGGGAAATAATGAGTTTAATAAAAAAAAAAAAAGAAAAAAAAAAGCAATTATAACCCTAGAAGTTTTGATAATTACATTATCAGGTACTAGCAAAAATATATATATATATATAACAAAAGACTAGAAACAATTAATTACATATCCTAGATCTGTGGAAGTTAGATTTATAATGAAAGCAGTAAAGAAGCTGCAGGAGGTGTATTAAGAATTTTGTTGATCATCTTTTCATGGTTATGGACCCAAGACGATCAACAAAATTAATATATCTCCTGCAGCTGCTTTACTTAAACAAGATGCAATCACACTACCTTACATCAAGAATGTTACAGACAGAGTTGCTATATTGCTCTGTGAGTACTTCAAAGTGACTTTTTTTTATCTTTGCATAAAATTTTCAGATTCTTACACCCACTAAAACCTCCCCATCTTCCCATAAAAAAACCAAGCATTTATGAGATTTATTGTTCTTGTGGCATTTGCTATGTAGGCCAGACAGGAAGGTTGGGGGAAATCCACATGTGTGAGCACATAAAAGACATAAAAAAAAAGAAGTTAGCAAAAATCAGGCATGGCATTTCACACAACTACAACAGGCCATCAAGTACATTAAAGATACCAAGAAATTTTATAACTTGGTTTTAATCTTTTTCCCAAGAAAGCAAAATAATGTTTTGTGCATGAAATATATTCATGCACATAACATTGTTTTGCTTCCTTGGAAAAAGGATTAAAACCAAGAATAAAATTTCATGGTATCTCTAGCGCATAATAAACCCAAGGTAAAAAACTTTCTACAAGTAGTTTTCCAGAAAACAAACAA
Organism: Typopeltis vanoorti; assembly: GCF_054136105.1. Taxonomy (NCBI): domain Eukaryota; kingdom Metazoa; phylum Arthropoda; class Arachnida; order Uropygi; family Thelyphonidae; genus Typopeltis; species Typopeltis vanoorti. The sequence goes on from NC_143565.1 coordinate 89,344,951, forward strand.
AAATGCCATATATTGATCATAACTTCTAGGAAGCTTTGTACCATACAATGTAACAAAAATCAAGGCTTAATCTTACACCAAGTTTGGTCTGCTTTCATTAAAAATCAAAATCAAATAACATTAAAAAGCAACAGTCACAGACATAGGATAACATGTGCAATGCCACAGAACATGACAGCAACAACTAGCAGTGTTCCTACATGCATACAGTAATGAATTTAATTGTTTTATTCTGTTTACTTATTTATATGTATCAATTGGGAAGTTCTGATAACATTTAATATGTGTACTTAATTGTTTCTAGTCTTTCGATGTGTAACTTTTTTTTGCTAGTACCCCTGACGATGTAAGTCTGATGACGTACAAATGTGTAGGGTTGTAATTGCCTATTTTTTTTTTTATTATTCAACTTGTTATTTCCCTGAAAATGTGGTCTCAATACCTGAAGCTTGCATACAGATTTTATCCTTTTCCATTAATGCCAGTCTGTTTAAGTCATCCTGCAGGATTTCTAGATCATCTTCATTGACTGTTGCTGTCTTAGCTTTTCATCATCAACAAACAACTGAATATTTCTCCTTAAATCATTCCCTGTATCACTGGTATACAAAATAATCATTGTCCAGTAGTGGATAAGTACCAAGCTCTAGTCACTGCTTTCTACTGGATTTAATTCCTCCATATGCAGAAGTCTCTCAATAACCTGACATTCAAATGAATGAATTTTCAATTAGCTGTTCCTAAATGGGTTTGTGGGACAACTGACCTCTAGTGCAATGCATTTAACCTGCAGTTATCCAATTCTTCAGTTATTTGACTGGCAAACTGCTCTCCCACTGTGGTTGAATAGTTGATCAATTACTGTATTATTGCTTTTTGATACCTGTCCATTGCCTCTACACTTACCGAAATCATCAACTTCATATTCATCCTCATTTGCTCCATTTTATACAACAGAGTTTCATGTGATATCCTGTGAAAGGCTTATGCAAAGTCCAGCATGAGCAGTGTGTAGCAATTTACTTTATCCAACTCATTTGTCACTTTATTATAAAAATGTAAGCAAATTATTAAGGCAAAACTACCCTTCACAAAACCATACAGCTACTATAGAGTATCATATTCCAGTCCATCCTGGTCGTAATTTTGTGTTCTCCAACTTCTCCAATATCTTAATCACCACTACTCCTGTGATATGGATTGGCCTATAGTTTGCTTTAACTTGGAGTCTCCTTTATGCAGATGATTTGTTTTGTCCTCTTTCTATACCCTGTGCACTTTCCAGAACTTAGGCATTAAAAAGTTTGATAAGAGAAGCTGCCAGTTGCCTTGCACATTTTCATAAATACATGGGCTGATATCTCATCTAATCGCCAAATTATGCATTTTCATTCATGTTCTGCAATATAAGCACTTCCAATTCATCTACCTATATTCTCCCATCAGGCAATGCAATATATCCATTTGGATGCAAGAATAGTTACTCAGTAATATCTTACTATTTTTGTTTGTTTCTGTTCTCTCCCTACATTAGCACTCATCAAAGACAGCCTTCCATAGTCAATCTTCTGTTTACTTGCCACACAAAGAAAGAACTTTTTGAGATTCCTTGACATATAGGTCACTCTTCTTGCCTCTGCTACTGCTTGTGAGCTTGTTGGTCACCTATCTCTTTATATACTATCCACAATTTTTTCTTTTGCCTCTTCTCCTGCTTAATGATGCTGCTTATCCATCTAACACCTACCTGATTTATTCTCCTTAATCTGGGTATATGATCTGGTACTGCTTTCTTCAAATACCCCTTGACCATCTCTCATGCACCCTTAACATCATTCTCCTCTAAATTTTTATTCCATGGCACTATTCTAATTTCACTTCTAAGTTTGTCATAATCACCTGCTTTGCAGTTCCATATATATATCCCTTCTTAACAAAAAAAACTTGACAAGTCTGGCAATCTCTCATGTGAAGAGGACATGATTTTTTTTTTTTTTTTTCAGCTGGATGTAGTAGTATAAACAGCTCCAGCACTCTCAGATCTCCAGGTCCCTTAACTACTGTTGTCTCAAGTAATTATCTCTAATCAAAGGAAATTTCATTTCCTTTCATTCCTTTTTCCAGTCTGTGTCCTCATAGTTGAAGTCCCCAATAATAATTACTTGTCTTGTGCTTATTGTGCTAATTTGCCAGTGCATACATATACAAATGAAATTTCTGTATTCCTGCCTTCTTGATGTACTCCGACTCTTTTTTGACTGTTTTAATCATTATGTCATCTGCTTACATCTCTATATTTCATTCAATTTGTATCCTCAGAGAGTGCATTTTGGGCATGGGAAAATGGATGTCAGTTCAGTGTCAGTAAAGTCATTCACTTTGGCATGATGAGATATCCAATGTCGTATTATATTGGTGGGATTATGAAGAAACTGATGAGGCTAGGGATCTTAGAGTGTTAGTAGATAGGAAGTTGAAGTTCAGGGGCACATAGCATAGATTGCAAATACAACTCAAAAGATAATTGCAATACTGAAATGAACAGTTCTGCCATCATTAGCAAATCCCTTCCATTCATCCTCTTCCCTCTTTTTTTTTCCTCCCTGAAAATACTATATCCATTGCATCCTATTGCTTTGACTGTGTAATCCTCCCAAAGCAAGTCATTTGGCCAAGCTGAACTAACCCAATGTTAAACCTCTTCTTCCTTATTCCGAATACTTCTGGCTTAGTATACTTAGTATACATATAAACTGCAATACCCTTCATCCTGCAATATTCCCTCACATGTTGTGTTGATTAACCCACTACAGTCAATAACCTTGGTAGCTACATTCAGCATTATGCTATTACTTCTTCCATTTGCTCAACTCTAGAATGCCTGCTTCCAAGTTCAATAGACAAAAGAAGTTCTTTTTGTCCATTGAACTTACTATGCCTATCTGCACACTCTACACCATTCCTCCCACACAACCTGTGCATTCTCTCATTCTCAATCATTGCCATACTTATCTTGTTTTTTCTATCATACCATGGCAACAGCTACAGACAACTACAGACAACAATTTAATGAGAATCATTAACATTTCAGTTAAATAATAATGTCCCTAAAATAATTATCTCCTCTAGTCATACATTTTCTTAACTTAATTATTAAATATCTTATTTGATTATTTTCTAGAATTTTACTTTAAAAAAAAAAGAAAGAAAAACGACAAGTCTTATTAACTTATGGAGCTATGCAAGCACATCAAAAGCAGGTTTTTATAAATAATTATGTCCACAGTAGGATATAAACACACTTGGTAAACCAGTAGAAACAAATTAAAATTGTTTCTACTTATTAACTATGATAATGAATTGTGCCCCAGTCTAGAAATTAATTGATCAGCATATGGAAGCTATACTTTTAACTATGTCCTAATGTTACTCTTCTCTTGCAGATGTTTGTGAACAACCACCACGAGTAGGACCTTGCAGAGGATCATTTCTAAGATGGTATTATGATCATTCTGACAATCATTGTAAACAGTTTACATATGGTGGGTGTCAGGGAAATGATAACAATTTTGATTCCCAGTTAGACTGCATTCATCATTGTGTATCAGTTACAGAAAAAGGTAATAAAATGTTTCCAGATGTAGTAGCTTTAGTGTGTAGCAATAAAATGGTGCCTATTACATTATTGTTTTTCTCGCATTTCAAAAGAATGTATGTAGTGTAAGTTGGGCTGGAAAGCATAATGCTTGTATACCAAAAAACCAAACTGTTTTTTATAAAGAAGTGATTTTGTATATTTAATCACATGTTGAGTCTACCCAGAAATCAATGTAATAGAATTTTGCAACACAACACAGACATTTTGTTCAAAACACACTCTGAAATATACTAACAAAATTAAACATTCATTTTCCTTTAAGAGTAGAGCATTCAGTGCTCCTCCTTGAGAGTGGAAAATTTTGTTGTGTGTGTGGGTGGGGGGGGGGGATCCAGAGGCCAGAAACCAAGTTATCAAGATGTCTGTGGAATGACGAATTCAAGTAGACGGTTTATTCCGTCTACTTGAATAAACGGAAGGTTTATTCGAGTAGACGAATAAACCTTCCGTCTACTTGAATGTAGACGGAAGGTTTATTGCTTACAAATATTGGTTGAATGATGGAAAAGAATGTATATGATAGAAACATTTGGATGAAGTGGTTCTTATAGAATTGATGCAAAATAAAATTTTCACTACATAACAGGACAATGACTGACCTAAGGAAATTGTGTAAGAGTTTGATTATCAGGTATTGCAACTGGATTTTTTTGCTTGGAGAGTGGAGAATGGGAAAAGGAGATCACTTGAAAGTCAGGGCTAGAAAACTGGGAGGAAACCACTAAACTGAATAAAAGTTGTAGCAAACTTTGCATGAAAATCAGTATTATAAATACTAAAACTGTCAAAATAGGAAGGAACATGGAAAACATCATCTGCATCCTCAATAGAAAACCAATAACATGAGCAAAATAGTTTATCTAATTAGCGCAATTTTGTGAATATCATTATTATTATTATTATTATTAACATCTGACCTTGATGGATTCAGAGATTCATCATGGGAGATACACACTATCACACAATGCTCATCTACTTGTGCCTTAAACTGATTCACTTTGTCTAGATTCACAACACACTCAGAAAATGCATTCCACTCACCAGCCAATCTCCATGCAAAGAACTTTTCCCTCAATCCTCTGCTCACACCCTCCTTATACAGTTTCCAGTAATGGCCTCTTGTTCTACCACCCTGTCCCATTCTATGAAAAATTTTTTCCATGTCAAAAATCCTGATAACAACCACTGACTAGCTTATATATCTCAATCATACCCCCCCGGCCCTCCACTTCTCTTACTCATGAGGCTTTGCAGTTTACATACTCTCAATCTGTCCTCATACTCCACATTCCAAAGACCACTGACGACAATAATAAGTTTAGTTTAATCCTTTATTCAAGTGTGAGCAAACAAAGTTTGCACCTGAAAGTATCTTCAGAACTGGGGTAAGGTAGTACAACACCGGACAACTTGTTGCAAAGGTGGAGAAAGCTCTCATCACTCCTATCTCAGTATCTCCCATAATGCAAAGCACATCTTACTACCTGTGTTGTATTACCTTAACCCAGTCCTGAAGATACTTTCAGGCGCAAACTTTGTTTGCTCACACTTGGATAAAGGATTAAACTAAACTTATTGTCTAACCAAGTGAAAAATAAACTGTCAGCATTTTTCTCTGAATCCGAAGTAATTCAATAATTAGGTTATACACCCTTTGGCAACTGCTATAGGTTGTGATGACCTCTCATTGCTTCTGCCTTGGTGTCTCCACTACTGGGCCTGGCTCCCACTGACAAGACCTCAATAAAGATTGAAGCCAGTATGGGTAGTGGCCCTTGCCTTAATGCATAGCATTACACATATCCGCAAGGAGATGTGCTTTGCATTATAATGCATAGCATTACACATATCCGCAAGGAGATGTGCTTTGCATTATGGGAGATACTGAGATAGGAGTGATGAGAACTTTCTTCACCTTTGCAATGAGTTGCCTGGTGTTGTACTACCTTACTCCAGTCCTGAAGATACTTTCAGGTGCAAACTTTGTTGCTCACACTTGGATAAAGGATTAAACTAAACTTATTATAGTCTAACCAAGTGAAAAATAAACTCTCAACCACTGACGACCTTTGTGACTCTTCTCTGGACCCTTTTTAACATTTCTCATCACAATGAAAACCCAATGACCAAATCCATGCACAATAAACTATATGAGGCATGAGATTAAAGCCTTATAGAATGGCATCATAACCCCTTTATTTCTGTTTGTCAAAATTCTCCGCATCATTGTCAGTATCTGATGTGACATCTTCACAATTTGTGTAATGTAGCTCCAGAATTTCAAGTCCTTGTCCATCACCATTTCCAGATATCTCATGTACTCCACCTCCTTTAGAGTTTCCTCACCAAGTGTATACTTTGCATCCTATCGTTGCTTACCAAATTTCAATCCCATCTGTTTCAATTTATTTAATAGATTGTTTTGTGGCAGTCTATCAAAAGTTTATGCAAAATCTAAGTATACCACTGTATATGCATCTTCCTTGTCCAAGACATTTGTCACCTTGTTATAGTACATAAGTAAGTTAGTAAAACGTGAACTCCCTTTAACAAACCCATGCTGATAACCATAGAGAATACTACTGTTATCAACCCATTTCTATATCCTATTTGTTTCCAATCTCTCTACAACTCCAGATATACAGATTGGCCTATAATTTGTAGTCACATCCTTATCATACCTTTATGCAATGGAACAATTTTACCTTCTTTCCACTTCCTTGGAACCTGTGCTGTAGTTAGACTGTTATTAAACAGGCATGCCAACACTACTGCCATTTTCTTGGAACATTCCCTTAAGATGCGTGATGATATGTCATCAAATCACATTGCCTTAATGATATCAAGGTTATTTATTTCCTCAAATACTCCTGCTCACTTACATTTAAGCCATTCTCTCCTATGTCATCTACACTTATGATTCTCATGATTTCATCCTGATGAAGATGAAACACCCTCATAAATTGATCATTGAATGCATCAACAATGTGTTCTGCAGCAGTTACCATTCTACCATTTTCATATATTAACATTATTTTACTGTTATCATTCTTCCTACTATTTGCTACATATCTAAAAAAGTTCCCTAGGGTTTTTATTTGCCTGATTTGCCAATTTCTGCTCATACTGCACTTTTGTTGTCCTTGTTAACTGAGTTGCTCTCCTGGCTTGTTCTTTATGCTTTTCATATAACTGATAATTACCACTATTCATCTTGTACTGCCTCCAGAGTGCCTTCTTTGTCCAAATTTCATTCTTAAGCTCCTCATTCATCCATTTTACACATACCTTATTCAGCCTTTTGATCTTCGGAATACATTCACATTGATGCTGTTATGTATTTCTTTGTCAGTTCCCAAGCAGCATTTATTTCCTTACATTCAACTCTTCATTCCATGCTGTAGTTCCAAGCTGTCTCCTAAGCTTGTCATAACCACCAGCGCTGTACTTCCATATATATCCTTTGCTCATAGAAGTCTGCATATGACTAGCCACAACCCAGTTGATCACTTCATTGTTACTCTTACCAGCTAGAGGAAAGTGAGAAACCTCATTCACAAGTACATGCTCTAATGAAAGGATTAGATTTGAAACAATTGATCCTTTGGTGCCCTCCTTTACATGCTGTTTGAGATAATGTCTCTCAAGAACTTCATTTCTTGAGTTCTTTCTTCATTATTGCCAAATCTCTATTATTGCCATTATTTCTTCATTATTGCCAAATGCTATCTCTTCATTCCAATCTATGCTGCCATAATTAAAATCACCCATAATAATTACCCTTCCTTTGTTCGCTAACCCAAGTGTTTATACATTTCTTCATTACTACCCTCCACATTCCCTGGCCTCTAGCAACATCTAATTAAATATGTCTTCCTGTCACTCTCCATTTCACACCACACTGCCTTATAACCATTGCCACTATTGCCCTCTTCCATGCCCACCTTATGTGGATGTAATTTCCCTTCTGTCATCAGCGGTACTCCCCCCCCCCCTTGTTCTTTCTATCCTTTCAAAAAACACCGTATCCTTCAATTTCTATTCCCGTTAGGATGACATCTTCATTCAACCATGTTTCACTTATTCCAATTTTGAAGTGAATATACTCAATCACTGAAATCATTCCATTTCCCTTATTTCTGATACTTCTAGCATTTGCAAATAAACACAGCAGTTCATTTTTAGGTCTATAACCAATCCTACCTAAGCCACTTGGAAATCAACAAAAAAAAAAACATAGCTCGAATAGTAGAAGTCAACTGAATAAATGCACATGGAATCAGAGAGAAATTAGTCAAAACACTCAAGTAGCTTGTACAAGACAGCATTCAAATCAATTTTGAATCAAAGACTAGATCATTTTTTCAGATATGAAAGTTCTATGAAAAATTATGTGAGTGAACAGATGTATTCAATGGCAGAATCATATTAAAAATTAGAATATCACAAAGGGAATTGACTCCATGTAAATCCGGATAAAATAATAATAAATTAGTATTAACTGGACTTGGAGAGAGAGAGAGAGATGATTCTCAAATGTTCAGGAAAATGAGACCGGGAAGCATAGGATGGTGATAATAAAGGGTGACTTTAACTATTTAAGCACTGACTGAAAGCAAGAAATAACATATGTGAGAAAGGAAATTGAAGTTCTTGAGCTTCTTAAGAACAACTATGTTATGAAGCATGTAGTTGAAGCCATATGTGATGCAAGTGATAGTTAATAATAATATAATTTTATATAGTGATCAGTGCCGGATTTACGTATAAGCTAAAAAAAAAGCTACAGCTTAGAGCCTCGCAATCTGCCAGGGTGCCTCAAATAAAAAAACACAAAGACCAGCTGATGTAATTTAAAACAGTAGGGGGGGGGGCTCTGGGTTTTGTATAGCTTAGGGCCTCAGCAAGTCTAAATCTGGCCCTGATAGTGATAATAGAAGATGCCACTATAATGCCACGAAATCAGGAGAGTGATCATGTTTTGACGTTCGGAATGGCTAGGCAGGTACAAGTATCGCAAAACAAGAGGACATATGGAATTACAGAACAGTGGAACTATGATAAATTAAGGAAACAGATTGATGATGCATAGCAGTTTAATTAGTTGAAGGGGAGATAAATCAACAGTACTGAGACTTGGTTCAGAATCAGTTACTTATGGCAATGACAGATTGTATTTTCATGGTTAGGAGGAAAAATAAAGTAGGAATGAAATAGATGAATCATGGAATTATGCAAGAGCTTATGAGAAAGAGGAAAATATGGAATATAAAGATAAAAGAATATGGTACTCCCCAGAAAGCATGAGGAGCACAAGGTGCAGGCTAAGAAGGTGGTGAGTGTAGTGAGAAAAGAGAAGTTGGCAAATGAAAACAGGTTAGCAGAAGCAGTAAAGCAAACTCTACAGAATTCTACAGTTATGCTGTTAGTAAAAGTAAGGGTGAATAAGGAAGACTAACTTAGTTGCTGGAGATGGAATACAAGTCATATATGCTGATATAGTAGAAATATTCAATGAGTATTTCATTGGTATGTTTCTTGTAGAGGGAATTAGAGCAAGTATTATTATTATTATGTTTCATCGAAGGAGAGTGTGCCAACAGCATCGAACGATTCACCCCTTCCAACTACTAATCACGCTCAAACTTGCTTAACTTTTTGTGTGAGCCATTAGTAGCAGAGGCTTTACCAAGTGACTAACCTGAATAACATAGGAAGGAAGACAGAAAACTAACTGTTCAAAAATGGAAGTGTTCAGAAAGTTATGAGGAGTGTTAATATTATACTAATAAGGCTGTGGGATTAGATGGGATATCACCGCTTATATTATGGGAATATGTGAAAGAGCTGGCAGTGAGTTTGACTTGGTTGTTTTGCCGAAATCTAGAAACAGGAACAATCCCAGAGGAATGGAAAGAAGAAAAAATAGTGCTGCTGCATAAGAGAAAATCCAAGTCAGTAGTGTCAAACTATAGGGCAGTATGTATATCAAATGTAGGGGTGAAGATTTTAAAGAGGCTGGTTAGAGACAGAATACAAACCTGTTCATCAGAATGAAAATCCTTTGAGAGAGCTGTTTGTTAAGGAGAGGCCCATGCAAAGTTGAGATACAAGGGGAAAAAAGAGGGAGTGGTTTTGAAGCGGTATGGTGTGAGGGGGAGGTTGATAGGATGAGATATTTTGTTGGGTGTTGCTATTTTTATTTTATGTTATTCATGTGGGGTTCCTCCTGTTCCTCAACCACCCTTAGGACTGGTTGAGCCCTCCTAATGAGGGATTAAGTACTATATCCTATGACTGTAGCCTGTGTGTGTTCACAGGCTACAGTCATAGGATATAGTACTTAATATATCCTACACTGGGGGAAAAAAACCTGCTGTCTCTGCCCAAGACTGGCTAACTTGGCTATGGCTGAGAAAGATCCTTAAGCTTCTCATGTCGTCTACGGGAATTTAGGCTAGAGAAGACGGAATAAGATTTATGATATTAGGGTTACGATATTAGAGGGACTTTGTTTCGGCAAGTGGAGGAAGAAAGGGATAATGATGGATAGACATCTGAAATTCAGTAGATACATGATTTTGTTATGAATGCCAGGATTATCAGAAATAAGAGGGCTGAAATTATTGTGTTGACTGAGTTTATTTGTCTGAAACAAAAAGGATAGATGGATCTCAACCATCCATGAACTTGACTTCATCAAAACTAGCTGGAAAATCCAGTCACTTCTGAGAAGATTAGGTGGGGCAGAACCAACAACATACAAACCACCAGAGATGACTCCTGATCAAATGGCTAATCAATTACTGAAAACCTCCAAGATATGTACTAACTCTGCTAGGAAAATAACGTTGCAATCTACCATCAGAAAAAACCTGAAGATGGTCCCCAAGCTTCTGGAACTTATACACCCAGTATCTCTCTGGAAGAGGTACTGGAAGCCTTAAAACTCACCAAGAATGGCAAGGCTATAGGGGTGGATGTCTCCTCCTTGAGTTTCTCAAACATGGCTGGCTGCCGTGTTCTCAAAAATTATAACTAGAGAACTACCAAAACTATGGTGAGAAGCCAAAGTAATTACTGAACCCAAACCAGGGAAAGATCCAAATAATATCAAGAATCTACAACCTGTCTCCTTGCTCTGCTCTATCTTTAAACTCTTTGAAAGAATTCTCCTTAAAAGAATTTCACCATTCATTGAAAGAGGCACTCCCAATTGAACAGGCTGGCTTCAGGTCAGGAAGAAGTTGCTGTGACCAGGTCCTAGCCCTAACAACACAGAATGAAGCAGACTTCCAGAAGAAATTTAAATCAGGAATCACTTTCATTGACCTAAAATCAGCTTATGACACAGTCTGGATCAGGGGGCCTCCTCCTAAAGCTAGGCAATATTATAAGATGCAAAAAAAGTTCAGCTTTTCAAATCCATTCTCTCCAGAAGATAGATCTGGGTCCATATTGAAGGAAAAAAGAGCAAGCCCAGATTCCTCCACAGTGGTCTCCCACAGGGTTCTGTGTTAGCCCCACATGTCCGACATACCACATACCAGCTGAAGCAAATACATGTACACTGATGACCTAGCTATCCTACACCGGTTTACCTTCTTTGCCAACTTGGAAACAACCTTGAACACAGACCTAAACATCCTGGAAGAGTACTTCAAGCAGTGTACCTGAAGCCAAATCCAAGAAAAACCGTGTCCACTGCATTCCACCTAAATACTGCAGAGGCAAATTAACACCTCAGCATCTCTTTCTGCAGCAAGATGGTAGAACATGAGCATCGCTCGAAATACCATGGGGTGAGCCTGGACAGAAGCCTAACCTATAAAAGGCACATCCTGTCCAGAAAAATTAAAATGAGAAATAATATCATTTCAAGGCTTGCTAGAACAACCTGGGGTTGTGGGGCAGAAATCCTAAGGTTGTCTGCACTAGCCCTCGCATTCTCTGCAGCAGAATACTGTGCCCCGTCTGGGGAAGAAGTGTGCACATTAACATCATATGTGATGTGGTGTGATGATTAACATCATCACACTCAGGTAAGCTCTACCATGCACACAATTAGTGAGAAAGATTAGGAGTAGCATCCCTCTCCCCTAGCTGTCTGTCCTATCTAACATTGCTCCACCAAATATATGGAGAAGACAAGCCTCGATTAAAGAATTTAATAAAGTAATGAGCAACCTGCCCCTGCACCAGACTCTCAAAAATCCACCTAGTCTTTGCCTAAAATTGAGAAACTCTTTCTGGTCCATGAACAAACTCTCTTCAGCTGCCCTGCCATCGACATCTGACGTGTGGAGAGAACACTGGTCCAGCAGTCTCCCAGGTTGAAGATCCCTGTGCTCTGCAGCCTGGTTTTGGATAGAGGACATGTCCTCTGCCCAAAGGATGCGATTGTGGGTAGAGTGTCTGATCTTTCCTTGGTTGGTAAGAGTGTGCATGAAGTGATCACTTGCATTGCAGCCAGGCATATGAAGACTTCTGAAAAGACAGGATATATGTGGAACTACAAGGCTGATGATCAAGAAAAGCTTATTAGACTACTGGGAGCTATAGTGTGGAAATAAAAGTTTAGTGGAAAGGATACAGATGCTGATTGGGCATTGCTCAAGAGCTATATAACAGGAACAATATCTGAATGTTCCAAAGGTCAAAAGGCTAAATAAGATAGGAGTATAATGGATGAATGAAGAGATTAAGTGTGAAATCTAGAAGAAGGTACTATGGAAGCAACAGAAAATGCATTTTGGTAATGATCAGTTGCATGAAGAGTACAAAGAAGGAAGGTGACTTCAACAGAAGGTGACTCTATTGGTAATGACAGCAAAAATGCAGTATGAGAAGAAATTAGCTAATCAAGGGAAGAAAAATCCTAGCAAGTTCTTTTGATATGTGGCAAGTAAAAGAAAAATAACTATTCAAGAATCATGCTAGTTGATGACACTGGCAGGTTGGTAACTGATGCAGAGGGTGTAGTTGAAGTATAAAATGAACAATTATTAGTGTATTTCATCCTAGTAAAAGTGACATCATGAGAAGTTAGAATGTAGAGGGTATGGTGGAGGAAAGATTGATGGTGAAGGAACAAAAGGTGTATGAGGAATTAAGTAAATTTGATGTTAACAAGGCAGGCTTGACAAAATATAATTACAGGAATGCTCTAGGGAAGTAGGAACACCTTTGAGAGACCTGTTTAATTATTATTATTATTATTATTATTATTACGGGCTGCTCCATGGAGTCCTTAGACTTATCGAAAGAGGCCCAACATCATGTCAAGAATTAATGAATTTTGAAACAGGACTAGTCCCAAAGAAGGATTAGGGAGAAAAATTGTTCTACTTCACAGGAAGGGGGGGGGGGGGAAATAAGACTGATACTACAAATTATAGTTTAGGACTATTAATTAGGACTAGGATTCAGAAATGGGTTAATAATAGCAGTATACTTTATGATGGTCAGCATGGCATTGTTAGGAGGAGATCATGCTTTTGCAATCTGCTTACATATTACAACAAGGTGACAAATTCACTGGATAAAAAAAATGCATATATGAGGGTGTCTGAAAAGTTCTCAGCCTAACAATGAAAAAACTAAATTATAATTTCAAAATTATTTTTATTTTTCAACATAATCTCCCTTAAGACTAATACATTTATTCCAGCGATGCTCCAGCACCATCCCGTCCACTGTAGTGGTTTCCAGTAAGATCTGCAAAATATCCCTCTACAGCTGCAATCACCTCTTGATTTGAAGAAAAACACTGAGTTTTAGTTTTGGTAAGAGGGAGACCAAATCTGGGGAAATAGGGTGGATGTTCCAACAATTCATAGTGCAGATCCCTTCATTTTCCAATTGCCAAAACACCTTTGTGGGCAGGTGCATTGTCCTGATGAAAGATGATTTTTTTCTTCTGCAAACTGGGTCTTTTCTCACAAATTTTTTCTTCTAGTCTGGTTAAAAGATCGGAATAATATTTTCCGGTTATTATTTTAACCTTTTCAAGATAATTAATAAACAAAATGCCTTTGGCATCCCAAAACATCAATGCCACGACCTTTCCTGCTGATGGAACCGACTTTGTCTTCTTTGGCACTAAACAACTGGTTTCTGTCCACTGTTTAGACAGATGTTTGGATTCTGGTGTGTAACGGTCATTCCAAGTCTCATCCATAGTAATAAATCGACACACAAAATCAGTTTTGTTCTTATTAAAACGCTCCAAGCACTGTTCAGAAATTTTCATGCAAGTGCATTTTTGATCTGCTGTGAGCAAGTGTGGCACCCATCTTGTGTAAAGCTTTTTCATATGCAATTCTTCACGCAAAATATATCCTACACATTCTTTTGAAATGTCTATAGTCTCAGCAATTTCAATCACTTTGATTCGCTGGTCATCCAATATCATGCATTTGGTCAATGATTTCTGGTGTTGTTACATTTTTTGACGTTCTTCACGTGGATCATCTTCAAGGTTGTTACAGCCATGTTTAAACTCGACACCCCATTTCTTAATTGTTGAAAATGAGGGAGGAGAGTGCCCATAAACATTTATGAACTTTGAATGAATTTCTTTTGCTGTTAAACCTTCTTTTACAAAGAATTTTATAACCATATGATACTCAATTTTATCCATTTCAAGGGATACAGACAATTTTGCTTTAGACAGCTGTATAAAACAAGCTACTTGTTAGAATAACTTGCAATTTCACATGGATATGACAGATGTATCAACTTAGAAAAAAAAAATCTTGCCAATAGTATTGCCATCTGTGGTCTAGGCCAAGAACTTTTCAGACCTCCCCTCATATATATCATGATTTAACTCTTCAGTCATGTTTCACTCTTGGTGACTTTGTAGGCAATTGTTTCTTGCCACAAAGTATTCTGGTGATATTCTTTTTTTACAGGTAGTTCACCATTGCTTTCCCCACCCCTCCCTATTTTTTTTATCTGGACTTGGGACTGGCATATATGAGAAATCAGGCGTATGGCTGGCTCATAAGTATTCATGGCTGTAAATCCATGTGTGTTCACTGGGCTAGTTTGCCTGTCCTGAGCAACAAAAAGCCCAAGTTTATGAAAAATTCCCAATTTTTTTTTTTTTTTTTCTCATCGAAGTTTCTGGATGAGACCTGGATTCACCATTACACACAAGAATCAAAACAGTAGACAGAAGCTGGTTGTTCAGCACCAAAGAAGACAGTCATGGCATCAGTGTTTTGCATTGCTAAAGGCATTTTGTTTATTAATTATCTTGAAAAGGGTAAAACAATAACCCGGGAATATTATTCTGATCTTTTAACCAGACTAGATGAAAAAATTTGTGAGAAAATACCCGGTTTGCAGAAGAAAAAATCATCTTTCATCAGGACAATGCACCTGCTCACGAAGGTGTTTTAGCAATGGGAAAATTAAGGGATCTGCACTATGAATTGTTGGAATATCCACCAAATTCCCAGATTTGGCTCCTTCTGACTTCTGTTATGGAAATTATTCAATTATGGAAAATATTCAATTATCTCTTTCTAAAACTAAAAGTCTTCCTTGCTGGTCAACATTTTTCTTCGAATTGAGAGGTGATTGCAGCTGTAGGGGGGTAATTTGCAGATCTTACTGAGAACCACTACAGGGATGGGATAATGGCACTGGAGCATCGCTAGAATAAATATAATAGTCTTAAGGAAGATTATGTTGAAAAATAAAAATAATTTTGAAATTATAAAATTGTTTTTTCATTGTTAGGCTGAGAACCTTTCAGACCACCCTTATATATATATACTAGGGGGTTCTGACACCTACGGCACCCAATCCCCTGAGTTCAGGGCTGGTAAGCTGGAGACAAAAAATGTGACATAAAAATGTTTCAAATTTTGGCTTATCTTTTTATATATATAGAGTAGATATATATATATATATATATACTCTCTATATATAAAAAGATAAGCCAAATATATATATATATATATATATATTTTTTTTTTTTAATCTATTTGATTTTTTAGTTTATCATAAAATTCTCCTTTTTAGTTTTCCTTCCCCCCTGGGCTATAAATCTAAGAATATTTAATATTGTGTTTTGCTTTTCTTAGTTTAAATGAACTATTAATTTTGTATTTATTCTCTTATATTTTTATGTATCATTATTCTAGCTTCCTTAGCTGCTCCACTGCATATTGATATGTAACTGCCAGTTTGCTTTAGTCCATTGTCTTTTTAACTTTTCTTTGGTAATGTATCAATTTTAGTCATATGATGAAGTTCTTCAATTAATTCTTCTCTTCCTTTCTTGTCAGTGGTCTTACGATCTATGTAAAAATTTCCAGCATTTCTTCTTTCTTGTTTCCCTCATTCCATTCCATTCATTCCTGGTCATTTCTTATGTAACCCCCCCCCCCCCCAGATCTCTCCTCCAGTTTAGTTCCTTTCAGCAATTTTCCAGCAAGCCATTGACCCAGCCGGAGAATGCCTTCCTACATTGACTGCACTAAATATGAAAACTTTCATACTTAGGGTGGGACTTATGAAAAATATTCAATTATGGCATGCTTCATCTGCATTAACCGTACATCTCCACACTACAATGAAGTACAGGTAGGATATTATTAGGTAATCCTAAAAAATATTTTTTCCAAATTAGGATTGATTTACGTGGATTAATATTCTGTATCATTTTTGTTTAGTAGTATAGTTAAAAATTGAATTATGGTAAAATTTTAATAAATTTAATAACCTTTTATTATTATTATTATTATTATTATTATTATTATTATTATTATTACCGGTGACTCCAAGGAGTCCTCAGACTCATCGAGGGAGGCCCTAAACATCATGTCCATCACAACTATTCGACATTCACACAGTATCTATCATACTTTGCCTTGAACTCATTCACTGTCATAGCATCCACAAAAGACTCTGGCAGTTTGTTCCACTCATTCACCACTCCAAAAGTAAAAAACCCAGCTCTCTAACACTTTGGTAACCACACTCTTGCCCAGCTTCCATGGATGTCCCTTAGTCCTCCCACCATCAGTCCTGTTCTCAAAAATATCCTCTGAATTAATCTTATAGAAACCCTTCAGCAATTTGAATGTCTTAATCATATCTCCCCTTTTCTGCCTATCAACCAATTTCTGCAACCCACAAATCTTCAACCTGTTTTCATATGGTTCATTTCATAGACCTGCTATCATTTTGGTCACTCATTTTTGGATCCTCTCAACCTCCTCCCCATCAAGAAGAAGCCTAGGTGACCAGATCTGGGCACAGTAGTCGAGATGGGGTCTTATCAAGGCTCGATACAGAGGAACAATAACTTGCTTATCTTTGCTCATCAAAGTATTCTTCAGCATCCAAGTGATTTGATGAGCTGATTTAGCCACTTTTGCAATGTGCCCCCTAAACTTCAACTCCCTATCCACCAACACTCCCAAGTTGATTGGAACTGTTGGTGGATAGGGAGGATTGATGAGGCCACTTATCAATCTCCTGGAGATTGATAAGTGGCCTCATCAATCTCCTGGAGTAGAGTTCCATCAATGTGATATACTACTGCTAATCTTTTAACCCCAAAATGCATAACCTTACATTTTGCCACATTAAATTGACAACCATTCTCCTTAGCCCAGATCTCCAATTTATCCAAATCATCCTGCGAAATTTTGACATCTTCTGTATTCACTATTGCCCTACCCAAATTTGCATCATCATCATCATTTGGAGCGTCGCCGTAGCATGTGGCGGTGAATTTGAGCTGTGCAGAAAAAAGTGATTTTTAATCGGTGAATAGTCCGTTTTTTTCCCCGTTTTTCTACGTTTTTGAGTGCTGAATTGTTTCTCTGAATACGAGTGTACTTCAGTGGTTGTTTTTCGGAAGTTAGTTGCTGTCGCGATATAATATATGTTGGTACCGTCAGAATCGAACGCGTAACGGCGGAAGACAAAACGAAGCTAAGTTACTGTATTTAGTTATATTTCATTTTATTTAATTATATTAGTACTTAAATGTTCTGATGTTTGTACTTTTTTCCCCTCTTATTTATTAATTGAATAATTATTAAGGATTACGCTACTCGGCAGTAAGGAATGATGGTGGATTCAGCAGCAGTCGCAAGTGGCGTAACGCCAAGTCCTCTGCCATTTAAGAACTCAATTATTAACAATATCATAAGGGACTTTGTGGCATGCAGTACTTGCGGCATGTATGCTTCTAAGGAATTACATATGTGGTTTGTTAAAGAGAGTGGAGAGCGTATGTGCGCAAAATGCAGGCAGTTGGAGGAAATAAGTACATTAGATATATCGATATCCGACTTTGTTGCTCCAGGAACGGAGAATGAATGTAGGATGACAAGTAGTATGATAGGAGAGAATGAGAAAATAATGGTTGATAGTGTGGAAGGTGTGAGTGACTGTGGAAGTTTAGGAGATGGTTTTGTTTGGGAGAGTGAATTTAGATTAAGAGTGACTGACCTGCAGAGGGAGATAGATGAGTTGAAAGAGGAGGTGGAATGTCTAGTGAATGAGAGCAGAAGTATGAAAGATAAGATTAGGAGAATGGAAGAGATGAATGCAAGGCGAATCAGAGTAGGAGAGAGAGAGAATTTAAGGAGTATGAGTGAGAGGTATGGGGGTGCTAGAAGAGGAGAGATTGGAAACAGTAGAAGAGAGGGAATGAGAGAGAGGTATGGGAATGCTAGCAGACGAGAGGATGGAAACAGTAGGAGAGACGGAATGAGAGAGAGATATGGAAGTGCTAGAAGAGGAGAGAATGGAAACGGTAGGAGAGATGGAATGAGAGAGAGGTATGGGAATGCTAGAAGACGAGCGGATGGAAACAGTAGTAGGAGAGACAGAATGAGAGAGGGATATGGAAGTGCTAGAAGTGGAGAAAATGGAAACAGTAGGAGAGAGGGAATGAGAGAGATGTATGGGAGTGCTAGAAGAGGAGAGAATGGAAACAGTAGAAGAGAGAGGTATGGGAATGAAAGAAGAGGAGAGAATGGAAACAATAGGAGCGATGGAATGGTAAGAGGTATAATGTATGGTGACTCAATGATCCGTGGTGTTCAGGATAGGATGCGTGAGGAGTGTTTGCCAGGAGGAACAATAGAAAGGGTGGCTATGGCAATTAAGAGAAGTGAAAGGGTGGATGAGATGATTGTGATGGTAGGAACGAATGACTTGAGTGGTAATGTAAGTCGGGCAGCGAGAGATATGAGATTTTTGCTTGAGACTGTACGGAAGAAGACAGAGAGAGGAAAAATAGTGTGCGTGTTGCCTAGGTATGATAATGATGAGCTGAGCAGAAGAGCGGTGATATTGAATGGCATAATAGCGAGAATGTGTGACAAGAGAGGACTGGTATATGTGGATGCTTGGAGTGCGTTTGAGGAAAGAGAGGAGTTGTTTGCGAGAGACCATTTACATTTGAATGAGGAAGGACGTAGGCATCTGGAGAGATTGCTGTTCTGAACGAGTCAGTGTGTCCCAGGGAGGATGATAGCAGGGGTGGCCTCTTGTGGGAATGGATACTTGGGAGAAGGGAGACAATGTCAGGTAAGACTGAGCCCAGTGGAGTCTAGAAGGGATAATGCTGGGTATAGAAACAATGACATTTATATGCTGTATACTAATGCCAGGAGTATCCGGAATAAGGGAGAGGAATTGATGGCGCAGATAGCATCAGCCTGGCCAAAAATTATTGCGATCACTGAGACGTGGTTGACAGAAGGGGATATAATAACAGGAATAGAAGTCGCTGGGTATAGCATTTTTCGCCAGGATAGGAGGGGAAAGCGTGGTGGTGGGGTGCTGCTTATGATAAGTAATGACCTATGTCCTCTAAGAGTGGAGAATTTGGAAGGTAGTGAGACAAATGATTTTGAGAGCGTATGGTGTGAGGTAGAGGTAGGCAGGACAGGATATTTAGTGGGGTGTTGCTACAGACCCAGGAGCACAGAGGATGGGGACCAGGAGATGTTTAGACAGCTAAGTTTGGCAAGTGCAAGAAGAATGATTGTTATGGGAGATTTTAACTTCAGTAGTATAAATTGGAGAGAGGAAGATGCATGTAACAATAGGGGAATGGAATTTCTAGAATTCTTGAGGGACAAATGTCTTAGGCAACATGTAACAGAGGGAACAAGAGGTTCAAAAATTTTGGATTTAGTTATAGCATCAGAAGAGTTGATAATAACTGAGTTGACGTCTCTCCCACCAGTTGGAGAGAGTGACCATATGGTTTTGACTTGGAAAATGAATAGACATGCAGGAGTATCAAAGAGACGGGAACTTATGTGGAATTATAAGGCAGGTGATTATAATAGTCTTAGACGTCAACTTCGGGAAGTTTCATGGAGGGAGGAATTGGAAGGCAGGGATATCACCAGTGCGTGGGAAATTGTGAAAGAATATTTGTTATCAGCAATGGTAAGTTGTATACCACGAGTGAAGAAGAGGGTGCAATTTGGAGTAAAGTGGATGACAAACAATATTAAACAGGAATTGCATGCGAAAAAGAGGCTATGGAAGAGATATAAGGAGACAGGTGAAGAGATGCATGAGGAATATAAGACACAGGCCAGAAGAGTGACTCGTGTGGTAAGGAAAGCGAAACTGGAATATGAGAGGAGATTGGCCCTAAGATCCAAAGAAAATCCTAGGGAATTTTTTAGCTATGTGGCCAGTAGGAGGAGAAATGACTGTGGAAGAATGATATTGTGGGATAAAAATGGGAATAGAGTGACTGATGCAGAGGACATAGTGGAATTGTTCAATGAACACTTTATTGGAGTATTTCATCCTAGAGGAGTCAGTTTTAATGCTAGAGGGATAGGACTGGTACGAGGTCTGGAGGTACAGGAGGAGAGTGTGTTTCAGATACTGAGTACTCTGGATGTCAGTAAAGCTGTGGGACTGGATGGTATTTCGCCACGAGTTTTGAGAGAATGTGCTAGGGAATTGACAGTACCTTTAACGTGGCTTTTCAATGAAAGTCTGGCTTTGGCAAAGGTGCCCAGGGAATGGAAGGAAGGTAAGTTAGTGCCATTGCATAAGGGTGGTAACAGACTGGAAGTGTCTAATTATAGGCCAGTCTGTGTGTCATCAGTAGTTGTTAAGATCTTGGAGAAAGTAGTGAGGGACCGTGTACAGCATTGGGCAGATGAGGGTAATGTTATCTGTGAGAATCAACATGGATTTGTGAAAGGACGCTCTTGTTTTAGCAATATGCTAGCCTTTTATAATAAAGTTACAAGAGCATTAGATGAGGGAAAGGCATATACTGCAATTTTCTTAGACTTGGCAAAGGCATTTGACAGGGTGCCACATGATAAGCTGATATTTAAGTTGCAGCACATGGGTCTGGATGTCAGATTGGTCAACTGGATTCAGGATTGGCTGTCTGATAGGTATCAGAGAGTTGTGTATGGTGGAGCAGTTTCCAGGAGGCAGAGGGTTACAAGTGGGGTCCCACAGGGCTCAGTACTAGGACCTATATTGTTTAACCTTTATATCAATGACATAGCCAGTGGATTGCAGGGGGATATTCAGTTGTTTGCAGATGATGCGAAGCTTGGAAGGATTATTAGTAATAGTGCAGATGTGGTAGCCCTGCAAGAGGATTTAAATAAGCTTGATAGATGGGCAAATGAATGGGGGTGTCAGTTTAATGCAGCAAAATGTAAGGTCTTGAGGTTTGGGAAACATCGATGGGATGCTGCATACTCTATGGGAGGAGTTATACTGGAGGAAGTAGGGGAGACAAGAGATCTGGGGTTGATGATTGATAGAAACCTGAAGTTTAGGGGACATATTGCAAAGGTGGTGAGGTAACACAGAGGATTGCTGCTATTATGAGAAGGACACTGACCTGCAGAGATAAGAGGGTTATCATTCCGTTGTATAAATCTCTGATCAGACCACACTTGGACTATTGTTCTCAGATTTGGTCCCCAGGATTTGAAGGGGATAAATTAACTGTGGAAAGGATACAAAGACGGATGACAAAGATGGTTTCAGGACTGTACAAGGATAGTTATGAGGATCGGCTGAGAGAATGTGGACTGCAGAGTTTGGTGGATAGAAGAAGGAGAGGTGATATGATTGAGACTTTTAAACTGTTGAGAGGTGGTTACAGGGTTGACACTGGGGAGTTCTTTCGCTTGGTTGATCAGCGGGAAGGAGTGATGACAAGAGGCCATCCCTGGAAGTTACGAAAGGAAACTGTGAGCAAGAGGGTAAGGAGTGGTTTCTTTGTGTGGAGGGTGGTTGAGCCGTGGAATGCATTGCCTGATGGAGTGGTGGGAGCGAGAACGGTCAGTGGGTTTAAGGAGTGGTATGATAAACTTTGTGTTTCTCAGGGGGGGACCTCCCCTCGATGAGTCTTGACAGACTTTATGTCTTAGAAAGGACCTCCCTCGATGAGTCTTTTGACTCCTTGGAGGCCTGAATAATAATAATAATAATAATAATAATAATCAATGAACAAATGAACCGTTCCTTTCAGATCCTTCCCTATATCGTTAATGAACAAATTAAACAGCAGTGGGCCAAGAACAGAACCCTGTGGCATACCACTAGTCACAGACCATCTTTTGGCCTCTACTCCTGAGTATTATTAAATTAAAAGTATAATTATTAAAATTAGTTTATTAATTTCAATTAATTATTTTAACATTATTTTATCATTTTATAAAATTATATAAAATTTTATTAAATGTTATTCATATTACAATTCTATTCATTAGTGGAAAAGACTGTGATGTCATTTTTTTTTTTTTTTTGGTGGTAGTTCCTGTGAATATCTGTTTACTATCAAAAGATGAGGGTCCATGTAGAGCAGCTTTTCCAAAATGGTTTTATAATAAAGATTCAGGAAGATGCGAACACTTCTATTATGGAGGATGTGAAGGTAATGATAATCGCTTTGATGATCGAGAGATCTGTGAAAGGACTTGTCTCACTATTACTACTACTGCTACTACAGGTAAATAATATATCTATTAACTAATTTAGTTAGCATACATCTTCTTTAGTATGTTATATTTGTTATAAAATTTGTTAATTTTGTTAAGAACAAACAGTAACTCTTCTCATTGAGAAATTAAATATCCTTGGTGCTTATTTTTACTTCATTGTTCATGAACTCTCTCTCTCTCTTTTCTCCTGTATTAAATATTGTTGTTCTTATTATTCACTCTTATTGGTATGCTATGCAAAGTAATTGCCAAAGAAGACCCACAGTTCTGCTTTGGCAATTATTTTGCATATCATAACATTCCAAAAATGTATTTATTGTCTTCATGATGTCTTCATGATTTGGTATGTTTATCTTATCATGCGGTGCATCCTGCTTGCCTACACTTTCCTAAAAAAATATATCTGATGTTTTCTTGCCTCTTTATTTGACTTCTATGATGTCTTTCTGCATACTTTTTTATGATAATCCCATCTGTTGAAGATAAGAAATGTATGGCACATTAATGGGCCAAGGAGTAAGTGATCAGGAAATACTGATCTGGAGACCAAACATGATGCTTTTGTGGGTGATTTAAGGGTAGCTAGTCTGGTTACTCATCTATAGACACCAAATAATGACACTTTTTTTTTTCAAGAAACCGGGTTCAAGTCAGCAGTAAACAGACTGGTAGTCTCACACTGGGTGATGAAAATCATCTGTATTGTACCATATGGATATTTGTAAAAGACACTCACAAACACATGTGGGACTTTCATTTCAACCCCTAGTGCATGGGCTGGAAAGCTGAGGTTATCCACTCAGCCATCCAATTTTCAACCTAGTCTGGCAGATTTAAGGCAAGCTTAAATCTGTTGCCCTTGCTGTTGCTAGCATTGTTAAATTGGCTACCCTTACTTTTACTACTAAATTTGCTCTGTTACTGGTTGTGAATCATGCAAAGCTCAGAAGGATCTTAAATACTAGAAAGATTAGAAGTTAATGTACTGTAGGTGTTTATGTGTATGGGTAGGTGGGTCTGTGTTAAGTGTGTGTTAAGTGTTAAGTAAGTTAGATGCTTTTTAGATGGAGGGGTGGATTGATGATAATTTTCAGGAAATGTGCAAAGGAATTGATTGTGTCCTTGCCTGACTGGTTAATTTGTCTAATGAAATAAGGCAAGTGCTAAAAGAGCTCAAGAAAAGTAAAACAGAGTAACTACACAAGTGATCCTAAGACAGAATTCAATTATAGAGCATGTATATCTGTGTTTATTGTTCTGGCGGTAAAGAGCTTGATTTGTTGTTAATGACAAATCAACAACAACAAATCAACATTTCATGTGATTTGACAGGAAATTACTGATGATGCAAATGCAATTTTTTTGCAGTTTTACAACTCTTGATGTCAAGAAACAGTATCAAGAAAATCCAAAGAAAAACTTTCTTCAAGTTATCTACAATTGATATTAACCTTAATAATTGTTATTGATTAATAATTTATGATTGATTTTTAATATTGAGAAAGACAAATGAAGAGATTAGGAGGTTGAAGAGGTTGGCTAATATAAGCAGAATGAGAATAGGTATCGGAGAGAAGTAGGTGAGAAAATGGGAGATATGGAAAGAGAGGAAATTAGAGAAAGTTGAGAGAATGTGAAAGCAAGGGAGAGAGATGAGATGAAGGAGGGAAAATGGGAATGAAAGGGGAGAGAGAGAGAGACTGGAAGCAGAAAGAGTAAGGAGTGACGTGAGAAAAGGATGAATGAATCTGTTTTTGGAGTATCATGTATGGAGATTTGATGAATCAGGATGTGCAGAGCAGAGTGCCAGAGGAATACATGCTGGGTGCAAGGATAGAAGGGAGTATCAATGGTAGTGAAGAGGAGTGAAAATGTGGAGGATATGATAGTAATGCTGTGTATTAGTGACTTGAGAAACAGGAAGAATTGTGTGGTGAGATATTTAAGTTTGATGTTAGGGAAAGTGCAGCAGTGGAAATGTGTCAGAAGGAAAATAGTCAGCACGTTGCTCTGATATGAGAATCCAGAATGGAGGAGAAGAGCAGAGATGATGAATGAGATGGTAGCAGGAATGTGTAGGAAGAGATGTCTGGAATATGTGGATGCATGGAATACATTTGAGAATAGAAGTCAGCTGTTTGCAAGAGATGGATTGCAAATGCCTGCTTCCTTCAATTTTGAATGTAGAATGAAGCAGGCATTTGGAGATACTGTTGTTTTCTGGGCAAGTGAATGTGTCCAGGCGGGGGAAACTAGAATTGCACAGGTGGAATGTAGTGGGGATGGCACATAGGGGGATAGTGGTTTCAGAAATGAGAGGGAGTACACTATATTACAGAGCCATATAAAGTATGAGAGGGAGAATAATGGCTATAAGAATACTGGCAATGCACTTGTTTTTCGGTATACAAATACTAGGATCATTAGGAATAAAGGAAATGAATGGGTTTATAGTATTGATTGACTCAATCTCTCCAGAGGTTGTTGGTATCAACAAAACTTGGTTAACTGAGGAGGATGTTCTAACAGGGATAGAAATCAAAAGATATAGCATATTTCAGTAGGATAAAGAGGGTTAAATGTGATGGTGGAGTGTTACTCATGATAAGAGATGAATTGTGCCCTCTCAGGGTGGAGAATCACAGTTGAGATAACACTAATGGCTTTGAAAGTATGTGGTATGAGATAGTTGTTTATAAGACAGGATATTTAATGGGATGTTGCTATAAACTAGGGAATATAGATGGTGATTAGCAGGAAATGGTTAAGCATATTAGTTTGGCAAGTGCAAAGTGAGTGATCATTATGGGGAACAACTTGAACTATAGCTATATAAACTGAGCAGAGGAGGCAGAATTCACTACTAAGGGAACTGAATTTTTGGATCTAGTGAAAGACAGCTGTCGTGGAAAGCATGTGATGGAACATGCAGATCAGGAGTTTTGGATTTGATCAGAGCATCTGATCTGACAGTGATTGAGATATCATGCTTGCTCCCAGTTGTTGAGAGTGAACATGTAGTCCTAAATTGGAGGGTGAATAGGCATGTAAAAATATCAATGCAAAAGAAATGGTAGAATTATAAGGCAGGCAGATTGAGAAACAAGCTTGCGTCAGTAAATTAATGAAAAAAATTGAAGGAAGAGAGAGGTGAATAGTGCATGGATGACTATAGAAATTGAACAAGAATTGCAGATAAAAAAGATATGGAAGACACATAAAGAGAGAAATGGAGAACAGTTGCATGAGGTTCATCCGGAAACTGACTAGTATTATCAGGAAAGAAAAATTAGAATATGCGAGGAGACTGGCACTACAATCCAAGGAGAATACCAAAGAGTTTTTTTTGCTATGTGGTGAGTAGGAGGAAAAATCATTGTGGATGGATCTCCTTGATGAATGGGGGATGGGACTCTGTTGATCAATGCAGATAATATGGTAGCAATGATTACTTTAATGATCTGTTTGCATGAGATTATGGATCTCCTTCAATAACTCTTTTAACTCCATGGAGGTCTCATGTTAATAATTGTAATTAGGGCTCAACAATTTGATTGCCCAGCAAGTGGATTTTGCCTTCTGGTAAATAGCTGCACACTGAATAAAATAGAATATTTTTATTTGATTAAAAAAAATAAGTTCTCTAAGTATGGTGCAGCAAAACCACCCCTAATAACTGTAACCTACTTTCCAACTGACAAGATGCAGGTTCGAATCCTGCCATGGACATGGATGGTATGTTTTTCTGTAGGCAAGAAATGAATTTCATCACCTGGTGTGAGACCACTGTCCTACTTATTGGAGACCAGAAGTAGCTTGAAAAAGTTCTATGTTTGGTCTCTAGATCAGGGTTTCCAGATTATGTAAAATTAAATTTAAAAAAATATATATAAAAATATATAGAAAATTGATAAAATATAGGAAAAAGTCCTTATCACCCCCATAGTACAAATTGTATTGTAGGTTAGCAAATAGCTGTTCATGGTTGGAGCAACATTAATAAATTAAAAAAATTAATAAAAAGTAGCCTCTTTTCCATTTCACTTCCTGATTATCTATACTTTTTCTGTAATTTAACTACTGATTTTCTGTGTGATATTCTAAGATTTTGTGCTCTTGTGCAATTTAATATTTTTAAAGCTTTTACTAGTAGTTGCAAATAAATGCTAATTATAAATTAAAGATGCCAAGAAATTATATTCTTCATTTATTATATTTATTCTTTTATAAATTATATTCTTGGTTGATTTATAGTATAACTGAGTGAAAAAACTTTTGACATCTATCTCTAATCCAGAGTATTTTAGTAATAAGGTGTGACACCTATTTGCTACTAGTATACGAAAATATGACTTCTGCATTATTTCGACCTTGGTATCACTTCTGGGTCTGGCTCCCACGGATAAGACCTCAAGTCTAAAAGAAGTAAAAAAATGTAAAATGCAGAAGGTTGTGAATCGTTCAATGATGACTCTTCAGGCTCAGAAGAGTTTATGGACTATGAAGGACCATCTCATGCTAATAAAGGGAAAGCAAGAGATACAATGAAAGAAACAATAATAAAGTTTACTCAGTACGATTACCATCTATATGAAAAGAACATAACTAGCTTCCAAATCAAGAAGGATAGGCATGAAATTGAAAGAATGGAAAGTGACTGTAAAAATCTGGAAAACAGTTTACAAGAAGCAGGCTGCACAGTTGCATCTTCATTGATTGAAGACCAAATCAGGTTCATCCAAAATCTAATTAGAGGTTAGAAGTTAAAGACTTACTAGTGTTAGAAGTTAAAGACTCACTTCACCAAACATAGTATCTCCTTTCTGCATTGCTTCATTAAATGTATGAGGATTAAACAGGCAAGTTAAACAAGAAGCTATATGGAAACTTATGCTATCCATAATATCAGGTTTGTTTCTCTAGGAAACATACTTCTGCAGATATAAAGATATAAAAACTTTAACAGATTATAAATAAATAAATATAATAATAAAAATAAATAATACAGATAATAGATATCCACTTCTTTCTTATTGGAGCTTTGGAAGATTTAATAGGGTGGAGTAAGAGTTCTTATTCTTGTCCCCCTCCTTTGGTCATTCTGTAATATCCAAAGATATGCAGATGGGAGAATCTTGACAGTAGACTTTTATAGACTAAATGTTAATTCCAGCCATATTTATACAGTGCCCACTATATCATAGCAGCTGGAGACTGGAATTGTATTGAAAATCACACATTAGACAAAATAGGAGGACATCCCAAGAGTCGAAAAGTGCAGTTAAAAACATGTCTCGACAGTTTTTTCTACTCAACTAGAAGACATGTGGAAGATTCGCAGTTCTAATTTCCAGGCTTACGCATACATGAATCAAAGTATTGGTACTTGTCTTGATTGAATTTATATCTCTTCTTCCATAAATAGGATAATTAAGATAAAACATCTCGACATCAACATGTCAGATCATAATCCAATTCTACTTAAATTCCACTGCATGGAACAAGCAGAGATCAGTTCTGGATGATGGAGATTTCTTCCCAATTTTCTTGAGCTTTTGAAATTCCAGAATCTCTGTTCATATTGGAAAAATGTTACCTGGAACTGTGATATTTGGTTAAAATTCAAACAAGCCATAAAACAGAATATGATTGAATGGGGAAAGGAACATGCTTTCCTCAAAAAAAAAAGTTGAAAGACCTGTATAAAGAGAGAAGCTGGTTTCTTAACAAACCATTGCAATGGTATAGAATGATATACATCATTAGAAATGGAAAGAAAGAAATTTTAAATAAGAATACAGCAGCACTTAGCATAAAGCCCTTCAGCTGCGTTCTTCAATAGACTAAATTCCATAAAGAAAGGCCTATCACTCAAATCTGTGTTGATGTTACCATCAATGCAGATTTGAGTGATAGTCCTGCCCATCACTCAAGACATCCTTGACTCCTTTCAAAAACACTATTTGAAGTCTGTTTGAAGACAACAGTACTGTGGGAAATTATAACTCTTGGAACATTAATGGTTTTCCTGTTCATATCCAAGATGGGCTCAACAGACCCATTACAGCATCTGAAGTTACCACAGCCTATAAAGAATGCCAGACAAGAAAATCCCCAGGGCCTGATGGTCTAAGGATAGAACTGTATAGTGAGGCCTAGGATTTTATTCTTCTCATTCTAGTTATTCTGTTTACCCCCCCCACACACACACAATGGCTATGACATCTATAGACGTCCAGCTAAATCTGGATATGATTCTGTAACACTCGTTGAATAACATGGATAAGAAGTGCAATTTGGTCTCACCATTTCATCCACCTTGGCTGGTAGGGAGGTTACTTCTTTTCCCTCATCGGGACACATACCAAGTGAAATTGTAGAAAGCCATACCATCCTCATTCCAAAACCTAATAGAGATTACACCTTAATCAGCAGCTGGAGACCTATTTCTCTATCTAATACTGACTACAAGATATTTTTCACATTATTAATAAAGGCTCAAAGTAGGAATGAGATAAATAATTAAAAGCATACAGGTGTATGGAGTTCCAGGCCAAGGAGAACAAGAATTGAATCTGTTTCTGCTACATAATCTACTCTGCTCAGTTAATAGGAAAAAGCAGCCACTGGTAGTGCAATCAATAGACCTTACTCTTGTCAGATGTCATCTCCTTCCAGGAGGTTGACTACCATGAGCTTCCACCATGTACGGTTTTGTGCTTCTCTTTTGCATTCTTCATAGGACAAAAAAGGTCCAGTCCTTAATATTTCCCATCCAATGTGTTCTTTGTCTTCCTCTTCTTCCTTTTCCTTGTATCATTCCTTCTAGAAGTGTTTTTTGTAGGGATTCATGCCTGTATGTGACCAAGGTAGGTGGTTTTCCTTTTCTTAATGGTTTTCAACAGATTCCTATCTTCTCCAATAATCTCTAATACTTCTAAATTAGTTTTTTTGGCAGTCCATGGGACTCTAAGAATTCTTCTGAGGATCCACATCTCAAAGGCTTTTAGTTTATTTCACAATATTTTGATATTGTTCAGGTTTCTGCTCCATATAGCAGTGTTGACCATATGTAGCATTTGGAGAGCCTAATTCTTGTTTTTGTGTGAATTTCCCTTGAGGTCAGAATGTTTTTCATGCTAATGAATGTTGATCTATCAATTTCTATTCTTCTTAATATTTCCTTATCACACTTTCCATTCTCTGTAATTAGTTGACACAAATATATATAACTCTCTGCTTGACCTAAAGTTTTTCCTCTGATCTTAATATTTACATTGGGTATTTTCCCTTTTTCTCTTGTTACCAGCATAATTTTAGTTTTTTGAAGTTGAAATTAAGTAAATATTTTTCTCTTAGCTTCAGACCTAACTCCAGCATTTGATAATGTCTGGAATCCCTTTCTGTTCCACATCCTCCAGCAAATTGGTGTGGGTAAAAAGCTGCAATCCATCATTAAAGGAACCTATGCTAATTCAACTACCCATCTCCTAGTTAATGGGTTCCTATCAGACCCGATAAAATTTAAAAATTTAGCTATACAGCTTCAAAATCCATAAATGTTGCAGACCAATCACATATGTTTAGAACTTCTCCATTATTATCAAGGTTTTCCTCTTCCCTGTTTTGAGTAAATGATTGTAAAAGTTGAAAAGCTGAGATTGTTCATGATTATCACAACATTCTGTGCTTAATTCCAAGATTGCTACAACATTGTGGCATTGACATTCTTTCCATTAAAAAAAGTAAAATTTGGCATAAAGAAATCTTTAATCTCTTTTGCTGTGAACTTTCGCAGTTGAGTACTGACAACAGCATTTTGTTTCAGAACTTATTGAAGTTCCAAGGATACCCTAACAAGAGGGATCTTAATGCCTGTTTCTCTGTTCATCTAAATGATAGTGACTAGACCGTGGTGCAGAGCCAATAATCTGTCTACGATTTGAGGCAATTCTTCGTTTATCTATTCGTTCTGAACATTCATACAAGAAGTGATTGCCTAAGCAATTAAAACAGACTGGATTGCGAAATTTAGATTGCAAATCCTTTTGCTCTTTTTCTGTTCTATCTTCAAGTACTTGTTTATACTCTTTTTCATAGCTTATAACTCCAGGTTTATAATGCCTGTTTCTCTGTTCATCTAAATGATAGCGACTAGACCGTGGTGCAGAGCCAATAATCTGTCTACGATTTGAGGCAATTCTTCGTTTATCTATTCGTTCTGAACATTCATACAAGAAGTGATTGCCTAAGCAATTAAAACAGACTGGATTGCGAAATAAACAAATAAAAATAAATACTGGAGTTATAAGCTTTGAAAAAGAGTATAAACAAGTACTTGAAGATAGAACAGAAAAAGAGCAAAAGGATTTGCAATCTAAATTTCGCAATCCAGTCTGTTTTAATTGCTTAGGCAATCACTTCTTGTATGAATGTTCAGAACGAATAGATAAACGAAGAATTGCCTCAAATCGTAGACAGATTATTGGCTCTGCACCACGGTCTAGTCGCTATCATTTAGATGAACAGAGAAACAGGCATTATAAACCTGGAGTTATAAGCTATGAAAAAGAGTATAAACAAGTACTTGAAGATAGAACAGAAAAAGAGCAAAAGGATTTGCAATCTAAATTTCGCAATCCAGTCTGTTTTAATTGCTTAGGCAATCACTTCTTGTATGAATGTTCAGAATGAATAGATAAATGAAGAATTGCCTCAAATCGTAGACAGATTATTGGCTCTGCACCACGGTCTAGTCGCTATCATTTAGATGAACAGAGAAACAGGCATTATAAACCTGGAGTTATAAGCTATGAAAAAGAGTATAAACAAGAGGGATCTTGCTTGGAGAATTGCTTATGGCTGCCTTTCAGTCAATACCATCAAATCAGAGATCCACTCTGTGACATCTGTTCCAATTGGAAACAGTAGAACATGCATTCTACAGTAGCCGTCTTTACCCATATATTTATTATTATTATTATTATTACATCCTCCATGGATGTAATAACAATAATAATAATAAACTTCCCATGATGAATTGGCTGACATCATGGGAGGTTCATTCAACTGACAACATATTTATCATATAGAATCTTAAAATCCTAAAAACTAATTGCATTAACAACACATTCTGGTAATGTGTTACTTTCATTGATAATTCTCCATGTAAAAAATCTTCTTCTCACATCCCTCTTCACTACACTTTTATATAACTTCCGAGGATGACCTCTGGTTCTTCCTATCTCATCTTCTACTCTTTTTAATAATGCATTCCATTTACTGACAATTCTCCATGTAAAAAATCTCCTCCTCACCACACTTTTACATTACTTCCAGGAATGACCTCTGTTTCTTCCCCTCTCACCTTCTACTCTTTTTATAATCTCATCTGGATTAATCTGATAAAATCCTCTCACTAACTTAAATGTATCATATCACCTCCTTTCCTCCTAACCACCAAACTCTGCAATCCACATTTCTTCAACTTCTCTCCATAGCCTGAATTTCAAAGTCCAGACATTGTTTTAGTCACTTGCCTCTTGACCCACTCCAATGTCCCCACATCACATTGAAAATCAGGTGACCAGATCTCTGAGCACAATAGTCTAAATGTGGCCTGACCACTGCCTTATACAGTGACACAACTACTTCCTTATCCCTACATCTTAGATTACTTCTTATCATAGCAGCACTACGATGTGCAGCCTTTGCAACACTAGCAATATGCCCTCTAAATGTCAGTCTACTGTCAAACATCACTCCCAAATCTCTAATCTCATCCACTTCTTGAAAGACGATACCATTGATATAGTACACAGCCTTATATTTCTGCAGTCCAAAATGTAACACCTTGCACTTCTTGATATAGTTCGCCCACCGTTTGTAGGTCCCTACTTCTTGTCTTTCCAAGAATAGTCGATTCATTCTGAAGGGGAGAAAGAAATGAAGGACGTCCAAATTGGTCGCTAACACGCGAAATCATGCACTTTATAGGTAAAATTTTCCAACTGTTATACAAGCAACATAGTTAACTACAATAATCATAAAAGAGAAGTTAATTTTCTGACCGGTAATAATAAACAACTCATCCCACAATACGGACTGATTACCCTGTTATCGAAATGGATTCTCCTTTTTCTGAGATGCGCAGAAGTGTCGAAGGATCTCTAATCAGTGGGCTATCTATGTTAAAGCTATAACCCCACTCTTTTATCCAAGTAAAAAATCTATTCAAATCTTCCTGAAGGGAATAAACATCAGCAGTGCTACTTATAATTCTTCCCAAATTTGCATCATCAGCAAACAACTGAAGATGCTCAGTCAATCCACATGATATATCATTTACAAACAAGTTAAACAGCAGGGTCTAAGAACAGAACTCTGGAACACAGCACTGGTTACCCTCCTTTTTTGAGACACTGCTCCATCATACACAACCTACTGGTATTGCTCAGAGAGCCAGTCTCTGATCCAGTGGCAGCCAGTGAAAATTTTAAATGGGGGTGCTGCATATACAAAATAAAAAAAATAATAATAAAAAAAATTATTTTTTTTTCCTAATCAGTAACCAATTTAGTAATAAATAAATAATAAATAATTGCATCCTCAGCTTCCAAAAAACTAGGCTTCCTCTTTCGCTCAAGACGCTACTTCACCTCTAAACAGCTGTTAACACTATACAGTCACAAATCTGCCCAGCTCTCGAATACTGCTCTCACATCTGGAGTGGGGCTCCAAAAAAGCTCCTTTAAAATGCTTGACTTAATACAGGGAGAGCAATTAGACTAATAAATGACCCATCCCTCACCAACTCACTCCCCCTATTTTCACATAGACGCCTGGTCTCTGCAATCTTGTAAAAGTTGTTCTATACATATTTTCATGGTAAATGTTCATCTGAAACAGCATGAATAATTCCCCGCCCTGTACTAAGCCCATCGGAACACGTACAGCTGCCACCCAACATCCTTTCACAGTACACCTTGAAATCCACAGAACAAATTTCTTTTCCTTCTCATTCATCCCTGCTACTGCAGTATTGTGGAACAGTCTTCTCCCAGATGTATTTCCCAAGAAATACAACATACAAGCATTCAAATCTAATGTAAACAAGTTTCTCCTTTTGCAACCCACCACCCATATATGGTACTAATGTACTACTTGTTGACCAGCCAACCTCCAGTATAGGGGTTCAACATAAAAAAATAAAATAAAATAAATAAATAAATTTACATATTAAAAATTCATCATCATCATGCATATCAAGGATTTAGGCCTAGCATGGCCTGTTCCGGCCTTAGAAGTCATCACTGAATCGTTTAAGAGGACGTCCTGGTTTTCTTTTTCCTAATGGCTTGTACGTTAAGGCTTGTTTTGGTAATCTTTCTGTTTTCATTCTTTGAACGTGTTCCATCCATTTATGTTTATATTTTTTAATTTTTTCTAGTACTGGTTCTTGGTTTAATTCTTTCATAATTTCTTCATTTCTTTTGTGATCAAATAGGGTATACTTTGCAGTTTTTCTCATAAACTTCATTTCTGCTGTTGTTAATCTTTGTTTGTCTTTTTGTTTTATTGTCCAGATTTCACTTCCATACATTAAGACTGGTAGGGCTAATGTATTGTATACCTTTAGTCTTTGAACTAGAACTTTGAACTTTTTTTGAACTAGGTTCGATTTTAATATAGAGTTAATTACACCTGTTATTTTTAAATATTTTGCAATTTTTACGTTTATATCTTTTTCATTTTCATATGTGATTGTACATCCTAGATAATTAAATGACTTCACCTGTTCTAAGATCTTGTTATCTATTACTATTTTAGTTCTTGCTGGATCTTGTCCTTTAAAGACCATAGTTTCTGATTTTTCTGTTGATATTATCATACCATAATCTTTGGATATCTCACTTAGGTCTAAAATAGCTTTCTGTAGTTTATCTTCAGAATTTGTAATTATTATTTGGTTGTCGGCAAAGAGGAGTGTGTTTAAGTTTACTGTAGAAGAAAGTTTAATTCCTTGATGTAAATTTTTATTCCATTTTATTATTATTTCATTTAAGTAGATATTAAAAAGAGTTGCTGAGAGGGGACATCCCTGTCGCACCCCCTGGTTTATCTCTCTCTCGTATATGATAGCTCGTGATTTAATCTTATTTGTATTTGATTATTTTCATATATACTTGTGATAGCTCTTAGGATATTATTCGGTATTTGTCTTTCTTTTAATATGTTAAATAATGTTTCTTTCAACTTTGTCAAATGCTTTTTCAAAGTCAATAAATGCAATATGTGTTTCTAAATTGTATTCTCTTCTTTTCTCTACTATTAATTTTAGGCAAAAGGCTGGGTCTATACATGATTGTCCTTTTCTAAATCCATTCTGTACTTCTAAAATAAAGTTTTCGGAATATTTCATTAGTTTGCTATTTAAGATTCATCTATATATTTTGTAACAGGAATTTAGTATACTGATACCTCTATAGTTTTTAGTGTCATCTCTATTACCTTTTTTTAAAGATAGGAATCACAATTGTTTTTTTCCATTCTATTGGGGGAGGGGGGGGATACCAGTTGAATAAATTTTATTTAAAAATAATAAGAGTCTTTCTTTGAATCTAGTTCCTGCATATTTATATAGTTCTGAACCTAGTTTATCTTCTTCAGGTGATTTTCCGTTTCGTGTTTCTTTCAGGCTGTCTGTCCATAATTCTGTGTAGTAATTTAGAAATTCTAATTTCAATTCAGTGTTTAATTTTGTTTTCTTTGGTATCTGCATTTAAGTGTTTCAAAATTTTATATACATTGGGTCTTATTTTATATAAATCATGCTCTAAATTAGAAACAAATTTGTTCCATGCTTCTCTGTCTTTTTCTGACTTCTTTTTTAGTTATGGCTCTTATTCTTTTATATTCTTATATTCCTATTCTTTTATATTTTTTATATTTAAAGGGGGCGCTAGTGGGCCAAGTACTGCGGACGTGTTTTGAAGAGCTCCTGATTCAGATAAGTTTTTACTAGGAATAATTAAGTATATATGCGTAATTGTTTGAGTAAGAGTGGCTGTAAACGTTGTATGCTACCGGTATTATTAGTGTGGGTTTTTTTTCTTGTCTAAGCTAAATTACGAAATCGTTATTATTAGACCTAGTAACCGGCAGAGAGAAAAAAAAAAAAATGGCGGCGGCATTGTCATTCCATGATTTGAATGTAGATTTCAGTCGTTTCGTTAAGTGTGAGGTCTGTTATATGTATTCCTTCGATTACATAAATGATTTGTGGATGTTTAGTGCGGATGGAAGAAGGGTGTGTGCGAAGTGTGACCTGAACGAAGAACTAATGAATGCGAATATGAAATTGATGACAGAAAGTGCTAGTACTGATTGTGTCGCGATTGCACGTTTGAAAGAAATGGATGGTGAGCAAGAGAAGCGAAAAAATGTTAAAAAATCAGGAAAAAAGAAAAAGAGCGATTTGACAACCGTAACAGATGTTAAAAGGGACAAAAGTCAGGTGGAAAGAAACGAAATTGAGAGAACGAATGAAAGTAGAACTTGCGTAATGCAGAAATCGCAAGTAAAAAAAATCGAAAGAATAAATGATGGCGAAAGTTCGACGCATGTTGGACCGAAAGTACTGAAACAAAGAAAGATGAATGACAGTAAAAGTGAGAAGAATGATAGCGAAAGTTGGACGCATGTTAGTCCGAAAGTACGGAAACAAACAAAGATAAATGAGAGTGAAAGTGAGAAGAATGATAGTGAAAGTTGGACGTATGTTGGACCGAAAGTACGGAAACAAAGAAGGATGAATGAGAGGGAATGTGAGAAGAGGGGGTCGAGAGTTAGAAAGTTAGAAAGATTTAATGATAGAGAGAATGTGTCGCGAGGTTCGGAAAGTGAATTAGATTGGATGAGGCAAGAAATGAAATGGATGTGGAATGAAATTAAGAGAATTCAGGTCAGAACTATTAAAATAAATCATGATGGCATGAAAGAGTTAATGAAAGATGAGCGAGTGGCGTTGTATGGCGACTCCATTATTAAAGGTGTGCTAAAGGATAAAATGCACAAGGTATGTTTTCCAGGCGGTAAAATAAGTAGAGTGATTGAGGCATTGGATATGAGGCGGGAGCGAGCAAAAGAATTAATTGTATTAATTGGTACAAATGATTTGAGAGAGAACAAAGAGCATGTCAAAATGAATGTCAAGAGACTGCTTGGAAAGATAAAAGAGAATAGTGTGACAGGAAGGGTGGTCAGTGTGTTGCCTAGGTATGATTGTGGTGAAATGAGGCGGAGAGCAAGGATTATGAATGGTATTCTGGCTGAAATGTGTGAGGAGATGGGTGTACAGTTTGTTAATGTGTGGAATGAGTTTGAGGGACGAAGTGAGCTGTATGGGAGCGATGGACTGCATTTGAGTGGTTATGGTGTGAGTCGCTTGGAGCGACTGCTGCTGGAAGGTAGAGAAGTGAATAGAGAAAATTAATCAGATCGAGAGGGGAGTGATGTGGAAGAGCAGGAGAGTAAGACAGGAGAGATTGAAGAAGTGGAAATGAATGGAGAGGTGAGTGGTATGAGTATAGAAAATGAGAGAATGGGTGTGCAAGAGGAGCAGGGAAACGGGGAGGCCCAGGGTGGACAGGGATACACAGCGTGAGAAAGGTGGATGCTGCAAGAGGAGGTGAGAGCATGTGTAGGCAGGAAAGTAATGGGATGACCAGGGATCAAGAGGAAACAGATGTTGTTGCAAAGGGTTCTAAAATGAAGAAGCAGAAAGAGAAATGGCCCCAGTCCAGCATGATGAGAGCACATCGAGTGAATGGTATCAGTGGAACTAGCTGTAGATCCAGAAATCAGTTGTTGTGTTTGTATACCAATGCTAGAAGCATAAGAAACAAGGCGGATGAAATGGTTGCACTAATTGTGTCTGTGTACCCAGAGATTGTTGGAATAAGTGAGACATGGTTAGATGAGGACGACATTCTGACAGGAATAGAGATGGAAAGGTATGATGTGTTTCGTGAGGATAGAAGGGATAAAAAGGGAGGGGGGAGTGCTATTGATGATAGAGAAAGAGTTATGTCCATACAAGGTAGAGATGCAAGAGGGAAATAGGGCCAGTGGTTTTGAGGCAGTATGGTGTGAGATAGAGGTGAATAGAATCAAATACTTGGTGGGATGTTGTTATAGACCTGGTAATGTGGATGGTGGTGATAGTGAAATGTATAGTCAAATAAGCCAAGCAAATAAGAAAAGGGTGATCATTATGGGTGATTTTAATTATGGCAATATAGATTGGATTGAAGAGATAGCGACTGGAAGTAAACAAAATGAGTTTCTTGAGTTTTTGAGGGATAATTACCTCAGACAGTATGTAACAGAGGGCACACGAGGATTAAGGGTCTTGGATTTGGTCATCTCATCGGAGGATGTAATTATAAATGAGGTATCAAATCATCCACCAATTGGTGAAAGTGACCATGAGGTGATTACCTGGGTGGTTGCCAGCAGTGCAAGGACCCCTGTGTAAAAAGGGTATATGTGGAACTACAAGGGGGGTGATTATGAAGAGCTCAGGAGACAGCTTGCAGATGTAGCATGGAATGAGGAGTTAGCTGGAAAAGAGATCAATGCAGCTTGGGGGATTTTCAAAAACTATTTAGTAGATGCAATGTCTAAATGTATACCATGGGTGAGAAGGTTAAATAAGGTAGGTGTGAGATGGATGAATAAAGAGATTAAGCATGCAATACAGAGAAAAAAGGCATTGTGGAGACAGCATAAGAGAAGTGGAAGTAACAAATTTCATGAGGTCTACAAAGACCAGGCAAGGAGGGTGACTTGGTTGGTGAGAGTAGCTAAAGAGAGGTATGAACAGCAGTTAGCTAATGAAGCCAAAAAGAATCCTAGGGAGTTCTTTCGATATGTAGCCAGCAAAAGAAAGAATGATTATGGAAGGATGACATTGATTGGAGGAAATGGTATAAAGACAGCTGTTGCAGAATGTGTTGTGGAGATACTTAATGAGCAATTCATAAAGATCTTTCAATCTTGTGAATGTGACTTCATGGAGAGATTAAGAGCAGTTGATGATGGGGAGGAGAGACTGACTGTAAGTGAGCAAGAGGTGTTTGGGGAGTTGAGTAAACTAGATGTAAATAAGGCTGTGGGACTTGATAATATATCACCACGTATTCTGAAGGAGTGTGCCAGAGAGTTGACACCTGCCTTGACATATTTTTTTAATACGAGTCTTGCACTTGGTCAAGTTCCTAAAGAGTGGAAGGAGGGCAAGATTGTGCCACTTCATAAAGGAGGTGATCGAACTCAAGCATCAAACTATAGGCCTATCTGTGTGTCAGGTGTTGTGGTTAAGTTGTTGGAGAAGCTTGTGAGAACTAGGATCCAGAGTTGGGTTGACAACAATGGTATAATCTTTGATGGACAGCATGGATTTGCTAAAGGGAGGTCATGTTTTAGTAATCTACTTACTTATTACAATAAAGTGACTGCTTCCTTGGACAGAGGAGAAGGATACACAGTAATATACTTGGATTTCACAAAGGCTTTTGATAGAGTACCTCATGATAAGTTGACAGTCAAACTAGAGCAGATGGGGTTGGATATTAGATTAGTGCATTGGATTGGAGACTGGCTATCTGATAGGTATCAACAAGTTGTGTATGGGGGTGCAATATCTAGGAAAAGGAAAGTCACTAGTGGAGTGCCTCAGGGGTCTGTTTTAGGGCCATTACTATTTAACTTATATATTAATGATATTGGTGAAGATTTGGATGGAGATATTCAGTTGTTTGCAGATGATGCAAAGTTGGGACGAACCATAAAGAGTAGTGAAGATGTTGTGGCCTTGCAAGAAGACTTGAATAAATTGAGTGATTGGGCAAGCAAATGGGGATGTGAGTTCAATGTTGCAAAATGTAAAGTTTTAAAATTTGGAAAACAAAGATGGGATGCAGAATTTATGCTTGGTGAGAATATATTGTTGGAAGTAGAGGAAATAAGAGATCTGGGGGTGATAGTGGATAAGGATCTAAAATTTAGGGGACACATCACCAAAATTGTGAAGACAACACAAAGACTTCTGGGAATGATGCGGAGGACACTGACATGTAGAAGTAGGGAGATACTTGTTCCAATGTATAAGGCTTTGATTAGGCCACACTTGGACTATTGTGCCCAGATTTGGTCACCGGGTTTTCAGAAGGATGAAGAGATGTTGGAAAGGGTCCAAAGGCGACTGACTAAGGTAGTTTCTGACCTCTGGAATGTTGAGTATGAGGAAAGATTGAAAAGATGTAATTTGCAGAGTCTCGTGGAGAGAAGGAAGAGGGGAGATATGATAGAGACCTACAAGTTGGTAAGGGGTTGTTATAGGATCAGTGGTGGAGAAGTTCTACAGAGAATAGTGGGAGATCAGGGGAGAACCAGAGGTCATCCCTGGAAACTGTATAAGGAGGGTGTGAGTAAGGGAGTGAGAGGCAGGTTTTTTTCGTGCAGAGTTGTGAGTGATTGGAATGCCTTGCCTGAGAGCGTGGTGTCTGCAAGTAGTTTGAATGTGTTTAAGACACGGTATGATGAGATGTGTGTGTAGGATAAAAGGACCTCCTAGATGAGTCTTTGACTCCATGAGGTCTTGTTTAATAATAATAATAATAATAATAATAATAATAATAATTCTATTTGATCTTCTAATCTTTTACTGCTTAACCATTTGTGATAGGCATTTTTGATTATTTCTTTTTGTATCATCCCATATCTTCAGTTTTTTTCTTTTTATTGAATTTTTTGGTCTTTCCTAAGCTTTCATTTGCTGCTGCATTTAGTATCATTTTTATATTAAGCCATTCTATTTCTATTTCTTCATTTTGTCTAGATATTGGTTAATTCTTTGTTCATATAGCCATTGTACATTTGTGTCATTCAATAGTCTAGTTTTATAAACAAATGTTTCAATTTTTCTTTCTGTTCTTGTTACTTATATCCATTTATGTAGTAATCTTTTTATTTTAACAAGGAAGTGGTCACTGCTTATTTCATATCCTCTTTTAACTCTAACATCAAGTGAAAATTTTGATGTCTTTTCGTTTAGTATAAAGTAATCTAATATTGATTTCTATCCTCTTGCTGCCCAAGTATATTTATGTATGTTTTTATGTTTATAGAAGGAATTCATTATTTTTAGGTTATTATAAACTACAAAGTCAATCAATTTTTTACCATTCCTGTTTAGAGTATGTTCTGAATGTATTCCTATATTATTATTAATTTTCGTGTTTCCAATTCTTGCATTTAAATCTCCTGCTAAAATTACGTAATAATTTTTATTTATTTTATTATACATGTTTTGTAGCTGATTATAAAAATCAATATTATCTTGTTCTCTTCCTTCTTCTGGGGCATATAAACCAATTATTGTTAAATAGCCTCTATCTATTTTTATTCTAGCTTCTATTATTCTTTCATTCCATAATTTATAATGTTTTAACTGTTTTGAAAGGGAGTTATGAATTCAAATCATGACTCCTGCTTTTGCTCTTCGGTCTCTGTCAACTCCACTGTATATCACATTAAAATTTTCAGTTCTCATGGTTCCTTTTAATTTCTTTTTTGTTTCAGTGATTACTGCTATTTTAAAATTTCTTTCATTTAATAATTGGTCTAATTCTATTTCTTTATATGATATTCCTCTTACATTCCAGTTTGCTATGTGTATTATATTTTGTCGTTTCCATTTTTGTTTTACCTTTTCCATTCCAGGGTCATTTCCTATAGATTCAGTCTGATTATCTTTTTCTGGCAGCTTACTAGTAGAATTATGTTCTCCATGTCAGGGGACTAGCCTGACGATGGAATAGTTCAGTGGTAGGGCTGCTACCTTTAGGCTTCTGAACTAGCCTTCTTCCGAATTTAAACCCATAAGAGGAATAGGGTATATTGAAGGGGGAAAGAGTAGATTATAGAGGAATTATAGTAAGATTTATAGAGAGGGAAAAGTTGTAAGGCCAGAAATGAAAAGGACCCCCAATGGCCTTTGAGTACTCTAATAGCATACGGGTCATAAAATAAGAAGAGTTGGCTGATAAGGCTTATAGGAAAGATTAAAGTAAATGGATCTTTATGGCCCTGTTGGTCCACGAATCCTTATTCGGTATATTCGGACCATCCCACCATATACGCACGCATGCATGCACACA
The DNA here is from genome assembly GCF_054136105.1 of Typopeltis vanoorti. Taxonomy (NCBI): domain Eukaryota; kingdom Metazoa; phylum Arthropoda; class Arachnida; order Uropygi; family Thelyphonidae; genus Typopeltis; species Typopeltis vanoorti. The sequence goes on from NC_143565.1 coordinate 89,386,821, forward strand.
CACACACACACACACACGGTGGGCTCCCCTATCCGCCACCCTGGGGTCGCACTCTCTAGGGGTTACAGGGTCCCCGAGAGATATTAAAAATTACTTTATTATTTTTTTCACCCTCACCACAAAATATTTCATCCTCACCACGAACAAATACTAATAATAATAGCTTTGTATGTCACAAAAATAACGTGCAAGCATATGATACACTGATCAAACGATCAGTGTCGGAATCATTTGTAACGTGCAGTGACAAGCGTAAACGAATATCGGCGAGATGACTGCATTGACCCAAATGCGATAATTCTGACACTGCATTAGATCACAGTGTATTTGTTTCGTGTAACGATAATTAACAAATATAATTCTTTTCATATTTTCAACAGTGACACTCGTCATAATTCAGCCTTGTATCTATAATAAATAAATAATTATATGTTATTTTAACAAATAAAATAAGATTTGCAAAAAATAATTCACCTTCACCACGAACATGCACCAATAATAAAAGTTTCATATCTCACAGAAAATGCACAAACATACGATACACTGCTCAAACTAGCAGTGTTGGAATGACTTGTAACGTGCAATCACAAGTGCAAATGAATATCGATGAGTCTGACCGATTGGTTGAACGTGATAATATCAACACTGCTTTAGATAGCAGTGTATTTGTTTCGTAATCTAAATTATGGAACAAATACACTGCTATCTAAAGCATTAATCAAACAATTCCAATTATTAACTATTCAGTCACTGTCGAAACATAAGTTGTAACCTTTAACATGTTGTATTGCATTTATATAATGTTGTAAGCTTTGTTATTATTTATAAACACAAACAAAATTAATATTTTTCATTTTTCTTTGGGGGTGCTGCAGTGTCGCAGTATGGGTCATGCCCGTATGTACGGGCCGCCACTGCTCTGATCCATATAACCAGTAGAATATCTATTCCCATACTCTGCAGCTTGTACACCAGTTTTTCATGTGGTAATCTATCAAACACTTTGCAAAGTCTAAGAATATCACTGTATATGATTCTCCCTTATGTAACACATCTGTCACCTTATCATGAAATGCAAGTAAATTTACCCTTTTCCATAAATCCATGCTGACCATCATAAAGAATGCTATGTACATCAACCCAAATCCTGTATTCTATTCCTTACCAATCTCTCCAACACGTTGATCATAACTGCAGTTATACAGATGCCTATAGTTGGAGATTCTGTCTTAGAATCATGCTTGTAGAGTGGTACTATTTTGCCTTCTTTCCACTCCTTAGGAACCATACCCACTGCAACACTTTCATTAAATAACCAGGTCAAGGGCATAACCAACTGTGGTGCACATTCCTTAAGAATACATAGTGATATGTCATCCATTCCGACAGCCTTATTCACATCTAACCCAACCAACATCTGATACGCCTCTGTTTTTTTCACTTCCAATTCTCCTAATACTTGCCTCTCTTCTATATATTGCATGGCATCATTTACACCAGTAAGATATATGCTGATAAAGTGCTTATTCAATAATTCCACTATATTTTGCTAGCCTGGTTGGCTGAGAGGTTAGCATATCCACTCTCCAGCCAAAAGGCTGCAGGTTTGAATCCTGCTGTGGACGTGGATGTATGGATGTTTGTGATTGTCTGTGAAAATACTAGTGGGCAGTAGATGTCGTTGGTGTAGTTGCGGTTCATTATAGGTGGATCGAGTGGTGGAGACAGAGAGCTGTAGAGTAAGTGCCCTCCGTCGATGAGTCTTTGAACTCCCTGGAGATGTCATGAAATAATAATAATAATAATAACAATAATATCCTTTGCAAGTTGTTAATCTGCTGCCATGACTATCCACCAGTGTTAATCTGCCATATAACAGAAAAATTCCCTTGAGTTAACTTTGGCCTGACCAGCTAATCTCCTCTCATACTGCACCTTTTCTTTCTTTACCATGCTTGTCACCTTTTTTAGCCTGCACTTTATTCCCTTCATGAATCCGATCACCATCAATTGTCTTGTACCTCCTCTGTAACATTTTCTTTTACAGTACAGTTTGCTTGATTTCACTGTTCATCCATTTCACTCCTACTCTATTTAATCACTTAACCCTTGGGATAGTCGTACATTACTTTTGTCAGATACTGCCTTGTGAGTTTCCATGCACTGTCAACATCCTTTCTGCTCATCTCATCACCTGCTTTATACTTCCACATGTATCTATTTTTGGCAGTGACCTTTTCTTGTTTCATCATTTCCAAAACAAGTATCTAATAATCACTTTCACCAGCCAGCAGCAGTGTCAACACTTCATTAACAACTACATCTTGTAAAATTATCCCCAAATCCAAAACATCTAAAGCGTCTAGTTGCTTCAATCCCATGCTGCTTAAGATACTTATCTCTCAAAAATTCCACAAACTCGCTTTCCTTATTCCCATACACTATCTCCTCCTTCTAGTCTATTTTTGTAATTAAAGTCTCTCATCAGAATCATCTTCTTTTTACATGCCCAACTAATTTGCCTAAACATTTCACAATGAGTATTCTCTGCATTCGTTGGTCTATAACAGCATCCTATCAGATATACTAACCTGTTTATTTCAACTTCACACCACAGATTCAAAATCTGTGCATGCATTATCAACTTCCACACTTTGCAGACACAATTCCTTTGCAATCATTAACAGCACTCCCATTTCTCTTTTCACATTTCTATTCTTACGGAAAATTGTATCTTTCAATTGCTCTTCCTGACATTGCATCCTCCTCAGACAACCAAGTTTTACTTATTCCAGTTATTTTGGGGCATACCGATTCAATCAGTGCAACAAACTCATCGCTCTTGTTTCAAATACCCTTTACATTTGTGTATAAACATAGCAATCCCTGTGTGTTTAAGATCATTCTACCAGTGTCAGCATTCTCTATTCCAGCTGCTATACCACACCTCTCTTCAGTCTAACCACTCCTGTTTCTCTGATCCTGACTCTGATTTCCCTTCCTACCTGCCTCATTTTCACCTTTATGTGAAAATGAGACAGGTAAACTGATCATTTCTACATTAACTTCTTGACTCTGTGTCTTCTCAGAAAACAATAGACTTTCTAAATTCACAACACCAAACCCATTCAAATGTAATCCATCAGGATCATATTTGGAACAGATTATTTAATATGTTGGTCATTCCATTACTTACAACAGAACAGGCTCTTTTTTGCAGTACCCACCACCTGTCAGCAATGGGAAAAGAATTTTGATTTTCATAATTAGTGAATTAAAGTACCATTTATGGAAGGTTCCATCCTCTTTGTTCAATGTGCTCTTATAGTCAATTGCAGGATAGATTGGAGATCAATCCCAGTTGCTACCAATTCAAGGTAGTTAACTCAGATAAAGCTAACCACCTGAGTTTAAGTTGTCTTTGCACTGTAGTTTAAATTTGTGTCTTTTGGTTGTTCATTTGCATGAGACCAGCAAAAACAAAAACAGCTGATAGCCTTTGGCTATATGATGATATAAAAGAGCTGAGGCCTTTTCTCTATCTCTAATACTATCTATATGTCTTTTCTTTCTCCTAATATATCAGACTCTCTTGTACCTTTATACTAAGTACTCTAGACCTATGATGAGCACCTGTTTACTTTTTCACCTCAGTAAAGGTTGAAACTGGTCTGGGTAGTGGCCCCTTCCATAATGCATAGCATTTTGCATGTTGTAAGGATATGTGCATTGCATTATGGGATGCTAAGGCAATTGATGTGAAGTCATTAGCCTCTATATATAAGTAGACCAGTTGTGAAGTTACTTCATGTGCGAACTTGTTTGGTTTAATCCTTTATGAAGGTGTAAGCAAACAAAGTTTGTTTGCTAAGTGTAACCAAGTGAAAAAACTTTCAACATCTGTCTCTACTCCAGAGTATTTTAGTAATAAAGTGCGACACCTTTGACTACTTGTATATGGAAATATGACTTCTGCATTACTTCAACCTTGGTATCACTTCTGAATCTGGCTCCCACTGATGGTAACTTTCTTCTGAGGGAATAGCGAGGTTCTGCTCAGTCACTGGTTTTTGCCTGTCACTGGATGGAGCTATAGTCTGATCAGAGAAGGGAGAGCTCTCATTGGAAGACTGCCAAGAAGAGTCAATTCATGTTGAAGGGGGAGAAAAGAAATAAGGCGACGAACGAATTGGTTAACAACAACACATGAAATCACGTGCTTTATAGGTAAAAATTTTCAACTTATACAAGCAAAATAGTTACCACTTATGACATAATAGAGAAGTTAATTTTCCGACATGTAATAATAAAGAACTCATTCAACAATATGGATTTATTACCCTATTATTGAAATGAATTCTCCTTCTGTTAACATGCGCAGAAGTGTCGATGGGTCTCATATCTGTGGGCATGCTATACCACTGAGTTTCTTATTCTGGAGCGATTCACTGCTAAACTCATCAGGAGTGATGAGTTTAGCAGTGACCCTTTAGGATCACTCAGTGAAATTTAGAGTGATCTTGTAGATAACTTATAGTTTTTGGAGAGGTATTCCTGTACTTAAACATACCTCAATAAAGGTCAAAACTGGTTGTGTAGTGGTTCCTCCCATAATGCATAGCATTATACATGTACATGCATTTCATTGAGATACTAAGGCCAATGATGTAAAGTCATTAGCCTCTATATACAAGTAGCCTGGTTATGAAGTTACTTCACGAGCAAATTTGTTAGCTTGGAAGTGTTTAATTATAGGCTAGTTTGTATGTCATCAGTAGTTAGTAAGATCTTGGAGAAAGTAGGGAAGGACTGTATACAGAATTGGGCAGATGAGGGTAATGTTATCTGTGAGAGTCAACATGGATTTGTAAAGGGGCGCTCTTGTTTTAGCAATATGCTAGTCTTTTATGATAAAATTACAAGAGCATTAGATGAGGGAAAGGCATATACTGCCATTTTCTTAGACTTAGCGAAGACATTTGACAGGGTGCCACATGATAAGCTGATATTCAAGTTGCAGCACATGGGTCTGGATGTCAGATTGGTCAACTGGATTCAGGATTGGCTGTCCGATGGGTATCAGAGAGTTGTATATGGTGGGGCAATTTCAAGGAAGCAGAGGGTTACAAGTAGGGTCTCACAGGGCTCAGTACTGGGACCTATATTGTTTAACCTTTATATCAATGACATTGTCAGTGGATTGCAAGAGGATATTTGGTTGTTTGCAGATGATGCGAAGCTGGGAAGGATTATTAGTAATAGTGCAGATACGGCAGCCTTCCAAGAGGATTTGAATCAGCTAGATAGATGGGCAAATGAATGGGGGTGTTGGTTTAATGAAGCAAAATGTAAGGTCTTGAGGTTTGGGAAACATTGATGGGACACTGCATACGCTTTGGGAGGAGTTATACTGGAGGAAGTAGGGGGGGGACAAGAGATCTGGGATTGATCATTGATAGAAATCTGAAATTTAGGGGACATATTACAAAGGTAGTGAAGGTAACATGGAGGATTGCTACAATAATGAAAAGGACTGACCTGCAGAGATAAAACAGTTATCATTCCGTGACCCTGATCAGACTACACTTGGACTATTGTTCTCAGATTCAGTCCCCAGGATTTGAAGGGGATAAATTAACTGTGGAAAGGGTACAAAGGCGGATAAAAAAGATGGTTTCAGGACTGTACAATGATAGTTATGAGGATCAGCTGAGGGAATGGGACTGCAGAGTTTGGTGGATAGAAGAAAGAGAGGTGATATGATTGAGACTTTTAAACTGTTGAGAGGTGGTTACAGGGTTGACGCTGGAGAGTTCTTTCGCTTCGTTGAACAGTGGGAAGGAGTGATGACAAGAGGCCATCCGTGTAAGTTATGAAAGGAATCTGTGAGCAAGAGGGTGAGGAGGGTTTCTTTGCATGGAGGGTGGTTGAACCATGGAATGCATTGCGTGATGGAGTGGTGAGAGTGAGAACGGTCAATGAGTTTAAGGAGTGGTATGATTGACTTTGTGTTTCCTGGGGGGGGGGGACCTCCCCTTGATGAGTCTCATCAAAAGACTCATCGTGGGAGGTCCTTCCTAAGAAACACAAAGTCAATCAAGATTCATCAAGGGGAGGCCCCCCCCTAAGGAGTGGTATGATTGACTTTGTGTTTCTTGGGGGGGGGGGGACCTCCCACGATGAGTGTTTTGACTCCATGGTGGCCTGAATAATAATAATAATAATAATAATAATAAAAATACACTTGGATAAAGGATGAAACCAATAATATAATTTCTTGCCATCTTTAATTTATAGTATAATCAAATGAAAAAACTTTCAACAAAACGTTAATTATATAATTTATTTTCTGTTACTGTTCTAGAGAGTGACATATGTAGGTTACCGCAGGAATCAGGGAATTGCCAAAAATTTAGAGAAAGATGGTTTTATGATTCTCAAGGTGCAGAATGTCGTAGATTCTACTATAGTGGCTGCAATGGCAATGAAAACAATTTTCCGTCATTTTATGAATGTGAGAAACGTTGCGGGAAATCTACTGCAATAGAACCTCCAGAAGATGACTTCAAAATGGGTATTTATTTATTTATTATTATTATTATTTTTTTTTTTTTGCTTAAAATCAAATTGTTGATATTAGTTTATAATATGTATTTTGCTTATGGCCAGGTTTATTTACTTGCTGTTGACAGGCTCGATGACATACAGCAGTCATCGTAAAGTAAGGACATGCAGATTCAACTACCATCTGGTGAATAAAATTTTATTAACAGTAATAAACAATTAAACTCAATGTTTCAGACACTGTATGCAGAATATACTGACATATAAGCTAAAAACATCATGACTGGTAACTTCTAGGCATTTGTTCGCTAACCATAAAACATAATTGCCTCCTAGCAAGAGTTTAAATAAATAAATAACTTTTTATAAAGCATAAAATGATCTATGGTTCTGAATTAGCTGCAAATTCATAGCTTGAGTTTGATGACTGGTGGTGAGTTGAGGAGCTGATAGTGAAGGACATTTTTAATAAACTTAAAATCTTGAAATGTTTGGACAAAAGGTATTATTGTTTGCTTTTTAGCAATTTTGTCAGTGTTTATCTATTTCTGCAGGATATAAATGACTTCTATCATATAAATCTACTGTACATATAAAAAAGAAACAAACATAAATGAATATGCTAATAAGAACTCTAAAGGAAAAAGTTGGAAGAATGATAGTATGTTTCATCCTTTGATTGGAAAAGGCCAGAGTTCAATTCTCATCGTGATGAGAGGAATCTTTATATGGGGTTTTTCAATCGAAGATGAGCTAGCCAATCTCATATGGAGGTAGAAGGATTTTTTCTCCCAGAAACTTAATTTTTTCATCCTGCATGGGAACAACTTGGCCTTGAGAACACATACAATTTGCAGACAAGAAATACTAGTGGTGGTTGTGGTGGTGGGTAGTAGATGGTACTGGAGTAGGTGATAGTGTTCGTGATGGTAGTAGCAGTTTGCTGTAGTTGATGGATGGAGTGGTGATGGAGACGGAGGGTTGTAGAGTTGGTGTCCTGTTTCAACGAGCCTTTGGACTCCTTGGAGGTGTCATGTAATAATAATAATAATAAGAAAGAACTAAACACATTTGCAAATAAAGGGAAAACAGTTAGATAAAGCATTTTTATATAAATGTTCCCCCAGAGGCAAACAAATATGCCTATATAAGATCCCCTCTCCCCCTCCGATGCAGTGAATCTAGAAATATTGTTTAAACAGTGGTTTCTTATATGTGAAAACAAAAACTATGGTTAAACACTCACACACTCACAAAAACACTCACACACTATACTGGCAACACACCATCACAGATAAAAAACTCAGCCCATTTTAAAGCCAGTATAGAAAACCTCTCGCTCCAACACACTGACATAATGGTCAGTTTTGACGTCTCCTCCCTATTCACTAATGTCCCACTCAAAGAAACCCTAGAGTTCATCCAAGCCAAGTTTCGATATCTCAGCCCTATTTCAGTTCACAATGAACTCAGGCTATTTCATTTGACAAGGAAAGTTCTACAAACAGATAGAAGGGACAGCCATGGGTTCACCACTTTTCCCACCCTTGGCCAATTTCTTTATGGAGACCTTTGAAGAGAAAGCCTTAAACTCTGCCCCACAAAAACCCACTATTTGGCTATGTTACGTGGATGATGGGTTCGTTATTTGGCCACATGGCTCAGACACACTCCACTCTTTCCTAACACACTTAAACAACCAACACCCCAGAGTCCAGTTCACCTTAGAAAAAGAGGAAAACAACACCCTCCCCTTCCTAGATACTTTAATCACTCGCCAACTTGATGGATCTTTTGTTTACAGAAAACCCACCAGATTGCTAGTGAATGTATCAAAAAATATGACCTTTCTTCCTGTTACAGACCATACAAAAAGTTGGCATCCCTTATCCGCTCTACCAAAGACCAACCACTTCTCCTAGACCTACCTGGTGTATACCAGGTCCCTTGCAGCTGCAAATTGTCCTACTTTGGCCAAACAGGCAGAACAACAAATATCAGGATTTCAGAACACAAAGATTACATCCGGTTTCACCAGTACAGCTGCTTTGGGCTGGCAGACCATGCCTTAGATACCCACCATAGAATTCATTGGAAGAAAACAAAAATAATACACCGAAGCAAGTTTAAATACGAAAGATTATTCAAGGAATCTTCAGCAGCTCAAAAAAACGTTCGTAACCTCAACAAATTTTGGTGCATGAAACTACCCCAAATTTGGGAGACTTACATTATAAGAACTTCAGCCCAACTGCCAAGACAACCAAATTAGCCTGCCAGAGGGCACCATTAGGACTTTAGGAACAATATTAGTTTCTTGCTTTCTTCCTCATTTGCTTTTGTTAGTGCCTGCGTGCACATACCATATCTTTATGTTCCTGAAGATGGCAACGTGATGTTGCCGAAATATAGAAGTTATTCATTAAAGTTACCTTTAATTAATATACTTTATATGCGTTGTTAATTCCGTAAACGAATTACCAGTTATTATTATTATTATTATTATTATTATTATTATTATTATTATTATTACCGCAAGACCACATGGAGTCAAAGACTCATCTGGGAGGTCCTTTTATCACACACACATCTCATCATGTGTGGTCCATGTGTGGCCTAATCAAAGCCTTATACAATGGAACAAGAATCTTCCTACTTCTATACGTCATGTCCTCCACATCATTCCCAGAAGCCTTTGTGTTTTCTTCACAATTTTGGCAATGTGTCCCCTAAATTTTAGATCCTTATCCACTATCACCCCCAGATCTTTTATTTCCTCTACTTCCAACAATATATTCTCACCAAGCATAAACTCTGCATCCCATCTTTGTTTTCCAAATTTTAAAACCTTACATTTTGCAACATTGAACTCACATCCCCATTTCCGTGTCCAATCACTCAATTTATTCAAGTCTTCTTGCAAGGCCACAGCATCTTCACTACACTTTATGGTTCTTCAAAACTTTGCATCATCTGCAAACAACTGAATATCTCCATCCAAATCTTCGACAATATCATTAATATACAAGTTAAACAGTAATGGCCCTAAAACAGACCCCTGAGGCACTCCACTAATGACTTTCCTTTTCCTGGTAATCGCACCCCCCATAGACAACTTGTTGATACCTATCAGATAGAAAGTCTCCAATCCAATGCACTAATCTAATATCCAACCCTATCTGCTCTAGTTTGACTGTCAACTTATCATGAGGTACTCTATCAAAAGATTTTGTGAAATCCAAGTATTACTGTGTATCCTTCTCCTCTGTCCAAGGAAGCAGTCACTTTATTGTCATAAGTAAGTAGATTACTAAAACATGAACTCCCTTTAGCAAATCCATGCTGTCCATCAAAGATAATACCATGGTTGTCAACCCAACTCTGGATCCTTGTTCTCAGAAGCTTCTCCAACAACTTAACCACAACACCTGGCACACAGATAGGCCTATAGTTTGATGCTTGAGTTTGATCACCTCCTTTATGAAGTGGCACAACGTTGCCCTCCTTCCGCTCCTTAGGAACTTGACCAAGTGCAAGACTCATATTAAAAAAATATGTCAAGGCAGGTGTCAACACCCTGGCACATTCCTTCAGAATATGCGGTGATATATTATCAAGTCCCACAGCCTTATTTACATCTAGTTTACTCAACTCCCCAAACACCTCTTGCTCACTTACAGTCAGTCTTTCCTCCCAATCATCAACTGCTCTCAATTTCTCTCCATGTAGTCACATTCACAAGATTGAAAGATCTTTATGAACTGCTCATTAAGTATCTCCACCACACATTCTGCATCAGTTGTCTTTATACCATTTTCTCCAATCAATGTCATCCTTCCATAATTATTCTTTCTTTTGCTGTCCACATATCGAAAAAATTCCTTAGGATTCTTTTTTGGCTTCATTAGCCAACTGCTGTTGATAGCTCTCTTTAGCTACTCTTACCTACCAAGTCACCCTCCTTGCCTGGTGTTTGTAGACCTCATGAAATTGGTTATTTCCACTTCTCTTATGCTGCCTCCACAATGCCCTTTTTTTTCTGTATTGCATGCTTAATCTCTTTATTCATCCATCTCACACCTGCCTTATTTAGCCTTCTCACCCTTGGAATACATTTAGACATTGCATCTACTAAATATTTTTTGAAAATCCCACAAGCTGCATTGATCTCTTTTACAGCTAACTCCTCATTCCATGCTACACCTGCAAGCTGTCTCCTGAGCTCTTCATAATCATACCCCTTGTAGTTCCACATATACACTTTTCTCACAGGGGTCCTTGCGCTGCAGGTAATCACCTCATGGTCCCTCTCACCAATTGGTGGATGATTTGACACCTCATTTATAATTACATCCTGTGATGAGATGACCAAATCCAAGACCCTCAATCCTCGTGTGCCCTTTGTTACATACTGTCTGAGGTAGTTATCCTTTAAAAAACTCAAGAAACTTATTTTCTTTACTTCCAGTTGCTATCTCATCATTCCAGTCTATATTGTCATAATTAAAATCACCCATAATGATCACCCTTTTCTTATTTACTTGGCTAATTTGATTGTACGTTTCATTATCACCACTATCCACATTACCTGGTGTATAACAACATCTCACCAAGTATTTGATTCCATTCACCTCTATCTCTATATCCTGCCTCAAAACCACTGACACTATTTCTGTCTTTCATCTCTACTTTGTATGGACATAACTCTTTCTCTATCATGAATCGCACTACCCCTCCCTTTTTACCCCTTCTATCCTCATAAAACACATCTTACCCTTCCATTTCTATTCATGTCAGGATGTCATACTCTTCCAACCATGTCTCACTTATTCCGACAATCTTTGGGTGAACAGATGCAATTAGTGCAACCATTTCATCTGCCTTGTTTCTTATACTTCTGGCATTGGTATACAAACACAACAGCTCATTTCTGGATCTATAACTAGTTCCACTGATACCACTCACTTGATGTGATCTCTCCATGCTAGACCGGGGCCATTTCCCCTTCTGCTTCATTTTAGAACCCTTTTCAATTCCAATTGTTTCCTCTTGATCCCTGGTCATCCCATTCCTGCCTACACATGCTGTTAGAGCATCCTCTTGGAGCATCCACCTTTCTCACGCTGTGTACCCCCTGTCCACCCTGAGCCTCCCCATTTCCTTGCTCCTCTTGCACACCCATTCTCTCATTTTCTATACTCATACCACTCACTTCCCTATTTATATTCACTTCTTCAATCTCTCCTCTCTTACTCTCCCACTCTTCCACATCACTTCCCACTCGATCTGATTCATTCTCTCTATTCACTTCTCTACCTTTCAGTAGCAGTCTCTTCAAGTGACTCACACCAGAACCACTCAAATGCAGTCCATCGCTCCCATACAGTTCACTTCATCCCTCAAACTCATTCCACACATTAACAAATTGTACTATTAATACTACTATTTATTAATACTAATTTCTAAGACACAGCAATAGTTTTTAATTGGTAAACTTCCAATTGCTGTATGTACTTTGTAATCTGGTTCCTTTGATTGCTTGTTTCTACACACTGATGATGATGTACTGTTATTTTCAGTACAAAATATCTGTACTTTCATTTCATTAAAGTTAATTACTGTAGCTATCATGTAATTTATTATTTATAATCATGCCACAGGTATCTTTAAAGATTAAAAGAAAGAAATGATAATCAAGGAAATTAAGCCACACATGGATAATGGTAATGGACTACTCATTACCATTATCCAGAACTGCGCAGAGATTTGGTCAACTGGTTTTTCAAAGGACAAAGAGATGTTGGAAAATGTCCAGAGCCAATTGTTCAAAATAGTTTCTGATCTCTGGAATGTTTAATATCAATGTGGATGAGATTTTTCTAATAGCAACTTCCTTATTTCTACTTGTTGACGTGTTCATCAGTAGCAAAGTAATCCTCAGAGTTACATTAGCAACCATTGAAATATGTCCTCTAAACTTCAACCCTCTGTCTACCACCATCCCTAAATCCCTAACTTTGCCTCTTTCCTGGAGTACAGTTTCACCAATGTGATTCACAGATTGTAATCTTTTTATCCCAAAATGCACAACTTTACATTTCTACAAAAGATAATGGATTTTAGTAAACTGAAACCCATTATCTTTTGACCATGCTAACAATGTATTTAAATCATCATGCAAAGAATCTCCACATCACTTGATTCACTATTACCATACTTAATTTTGCATCCCCAGCAAACCACCGAAAATTTCTTTTCAGGTTATTTCTTATATCATGTGTATAAAAATTAAACAGTAGTGATGTGATCTCACTGACCCTTGTAGCACATCCTACTTTTTGCTGGATTCTGCTCCTTCATATACTTTTTTGATATCTATCCAGCAGCCACCCAATGTCACATCCATCCCCATTTTTTCTAACAGAGTTCGATGTATGGGGTGGTTAAGGGTCAAGGCTGGATAACTGGGAGGAGACTTTCACATTGCCTTTTGGAGAATGCAGAGAATTGACCACGGATTCTTGCTGATTTCCAATTCCATCTTCATGTGGTGCACTCTGTTGGGTATCGACTTGGATACTGAACAAATGAGGATGGGCTGACAATCCTCATTCATACTGTTTGATCTGCTAAAAAGAATTAGCTGACCAAATTGTATTCTTATTGGGTTAAACCATAATTCAAAATGATAGTACAACATGGTGGAATTTCATGCCGGCTGGATTAAAAATGCCCCCATTGTTTTTGTCAGAGAACCAGGGCAAAAAGCAAAAGTCAACTACTGGAATAAACCTCAACTCAACATCAGCAGAGATCAAGATTGACATTATCAACATAAGAAGCATCAATGGAAAAGAAATGGAACTAGCATAAGAATTGTATAAGTACTAGATCTACATATTAGGTGTTACTGAAACAAAGAAGACAAAAACAGGTGTCATCTTTCTAAGCAACAAAGGCAAGATTTATATTCAGAAAATAACAATCGGGTAAAAGAAGGTGTAGTTATCATATTAAACACTAAATATGAGGATAATCTTCCTGAATGATGCCCAATATCAAGTAGAGTGATATCAGCTAATATCAGATTGGGAAATGGACAGTGAGACTTATTTATGTTTATATTCTCATAGAAGATTCTATTAAGGAAGAAGTGAGGAATTGTTTGAGGCATTAGAGAAGGCAGTTGACACAATGATAAAGGAAAAGTTTATGCTTGTTGGAGATCTAAACAGTACAGTAGGAAATGATTACCAGACATATAAGAATATTTTGGAAAAATTTGGAGAAAAGAGCAAAGCTAATAATTATGTACCTGCTAGATTTCTGCTCAGGTAATGCAGTTATTACTAACACCATGTTTCAACATAAAAATTTGCACAAATTCACATGATGAGAAGATGTAAGGAATAAGAAAAGTCTTGTCGAGTATGTTATTTTTGATGATAATGTTTTCATGCACTGGTTCAGGACACAAGAGTATACAGAGTATTTGAAATAGGAAATTATCACCATTTAGTGAGAAAGATAAAATTGAACTTCATATTGAAAAGAAGGGTATGTAAGAAAGTTTTGAAATGAATCAAAGTTGAACAGATATCAGATGTGAACTGTAGACTCAAATACACAAACATTATTCAGGAAAAAAAGAAAGCCTATGAAAACAATAACAAAACCTTGGAGATTTAGTGGAAAAACCCTAAAGGAAACGTTGATTGATTCAGCTAGAGAGGCATGTGGTGAGTTAATCTGCAAGGATAAATAACAGAAAAATCAGAACTCCATGGTGGACACAGGAATTTAAAGAGGCATTCAAGGAAAAGAAGAAAACCTATCAAAAGCAAAGCTTTGTGTAAAAGCTAAACAAAAGTCATGGGAAGACTTTGGTAAGAACATTCAAAAATAAATTTAAGGACTACTTTGCTGGCCTGGTTGGCCGAGTGGTTTGCATATCCGCTCTCCAGCCAAAAGGCTGCGGGTTCGAATCCCACCATGGGCATGGATGTTTGTGATTGTCTGTGAAAGCATTAGTGATGGTAGATGGCATTGGTGTTAGATGATGAAGGTTGGTGGAGTAGTGAGACGTAGAGTTGTAGAGTTGATGCCCTCCCTCGATGAGTCTTTGGACTCCCTGGAGGTGTGATATAATAATAATAATAATAATAATAATAAAAATATCAAGAAGGTGGTAAAATATGGAGACTATTTAGAAAACTCAGAAATGGAGGAAAGAGTAAAAGGAATTAGAGATAATAAAGGAGACATGAAAACTGAGGATAAAGATGTTCTTGATGTATGGAGTAATTACTTTGAAAGATTGCTAAATGAAATGAGAAGTAACAGCATGGTTTTAGAAAAACTCAACAGGAATGCCATACAGAATATACTGTATATGTTGGCATATAAGACAACTCTCAAATACTAAAGAAAACCCCTCAAATCATGGGTCGTCTTATACGGTGAGTATAAAAAGGGAAGCTTAATTTGATGAACATTTAGGTAGTTACAATACATCATTATATAAGAAAATAGGCAGTTTTTATAAACAAATCAGATTAATTTTTTATTATATAAATTTATTTAAAATATTACAATAGATGTAAATCTTAAAATACAAATAATAATTATTAACTTCAATTTTCATGTTAATTTTCTTCATCATCTGTTGAAAATAGTTCTGATTCTTTGTTTAAATGATCATCATATGGATCCCAGTTCCATTCTGGTGAATTGATTTCATTTTCATTGTCATCAGTGTGCCACAACAGATCATCTTCCATACCATCCATAAGATTAGAGATACCACACTTTTTAAATTATTTTATTACAGTCTCTACTTTTACTTTATTCCATGCTTTGATCACAAAATTGCACAACATATCAAGTGATGGTGCATATAGATCCACCGTTTGTAAATGATTTTTCACCAGTCAATATCCTATTATTCCACTCTTCTCGCATGGGATCTTTAAGCAGACGTCTAGTGTTTGAAATATAGAAGTTAAACCACCTGGTATATAAGCAATTTTTGTGTTATTTTTTTCTAGAAGACTTTTAGTATTCTTAGTTAAATTACTACGAATATCCCATATTAATAAACTGTATTTCTTCATTAGAAGAAACACAGTTTATTAGTATAGAACATAGAATGTGTGGAATGCTTTTACACATTATTTACTCATAATTTCACACCATTTTTGTCCATCCATCCTTTTTCGTGAAAATGTACAAAAACACCCAAAGAAAATTTTATCTTAGGCTTAGTTTTATGTTTGAAGATGATCATTGGTTTTAACTTGGTTCCATCAGCCAAACATGACCACAACCGTAAACCTTGTTTTTCATGACCTGTATTTCAAACTAGCACACTCTTACTACCTTTACACTCCACTGTTTTATTGCTTATCATATCAAAGTTTATAGGAGTTTCATCCATATTTCCAATATTTGACAATAGAAATTTATGTTCTTGTCTCAACTGAATAATAAATTTATGGAAACTGGTAAGTCTGTGGTCATGATCTGTTGGTAGTTTTTGAGAAATTTTTGTTTTTTGTCTGTTCATAAAATGATTACACCATCCTGAAGTAGCTTGAAATTCTATACTTTGATTCAATTCATTGTGAATATGATTCAAGGATTTGATTCAATTTTGACCATTTTAGTGCATATGCTCTAATCATATTTCTTGTAACAAGATAACCATTCTGCCTTTTTTCGAATACCCATTCTGCAACGTGATTTTCCAATTGCGACCACTGGGTGATCCCCATTCTCATCACACATTTTTTCTTTGTCAATTTTTTTAAAATATCTTCTTTCTTCCTTCATTCTCTTATCATCTTCTCAGTTATGCCAAACTTTCTTGCAGCAGCAGTTATTAGTTTGCTTTGCCATTTCAATTACCGTTATTTTAAATTGAGCTTCATACTTTCGTCATTTTGTTGCTGGTTCCATGATTTTAAATGATAACAATTTTAATAATCCTAAAATTAAAAAAAATGCAAAATTAATAATTAATTAAAATTGGGGCTAATCACTTTTAATTAGGGTAATTCACGTAAATAGTAAAGCTATGCTATGCAAAAAATAAAGGATATGCATAGATATAAAAATAATGTTGCATTAATGCAAGAAAGAAGAAATTGGGGGGGTCGTCTTATACAACCGACATAAGCTTAAAACCTAAAAATAGCCTAAAATTTAGGCCTCGTCTTATACGCCAGTCATCCTATACGCCGACATATATGGTATATATATATCTGTACTTGAAGTAGAAAAAGTTATCACAAACCTGAAATGTGGAAAGACAGCTGGAGTAGATGATATTTGACTAGATATGCTCGAATATGGAGGTTTAAACATTTTACAGTGGCTACAATGCATAATTCAGAAGGTGTGATCAGGGGGTTAAATTCCAGATGTGGAGTAGAGCGCTCAGTGTACCCATCTATAATAAAGGCAATAAAGCTGAATGTAAGAATTACAGAGGAATTTCTGTACTGAGTGTTCCTAGTAAGATTTATGTAAGTATTTGTGAGAAACAGCTAAGAAAAATTGTGGAGGTGAAGCTTTGAGAAGAACAAGTTGGGTTCAGGCAAAAGAGAGGTTGTCAGTATCAGATTTTCACTTTAAGACTAATAGTTGAGAAACCATGGGAATATAAAAAGGATCTGCTTTTAGTTTTGTAGATCTGGAAAAGGCATATGACAAAGAGAAAAGCTGTACAAAATGCTCCAGTTGTATGGTGTGAATGGGACATTATATCAACAATATATAGTCTCTATTTCAGCTGTAAATCAGCAGTTAGAATTGAAGGAGGTACAAGAAGATGGTTTGATGTTAAGTCAGGTGTGTGACAAGGGTACATTATCTCCACTGTTATTCATTATCTATAATAATCACATTATGAAGGAAACCAGTATTTAACCTGATGTCAAGATTAGAGATGTTGATCTCAGCTCTTTACTTTATGCAGATGATGGTATACTCCTAAATAAATCCTGCGCAAGTCCTGCACATGTGTCAATGTTTCTACTGTAATAAATTTGGTATGAAAATCAGCATTAAAAAGACAAAGCTAAAAATAGGTGGAACATTGACAACATAAACTATACTTTAAATGGAAAAACCTATAGAGCAAGTAAAATATTTCAACTATATACACACAATTTTTAGTGGAGATAGCAAATTAAATTTGGAAACAAATTAAATTTGGATAGCAGAATTAGCAGAGCTAGTATGGTAGAAAGTCAACTGAATAAATTTATAAGGAATAAGAGAGAGAGATTAGTCAAAAACTAAACTAGCTGTATACAGTGTTCATATCAGATCCATAAGTAAAAATTGGTTTGAACACAGTAAACAGTTCAAATCAATTTTTACTTATGGATCTGAGAGCTGCTTTAGAAATAAAACTCTTGCTCAAGACTGCCAAACACTGATATGATCCTGAGAAAGATTAGAGAACTGAACAGATAGTGTCAATGGCAGTATCATATTAAAAACGAGGCTATTAGGAAAGAACTTGACTGGACTCTGGAATGTTGGCTATGGAAAGAGAAGTTGAAGGAATGTGGATTGCAGAATTTGGTGGATAGGAGGAAGAGATGTGATATGATAGAGACATTAAAGTTAGGGAATTTTATTTGATTAATTCTGAGGAGGTTATAAATAGAATAGAAGGCGAGAGGGGAAGAACTAGAGGCCATCCCTGGCGAAGAAAGATGTGAGGAGTAGATTTTTTTACATGGAGAATTGGAAGTGAATGGAATGTATTACTGGAATTCATTTATTGTACTGAAAAGATTCAGTACAATAAATGTGTTGTCAGTTGAAACCTCCTACAATGAGTCTGCTGATTCCATGGAAGGTGTAGTAGTCATAATAATAACAAAACTAAGGCTCAGAGGTATAATGGAAAGAAATAAAATTGACAACAACAGATGAGTTAAAGGGAGATGGTAAATCTCGTTTTATTTTATAGCTGGGTACGAAACTCGGATCTAAATCCATAGAGTTTCATGCCGAAAAAACTATCGGCGAGCCCAAGTGTAAGTAATCACTTGGGTAGTACAACACCAGGCAACTCCAAGCAAAGGTGGAGCAAGATCCGTCACTTAGTCCTTTTGGCTCGTTAACAACAGATGAAGTCAAAGGACATCCAAAATGGATTAAAGAAAAACAGAGGAATGAGCGAGAGAGAGAGAGAGAGAGAGAGAGGGGGGAGTGTTGTCAATATCAGAATGATATAGAAACTTGAAAAATGCAGAAAGCTATTTATTTTACTTTATAGATTACAATAAAGAATCTGATGGTGTTTATTATTATTATTATCACACCCTCCATTAAGTTAGTAGACTGACTGAGGAAAGTTCATTCAACTGACAACATATTTATTATACTGAATGTTAAAATCTTTAATACTCCTGCAATAGGAACATATTCCAGTAATGTGTTCACCCACAATTCTCATATAAAAATCTACCTCTTACACAATTTCCAGGGATGCCCTCCAGTTCTTCCCTACTCACCTTCTACTCTTTTTGTAATCCCCACTGTATTAATCAGATAAAATATTCTCACCAATTTAAACATCTCTATCATGTCACTGCTTCTCCTCCTATCCAGAAAGTTCTGCAATCCATATTCCTTTAACCTCTAT
Organism: Typopeltis vanoorti; assembly: GCF_054136105.1. NCBI lineage: Eukaryota > Metazoa > Arthropoda > Arachnida > Uropygi > Thelyphonidae > Typopeltis > Typopeltis vanoorti. The sequence continues at coordinate 89,406,049 of NC_143565.1, forward strand.
CTACAGTCCTGATTATCGTCTTAGTCAATAATTTCTGGACTCTTTCTAATGTTTCCACATCACAGATGTGGAAACATTGGAGAGACCATGAATACAGATTACAGTAGTACAAATGTGGTCTGACCAGTGGTACAGCCACCCTTATTCTTACATGTTAGCATATGTATATCATATGTGAAATACAATGTGCTGTTTGCAACATGCCATGTAAACTTTCATTATCTACTGTCAACCATCACTTCCACATCTTGAATCTCCTGCAGTATATTTCTATCAATACAGTACACAGCCCTGCACTCCGAAATGCAACATGTTACACTTATTAATATTAAAACTAAAACCCTTTTCATTTCTTTTCATCTCTTTTCAAAGATAAAAGTTTATTCAAATCTTCCTCAAAAACATTAACATCAGCAGTGTTACTATCATTCTCTCTAACTTTGCATCATCTGCAAAATACTGAAGATCCCCACTTAGTCCACTTGAAATATCACATACAAATAAGTTAAACAGCAAGGTGTCTAAAAACAGAACCCTGGGCTCACTACTAGTTGTCCTTCTTTCTTGAATCATTGCTCCATTATATATAACATGCTGGTATCATTCAGAGAGCCATCTCTGATCCATGTAACCAATATAGAGAACAATATTATTATTATTATTATTATTAAACAAGACTTTGACTCCATGGAGTCAAAGACTCATCTGGGAGGTCCTTTTATCACAGACACATCTCATCATACCGTGTCTTTAACACACTCAAACTCCCTGCAGACACCACACTCTCAGGCAAGGCATTCCAATCATTCACAACTCTGCTCGAAAAAAAGCTGCCTCTCACTCCCCTAATCACACCCTCTTTATGACCTCTGATTCTTCTCCAATCTCCCACTATTTTCTGTAGAATGTCTCCAGCATTGATCCTATAACAACCCGTTACCAACTCGTAGGTCTCTATCATATCTCCCCTCTTCCTCCTGTCCACCAGACTCTGCAAATTGCATCACCTCAATCTTTCCTCATACTCGACATTCCAGATGTCAGAAACTACCTTAGTCAGTCGCCTTTGGATCCTTTCCAACATCTCTTCATCCTTCTGAAAACCCGGTGACCAAATCTGGGCACAATAGTCCATGTGTGGCCTAATCAAAGCCTTATACAATGGAACAAGAATCTCCCTTCTTCAACACGTCAGTGTCCTCTGCATCATTCCCAGAAGTCTTTGTGTTGTCTTCACAATTTTGGCGATGTGTCCCCTAAATTTTAGATCCTTATCTACTATCACCCCCAGATCTCTTATTTCCTCTACTTCCAACAATATATTCTCACCAAGCATAAATTCTGCATCCCATCTTTGCTTTCCAAATTTTAAAACCTTACATTTTGCAACATTGACCTCACATCCCCATTTGCTTTCCCTATCACTCAATTTATTCAAGTCTTCTTGCAAGGCCGCAACATCTTTACTACTCTTTATGGTTTGTCCCAACATTGCATCATCTGCAAACAACTGAATATCTCCATCCAAATCTTTGCCAATATCATTAATATACAAGTTAAATAGTAATGGCCCTAAAACAGACCCCTGAGGCACTCCACAAGTGACTTTCCTTTTCCTGGATATCGCACCCCCCATACACAACTTGTTGCTACCTATCAGATAGCCAGTCTCCAATCCAATGCACTAATCTAATATCCAACCCCATCCGCTCTAGTTTGACTGTCAACTTATCATAAGGTACTCTATCAAAAGCCTTTGCAAAATCCAAGTATATTACTGTGTATCCTTCTCCTCTGTCCAAGGAAGCAGTCACTTTATTGTAATAAGTAAGTAGATTACTAAAACATGACCTCCCTTTAGCAAATCCATGCTGTCCATTGTTGTCAACCCAACTCTGGATCCAAGTTCTCACAAGCTTCTCCAACAACTTAACCACAACACCTGACACACAGATAGGCCTATAGTTTGATACTTGAGTTCGAACACCTCCTTTATGAAGTGGCACAATTTTGCCTCCCTTCCACTCTTTAGGAACTTGACCAAGTGCAAAACTCGTATTAAAAAAAATATGTCAAGGCAGGTGTCGACTCTCTGACACATTCCTTCAGAATACGTGGTGATATATTATCAAGTCCCACAGCCTTATTTATATATAGTTTACTCAGCTCCCCAAACACCTCTTGCTCACTTACAGTCAGTCTCTCCTCCCCATCATCAACTGCTCTCAATCTCTCCATGAAGTCACATTCACAAGATTGAAGGATCTTTATGAACTGCTCATTAAGTATCTCCACCACACATTCTGCAACATCTGTCTTTATCCCATTTCCTCAAATCAATGTCATCCTTCCATAATCATTCTTTCTTTTGCTGGCTACATATCGAAAGAACTCCCTAGGATTCTTTTCGGCTTCATTAGTTAACTGCTGTTCATACCTCTCTTTAGCTACCCTCACCAACCAATTCACCCTCCTTGCTTGGTCTTTGTAGACCTCACGAAATTGGTTACTTCCACTTCTCTTATGCTGCCTCCACAATGCTCTTTTTCTCTGTATCGCATGCTTAATCTCTTTATTCATCCATCTCACACCTACCTTATTTAACCTTCTCACCCATGGTATACATTTAGATATTGCATCTACTAAATAGTTTTTGAAAATCCCCCAAGCTGCATTGATCTCTTTTCCAGCTAACTCTTCATTCCAATCTACACCTGCAAGCTGTCTCCTGAGCTCTTCATAATCACCCCCCTTGTAGTTCCACATATACCCTTTTTTCTCAGGGGTCCTTGCACTGCTGGCAACCACCCAAGTAATCACCTCATGGTCACTTTCACCAATTGGTGGATGATTTGATACCTCATTGATAATTACATCCTCCGATGAGATGACCAAATCCAAGACCCTTAATCCTCTTGTGCCCTCTGTTACATACTTTCTGAGATAGTTATCCCTCAAAAACTCAAGAAACTCATTTTCTTTAATTCCAGTTGCTATCTCTTCATTCCAGTCTATATTGCCATAATTAAAATCACCCATAATGATCATCCTTTTCTTATTTGCTTGGCTTATTTGACTATACATTTCATTATCACCACCATCCACATTACCAGGTCTATAACAACATCTCACCAAGTATTTGATTCTATTTACCTCTATCTCACACCATACCGCCTCAAAACCACTGGCCCTATTTCCCTCTTGCATCTTTAACTTGTATGGACATAATTCTTTCTCTATCATCAATAGCACTCCATTCCCTTTTTACCCCTTCTATCCTCATGAAACACATTATACCTTTCCATCTCTATTCCTGTCAGGATGTCGTCCTCATCTAACTGTGTCTCACTTATTCCGACAATCTTTGGGTGCACAGATGCAATTAGTGCAACCATTTCATCCACCTTGTTTCTTATACTTCTAGCATTGGTATACAAACACAACAGCTCATTTCTGGATCTACAGCTAGTTCCACTGATACCACTCATTCGATGTGATCTCTCCATGCTGGACTGAGGCCATTTCCCTTTCTTCTTCTTCATTTTAAAACGCTTTGCAATTCCATCTGTTTCCTCTTGATCCCTGGTCATCCTATTTCTTTCCTGCCTACACATGCTCTCACGTCCTCTTGGAGCATCCACCTTTCTCACGCTGTGTACTCCTGTCCACCCTGAGCCTCCCCATTTCCCTGCTCCTCTTGCACACCCATTCTCTCATTTTCTTTACTCATACCACTCACCTCCCCATTCATTTCCACTTCTTCAATCTCTCCTGTCTTTCTCTCCTGCTCTTCCACATCACTCCCCTCTCGATCTGATTCATTCTCTCTATTCACTTCTCTACCTTCCAGCAGCAGTCTCTCCAAGCGACTCACACTATAACCACTCAAATGCAGTCCATCGCTCCCATACAGCTCACTTCGTCCCTCAAACTCATTCCACACATTAACAAACTGTACTCCCATCTCCTCACACATTTCAGCCAGAATATCATTCATAATCCTTGCTCTCCGCCTCATTTCACCACAATCATACCTAGGCAACACACTGAGTACCCTTCCTGTCACACTATTCTCTTTTATCTTTCCAAGCAGTCTCCTGACATTCATTTTGACATGCTCTTTGTTCTCTCTCAAATCATTTGTACCAATTAATACAATTAACTCTTTTGCTCGCTCCCACCTCATATCCAATGCCTCAATCACTCTACTCATTTTATCGCCTGGAAAACATACCTTGTGCATTTTATCCTCTAGCACACCTTTTTTAATGGAGTCGCCATACAACGCCACTCGCTCATCTTTCGTTAACTCTTTCATGCCATCATGATTTATTTTAATAGTTTTGACCTGAATTCTCTTAATTTCATTCCGCATCCATTTCACTTCTTGCCTCATCCAATCCAGTTCACCTTCCGAATCTCGCGACAAATTCTCTCTATCATTAAATCTTTCTAACTTTCTAACTCTCGACCCCCTCTTCTCACTTTCCCTCTCATTCATCCTTTGTTTCTATACTTTCGGTCCAACATACGTCCAACTTTCACTATCATTCTTCTCACTTTCAGTCTCATTTATCTTTCTTTGTTTCCGTACTTTCGGACTAACGTGCGTCCAACTTTCGCTATCATTCTTCTCACTTTTACTGTCATTCATCTTTCTTTGTTCAGTACTTTCGATCCAACAAGCGTCCAACTTTCGCCATCATTCATTCTTATTTCGCTATCATTTATTCTTTTGATTTTTTTCACTTGCGATTTCTGCATCATGCCATTTCTACTTTCATTTGTTCTCTCAATTTCATTTCTTTCCGCCTCACTTTCGTCCCTTTTAACATCCGTTACGGTTTTCAAATCGCTCTTTTTTTTTTTTTTTCCTGATTTTTTAACATTTTTTCGCCTCTCTTTCTCACCATCCTTCTCTTGCTAACGTGCACTCGCGACACAATCGGCACTAACACTTTCTGTCATCAATTTCTTATTTGCATTCATCAGCTCCTCGTTCAGGTCACACTTCGCACACACCCTTCTTCCATCCGCACTAAACATCCACAAATCATTTATGTAATCGAAGGAATACATATAACAGACCTCACACTTAACGAAATGACTGAAATCTAAATTAAAATCATGGAATGACAATGCCGCCGCCATTTTTTTTTCTCTCTGCAGGTTACTAGGTCTAATAATAACGATTTCGTAATTTAGTTTAGGCAAGAAAAATCTCCCACACTAATAATACCGGTAGCGTACACCGTTTACAGCCACTCTTACTCAAACAATTATGCATATATACTTAATTATTCCTAGGAAAAAATATCTGAATCAGAAGCTCTTCAAATCGCATCTGCAGCGCTTCGCTCACTAGCACCCTCTATATAATATATAACCAATATAGTAACTAATGTAGAGAATGAGAGAGCAAGTATACTAGACAATGAAACTATTGAGCTTCCTTTTAATTCAAATAAACAGAATATAAAAATAAACTCATGCAAAAAAGTTTAAATAGGAGACAGGAGAAATTTCAAAAAATAATATTAAAGGTTGCATCAGTCCTTCTTACTTGCTTATTGGAAGTCATGCTTACTGGAAGGGAATTAACTGGAAGATGATGATGATGATGGAAATGGTGCTAGAAAGGATGGACCTGGTGCAGGAGACTCAGGATTTGATTCTGAAAGAGGGGAGCTTACTACTGAAGTCAGTTTCTTGAAAATGATATCTAGGGTTGTTTGCACAGCCTTTTTCTTTTTCCATCACAAATGGCCTTGTAGCATTTGATGTTCTCATTAACTGCACAGTAAACCTTTGTAAACCGCTAAATGTTAGGATCTTGCTCCTCAAGCTTAGCAAATTCTGCTTCAATGAAACGAAAGGCTTCAGCTAATTCTTTTGTCGTAAACTTTCTTGGCTCTGGATCTTCTGATTCTTCATGTTCTTGTGTTTCTATCAGCTGCTTCTCTATCTCAATAAAGTCTTCATTGGTTAATTCTTGTGAATGGGACTCTGGTAAGTCAATGACATCATTTTTATTGATGTACAATTGCAGTGCATTGCCACCATCCACTACAGCTTTTCTGGCTTTGGCGATATCTTCTGTGAAGCAACGAAAATCATCATGGCACAGTTTGTTCCACACTCCTTTAACTGTTGATTACTTCAATTCCACCTAAGAATCAGCAATGTTTTTGATGGCATCATGGATGTTATAATTCTTTCAGAACTCTCTCAAGGTCATCACATCATCTTCTGTAGCCTTGAATGCTTGCAGAAATGTATGCCATAAGTAACAAGCCTTAAATGCAGAATAAAACAGTGCAAGAACCAATCTTCAAACATGGCAAGTGTGACCCAGGTCCTTAAATTTGATTTCCAAATAACGGAAAGAGCTGCTTTAATAATGCACAAAAGAAATTAGTTCCCGAATTATTAATTTCATTATTTAATTATTACTTATTCTTATGGGGAACCCGTTCATAAGTATGAAAAGCTGTAAGTTAGGTCATCTGTAACCTGGGGACCACATGTATATATGAATGCCAGAAGTATCAGAAACATGAACAATGAAATAGTTGCATTGATTGAGATTGTTCACCCAAAAATTGTTGGAATAATTGAGACATGGTTGGATGAGGATGACATTTGGACAGGAATAGAGATGAAAGGATGTGATGCTTTTCTTGAAGACAGAAAGGGTACAAAATCAGGTGGAGTGCTATTGATGATAGTAAAAGAGTTGTATCCATACAAGTAGATATGCAAGGGAGAGATAGAAGTGAATAGAATGGAATACTTAGTTGGATGTTGTTGTTGCTATAGGCCTGGCAATGTAGAGAATAGCAATAAGGTAATGTATAAGCAGATAGGAAAAGGATGATGATTATGGTTGATTTTAATTATGGCAATATATATTGGGGTGATGTAAACAGAAGTAGAGAAAATAAATTTCTAGAGTTTTTCAGGGACAACTACCAAAAAGTATGTATCAGAGAGCATCCACTGATTGAGGGTCTTGGATTTGATCATCTCGTCAGAGAATAAAATCATAAATGAAGCGTCAAATCTCCCTTCAGTTTGTGAGAGTGACCATGAAGTGATTACCTGGGTGGGATTACTTGATTGCCAGCCATGTGATGACTTCTCTGAAGAAAGGATATACATGGAACTACAAGGCTGATGATTATCAGAAGCTCAGGAGACAGCTTACAGGTGTAGCATGGAATGAGAATTTGGTTGGAAAGGAAATCAATGCTGAAGGTATTATACAAGCACTATCTAGCAGAAGCAATGTCTAAATGTATTCCAAGGGTTAAGAGGTTAAATAAGGTAGGTATGAAACAGATGAATGAAGAGATTAAGCATGCAACAAAGAAAGAAGGCATTATAAAGGGAGCATAAGATGAGTGGTAATAACCAATTCCATGAGGAGTGCAAAGAATAGGCAAGAAAGGTGACTAGCTTGGTAATGGTAGCAAAAGTGCAATATGAGCACCACTTAGCTAAAGAAGTGGGGAAAGAAAACCTTGGGAGTTCTTTCGATATGTAGCTAGCAAAAGTAATAAAAAAGGAATGTTATGGAAGGGATGACATTGATTGGAGAGAATGGTATAAGGATGACTACTGTGGAATATATATTTGAGATATATAATGAGCAGTTCATAAAGATCTTTCATCATTTTGAATGTGACATGGAAAGTTCAAGAGCAGGTGATGAGGAGAAGAGCTGACTGTGAGTGAGTAAGAGGTGTGTGGGGAATTGAGCAAACTTGATGTTAATATTACTGTAGGACTTAGTGATATATGATTATGTAATTTGAAGGAATGTGCCAGGGAGTTTATATCTGTCTTGGCATACTTGTTTAATATAAATCTTACATTGGGTCAAGTTCCAAAGGAGTAAAATGAAGACAAGATTGTACTGCTTCGTAAGGGATGATGGACAGAACTCAGGCATCAAATTATAGCCAATCTGTGTGGTTGTATTTGAATGTGGATATTCATCTGTTTGCAGGTAATGAAAAGTTGGGAGGTACTATGAGGAATAAAGCAAATATTGTGCCTTGTAAGAAGACTGGAATAGACTGCATGAGTGGGTGCAGGAGTGGGAATATGCATTCAATATTTCAAAATGTAACATTTTTAAAATTTGAAAAATAAAGACAAGATGTAGAGTTAACACTTGGTTGGGATATAATTGCAGAGGTGGAGGAAATAAATCATGGGGTGATGATGGATAAGTATCTAAAATTTAGAGGACACATTGCCAAAATTTTGTGGGCAGCACAACAAATTCTGGCAATGATGTGGTGGACACAAGTCAGTGTTCACCACATCAAGAAATTCTAGTTCCATTGTATAAGGTCTTAATTAGGTCACATATAGATTACTGTGCACAAATTTGGTCACTTGGTTTTCAAACAAAGGAAGAGATTGGAAAGGGTTATGAGGTTATTAACTTAAGTGGTTTCGGGTCTCTGGAATGGTGAGTATGAAGAAAGTGTGAGAAGATGCAATTTACAGAGTCTAGTGGATAGGAGGAAAATGGGTGATATGATAATGACATAAAACTTGGTATTGGCTTTTTATAGGATTAACATTGAAAAGATTTTTCTTAAAATAGTGGGAGAATGAGAGACCAAAATGTCATCCCTGGAAGCTGTATATGGAGGGTGTGAGCAAGGGAGAAGCAGATTTTTTGCATGGAGAGTTATAAATGATTGGAATGCTTTGCCTGAGAGTGTGGTGTCTGCAGACAATTTGAATGTATTGAAGGCATGGTAAGATGAGCTGTGTGTATAACAAAGGGACCTCCCACTATGAAACTTTGACTCCTTGGAGGTGCTTGGGAAAATAATAATAATAATATAATATCCATTCTCATCCTCTTCAACTTGTATAGCAACTTATCATTAAGTAATCTATCAAACTCTTTTCCAAAATCCAAGAATATTACAGTACGAGGGTCATCTGAAAAGTTCTCGGCCTAATAATGAAAAAACAAATTTATAATTTCAAAATTATTTTTATTTTTCAACATAATCTCCCTAACAGTATTTAAGGATGGTCTGAAAAGTTCTCTGCCTAACAATGAAAAAACAATTTATAATTTCAAAATTATTTTTATTTTTCAACACAGTCTCCCTTAAGACTAATACATTTATTCAAGTGATGCTCCAGCAGCATTATCCTGTCCCTGTAGTGGTTCTCAGTAAGATCTGCAAAATACCCCTCTACAGCTGAAATCACCTCTTGATTTGAAGAAAAACGCAGACCAGTGAGGAAGAGTTTTAGTTTTGGGAAGAGATAAAAGTCAGAGGGAGCCAAATCTGGAGAATAGGGTGATTGTTCCAACAATTCATACTGCAGATCCCTTCATTTTCCCATTGCTAAAACACCTTTATGGGCAGGGGCATTGTCCTGATGAAAGATGATTTTTTTCTTCTACAAACCGGGTCTTTTCTCACGAATTTTTTCATCTAGTCTGGTTAAAAGATTGGAATAAATTCCCTGGTTATTGTTTTACCCTTTTCAAGATAATTAATAAACAAAATGCCTTTGGCATCCCAAAACATCGATGCCATGAGCTTTCCTGCTGATGGAATCGACTTTGTCTTCTTTGGTGCTCAAACCAAAGGCTTTTGTCCATTGTTTTGACTGCTGTTTGGATTCTGGTGTGTAATGGGGAATCCAAGTCTCATCCATAGTAATAAATCGGCACACAAAATCAGTTTTATTCTTGTTAAAACGCTCCATGCATTGTTCAGAGATTTTCATGCGAGTGCGGTTTTGATCTGCTGTGAGCAAGTGCGGCACCAATCTTGCACAAAGCTTTTTCATTTGCAATTCTTCATGCAAAATATATCCAACACATTCTTTTGAAATGCCTGTAGTCTCAGCAATTTCACACACTTTGACTTGCCAGTCATCCAATAGTGCACTTGATCAACGATTTCTGGTGTTGTTACACTTTTTAAACTTTCTTCACGTGGATCATCTTCAAGGCTGGTATGGCCACATTTAAACTCGACAGCCCAGTTCTTAATTGTCGAAAATGAAAGAGAAGAGTGCCCATAAACTTTTATGAACTTTGAATGAATTTCTTTTGGCATTAAACCTTCTAAAGCTTCAGATAGCTGTATAAAACAAACTACTTGATAGAATGACTTGCAATTTCACATGGATGCTTATGACAAATGTACCAACTTAGGAAAAAAAAGTCTTGTTGATAGTGTTGCCATCTATGATCGAGGCTGAGAACTTTTCAGACAACCCTCATATATGAATCTTCCTTATCCAACCCATTCGTCACCTTATCATAAAATGCAAGCACAAGGTGCTATCTATAATGTTTAGGAAATTAGAATAGTGCATGAGAACCAATTGCAGTTAATGCCTTTGACTGCTATAAGGAGCAAAGAGTACTCTTTGTGAATCAGTAAGCTAACAGGCAGGAAGATGCAATCTGTGTTCTTTAGTTATGTGCATTTTTGTAATGTCTTATTTTAGTGAGTCAGTGATCTTTTTATCCAATTGAATTCGAAGAATTTAAGGAGCAAAGAATCTGCATTAAATTTTGCTAAAACCTTAAAAACAATATATTCAAAAAAAGTGGTGAAGTGTGCAGTTATGTCAAGTCAAAGATGATCTTTTTTCTTTTCTTTTTTTTTTTTTTTTTGGATATCCAAAGCATTTTCCACAAGGAATTCTTCCTCCTTGATCCAACTATCGATGGCAAGTTTTACTATGAGGTTTTTAAAGTAGCTAAGGGAGTGCATTTGGTGCAAAACTCCAGTCACTAATAATAACTACTCACTATTCCCATTCAGAGTAGTAAGCAGTTATTATTAGTATAGCTGACTTTTTCTTTTCTGTAATTAATAGCTTTTTGCCTTTATCCTGTTTACTAAATTCTTCAATGATACCATACCATATAGGCATTTTTTGTAACTTAATAAACATTAAAAGTTGCCCATTTTATTGTTTTAATAAATAATAGAATGGGCAATCAAAATGTAAATTTTTTGCATTTCTAGCTTAAGTTACTTCAAACACTCTTTGATTTGATTTGTAGAATTCTGTTTCCTTGAGAAAGATGCTGGCCAGTCATGTGCTAGTTCTGAAATTCGATGGTTTTATGATAAGAATGATGGAGTTTGTAAAGAATTTAATTTTGGAGGCTGTGCAGGAAATGGAAACCGCTTTCGAACCAGAAGAGAATGTGAATCGAAATGTAGTATTTCACAAGGTATGTTTATAGATATACTTGTCTAATTATTATTATTACGGGTATCTCCATGGAGTCAGTAGACTCATTGCGAGAGACCCAAACTAACAAAACAATATCTGTCATATCTCTTCTTGAATTCATTTACAGATGAAGAGCTCACAACTAAGTCAGGCAACGAATTCCACTCGTTCACCACCCTCCAGGCAAAAACCCTTGTTCTCACACCCTTGTTGACTACACTCTTCTTTAATTTCCAGGGATGACCTCTTGTTCTTCCATCACTATCACACAGCTGAAACATTTCCCCTGCATCAATCCTATAAAAACCTTTCAGTAATTTAAATGTTTCTATCATATCCCCTCTTCTTTGCCTATCAACCAACCTCTGCAATCCACAAGCTCTCAATCTATCAATGTATGGAGCATTTTTTACATCACTCACCAACTTAGTCACTCTTCTCTGAACCCTCTCCACAGCCACCTCATCTCCAAGGAATCCAGATGACCATACCTGAGCACAGTAATCCAAATGTGGAAGTACCAGTGCTTTATAAAGGGGAATAATAACCTCTTTATCTCTGGATGTCAGTGTGTTCCTCAACACCCAAGTAATTGTATGTGCAATATTGGACACCTTAGCAATGTGTCCCCCTGAACTTCATCTCCCTATCTACCAACACCCCTAAGTCCCTAGCCTCATCAATCTCGTGGAGTACTGTTCCATCAATGTAGTATACAGCTGGTAATCTTTTAATCCCAAAATGCATGATTTTACACTTTTCCACATTGAACTGACATCCATTACCTTTTGCCCATTCTACCAGCTTATTTAAATCATCCTGCAAACTTTGAACATCAGCTTGATTTTTTTATTGCTCTACCCAACTTTGCATCATCAGCAAACAACTGAATATCTCCCTTTAAGCCATTTCCTATATCATTTATATATAAATTAAACAACAATGGCCCAAGCACAGAGCCCTGAGACACACCACTGGTCACTTGCCTCATCCTGGACTCGGCTCCTCCATACACCACCTTCTGGTATCTCTCCCTGAGCCATTCTCCTATCCATGTCACCAATTTAGTATCCATTCCCATTTGCTGCTTCAATTTGAGTAACAGTGTTCCATGGGATATCCTGTCAAAAACCTTAGCAAAATCCAGAAGGACCCCTGTGTAGGCCTTTCCTTTATCCAACTCAGATGTCATTCTATTATGAAAAGTTAATAGATTGCTAAGGCAGGATCTACCTTTAACAAAACCATGTTGGCCTCTATAGAGTATGATATCCTGATCCACCCATTCTTGAATTTTGTATTTAACCAACTTTTCCAATACTTTTACCACTACTCCTGAGATGGTGATTGGTCTGTAATTAACTACCACAGTTTTAGAGCCACCCTTATGCAAAGGAACTACTTTGCCTAACTTCCACTCCCTAGGGACCATCCCTGTGGAGATTCGTTTTCTAGAGTAAAGAATGGAATTGATGCGAGGGTGAAGAAGGTTTATTTTATCTAGAAACAGTTGTAATTCCTGTTTGGGAATTACACCCTGAAGAAAAAAATATTCACTTTTGAACCCAAACCAAAAATTTGGTTATGATATGTCGATGATGTATTTGCAGTCTGGGATCATCCCGAACAGGAATTACAACCGTTTCTAGATAAAATAAACCTTCTTCACCCTCGTATCAACTTTACGCTAGAATAGCCTCCTTACACTAGAGATACTATCCACAGGGTATCTCCTTTCTGGATTTACACATTCAAAGAAAAGAAGACTGTTCCATCAAAATGCCTGTCTATCGCAAGCCTACATTTTCAGGTCGCTACATTCACAATTCTTCCGCTCATCATCCATCTCAGAAATTTGGCATCATTAAATCACTAGTTTCCAGAGCACACACATTCTGCTCCTCTGAAGATTCTCTAAACCAAGAACTAGAAATAATCAAAAATACAGCATGTAATAATACACAATATACAAAATGGATATAATCTTAAAACAACTCAAAAAATCATCAGTCACCTTCCCACATCAACCCAGACAAGATGATGTCCATTGGATTCCTATGTCTTACATCAAAGGTATCTCTGAACTAGTATCCATTTCGTCTTTCAAAAATCATTTGGTACAAATGATTTGAGAGAGAACAAAGAGCATGTCAAAATGAATGTCAGGAAAGATAAAGGAGAATAGTGTAACAGGAAGGGTGGTCAGTGTGTTGCCTAGGTATGATTGTGGTGAAATGAGGCGGAGAGCAAGGATTATGAATGATATTCTGGCTGAAATGTGTGAAGAGATGGGAGTACAGTTTGTTAATGTGTGGAATGAGTTTGAGGGACGAAGTGAGCTGTATGGGAGCGATGGACTGCATTTGAGTGGTTATGGTGTGAGTCGCTTGGAGAGACTGCTGCTGGAAAGTGGAGAAGTGAATAGAGAGAATGAATCAGATCGAGAGGGGAGTGATGTGGAAGAGCAGGAGAGTAAGACAGGAGAGATTGAAGAAGTGGAAATGAATGGGGAAGTGAGTGGTATGCGTATAGAAAATGAGAGAATGGGTGTGCAAGAGGAGCAGGGAAACGGGGAGGCTCAGGGTGGATAGGGATACACAGCGTGAGAAAGGTGGATGCTCCAAGAGGAGGTGAGAGCATGTGTAGGCAGGAAAGTAATGGGATGATCAGGGATCAAAAGGAAACAGATGGAATTGCAAAGGGTTCTAAAATGAAGAAGCAGAAAGGGAAATGGCCTCAGTCCAGCATGGAGAGATCACATCGAGTGAGTGGTATCAGTGGAACTAGCTGTAGATCAAGAAATGAGTTGTTGTGTTTGTATACCAATGCTAGAAGTATAAGAAACAAGACGGATGAAATGGTTGCACTAATTGTGTCTGTGCACCCAGAGATTGTCGGAATAAGTGAGACATGGTTAGATGCGGATGACATCCTGACAGTAATAGAGATGGAAAGGTATGATGTGTTTCGTGAGGATAGAAGGGGTAAAAAGGGAGGGGGAGTGCTATTGATGATAGAGAAAGAGTTATGTCCATACAAGGTAGAGATGCACGAGGGAAATGGGGCCAGTGGTTTTGAGGCAGTATGGTGTGAGATAGAGGTGAATAGAATCAAATACTTGGTGGGATGTTGTTATAGACCTGGTAATGTGGATGGTGGTGATAGTGAAATGTATAGTCAAATAAGCCAAGCAAATAAGAAAAGGGTGATCATTATGGGTGATTTTAATTATGGCAATATAGACTGGAATGAAGAGATAGCAACTGGAATTAAAGAAAATGAGTTTCTTGAGTTTTTGAGGGATAACTACCTCAGACAGTATGTAACAGAGGGCACAAGAGGATTAAGCGTCTTGGATTTGGTCATCTCATCGGAGGATGTAATTATCAATGAGGTATCAAATCATCCACCAATTGGTGAAAGTGACCATGAGGTGATTACTTGGGTGGTTGCCAGCAGTGCAAGGACCCCTGTGAAAAAAGGGTATATGTGGAACTACAAGGGGGGGTGATTATGAAGAGCTCAGGAGACAGCTTGCAGGTGTAGCATGGAATGAGGAATTAGCTGGAAAAGAGATCAATGCAGCTTGGGGGATTTTCAAAAAATATTTAGTGGATGAAATGTCTAAATGTATACCACGGGTGAGAAGATTAAATAAGGTAGGTGTGAGATGGATGAATAAAGAGATTTAGCATGCAATACAGAGAAAAAGGGCATTGTGGAGGCAGCATAAGAGAAGTGGAAGTAACCAATTTCATGAGGTCTACAAAGACCAGACAAGAAGGGTGACTTGGTTGGTGAGAGTAGCTAAAGAGAGGTATGAACAGCAGTTAGCTAATGAAGCTAAAAAGAATCCTAGGGAGTTCTTTCGATATGTAGCCAGCAAAAGAAAGAATGATTATGGAAGGATGACACTGATTGGAGGAAATGGTATAAAGACAGATGTTGCAGAATGTGTGGTGGAGATACTTAATGAGCAGTTCATAAAGATCTTTCAATCTTGTGAATGTGACTTCATGGAGAGATTAAGAGCAGTTGATGATGGGGAGGAGAGACTGACTGTAAGTGAGCAAGAGATGTTTGGGGAGTTGAGTAAACTAGATGTAAATAAGGCTGTGGGACTTGATAATATATCACTGCGTATTCTGAAGGAATGTGCCAGAGAGTTGACACCTGCCTTGACATATTTTTTTAATACGAGTCTTGCACTTGGTCAAGTCCCTAAAGAGTGGAAGGAGGGCAAGATTGTGCCACTTCATAAAGGAGGTGATCGAACTCAAGCATCAAACTATAGGCCTATCTGTGTGTCAGGTGTTGTGGTTAAGTTGTTGGAGAAGCTTGTGAGAACTAGGATCCAGAGTTGGGTTGACAACAATGGTATGATCTTTGATGGACAGCATGGATTTGCTAAAGGGAGGTCGTGTTTTAGTAATCTACTTACTTATTACAATAAAGTGACTACTTCCTTGGACAGAGGAGAAGGATACACCGTGATATACTTGGATTTCGCAAAAGCTTTTGATAGAGTATCTCATGATAAGTTGACAGTCAAACTAGAGCATATGGGGTTGGATATTAGATTAGTGCATTGGATTGGAGACTGGCTATCTGATAGGTATCAACAAGTTGTGTATGGGGGTGCAATATCCAGGAAAAGGAAAGTCACTAGTGGAGTGCCTCAGGGATCTGTTTTAGGGCCATTACTATTTAACTTGTATATTAATGATATTGGCGAAGATTTGGATGGAGATATTCAGTTGTTTGCAGATGATGCAAAGTTGGGACGAACCATAAAGTGTAGTGAAGATGTTGTGGCCTTGCAAGAAGACTTGAATAAATTGAGTGATTGGGCAAGCAAATGGGGATGTGAGTTCAATGTTGCAAAATGTAAGGTTTTAAAATTTGGAAAACAAAGATGGGATGCAGAATTTATGCTTGGTGAGAATATATTGTTGGAAGTAGAGGAAATAAGAGATCTGGGAGTGATAGTGGATAAGGATCTAAAATTTAGGGGACACTTCGCCAAAATGGTGAAGACAACACAAAGACTTCTGGGAATGATGAGGAGGTCACTGACGTGTAGAAGTAGGGAGATTCTTGTTCCATTGTATAAGGCTTTGATTAGGCCACACATGGACTATTGTGCCCAGATTTGGTCACCTGGTTTTCAGAAGGTTGAAGAGATGTTGGAAAGGGACCAAAGGCGACTGACTAAGGTAGTTTCTGACCTCTGGAATGTCGAGTATGAGGAAAGATTGAAAAGATGTAATTTGCAGAGTCTAGTGGAGAGAAGGAAGAGGGGAGATATGATAGAGTCCTACAAGTTGGTAAGGGGTTGTTATGGGATCAATGGTGGAGAAGTTCTACAGAGAATAGTGGGAGATCAGGGGAGAACCAGAGGTCATCCCTGGAAACTGTATAAAGAGGTTGTGAGTAGGGGAGTGAGAGGCAGGTTTTTTTCATGCAGAGTTGTGAATGATTGGAATGCCTTGCCTGAGAGTGTGGTGTCTGCAGGGAGTTTGAATGTGTTTAAGACCCGGTATGATGAGATGTGTGTGAGATAAAAGGACCTCCTAGATGAGTCTTTGACTCCATGAGGTCTTTTTTAATGATAATAATAATAATAATAATAATAATAATAATAATAATTATGAAGAAATAAATTTTGCCACTACTTACAAACCTATCAACCAAATCTATAACTTGTTACCTTCTCCTAAGGACAAACTCTCATCTCTGATGTTACCTGGCATTTATGAGATCCCATGCTCCTTCAAATTGTCTCATTTGGTCAGATAGGTAGGTCTGTTCAGAAACGCATCTCGGAACATCAAGTCCACATTCGTCTTTTCAAACCGCAGAAATCTGGTCTCTCCCAACATGGAGTTGAAAATCCACACCATACAATCCATTGGGAGAAGTCGAAACTTTTATAGAGATCGTTATATAAATATGAACGTTTATATAAAGAAAGCTGAAGCCCTACTACACAGACCAAATTTAAACCGCAACGATGTTCTTACTATCCTAAAGTATGAGAAATTGTCATACAAAATTATGTAAAATAATCTTTATATATATATAGATATATATATATAGATATATATATATATATTTTTTTTTTTCAGTTATATTTAATTTACTTCTATAACACGTTACTGCACGCATATCGAGATTCCATTGTAATCATGTGCCCTAACTGTATGTTATGCCTAGTATTGTTTGATCTGCTGTACTGATGATATCCCAAGATACTTGGGATGAAATATTTACGAATTAAATAGTCATTACTGTGGTTAGTATATGTGTTTTAATTGATAATATTTTTTGTTTATTATTATCATCATCATCCCAAGACCCGATAGAGTCAAAGACTCATCTAGGAGGTCCTTTTGTTATACACACAGCTCAATATGCTGCGCCATAAACACACTCAAATTCTCTGCAGATACCACAGTATCCGGCAAAGCATTCCAATCAACCACAACTCTTATGCAAAAAAAACTGTTTCTCACTCCCCTGCTAACACCCTCCTTATACAGCTTCCAAGGATGTCCTCTGGTTCTTTCCCGATCTTCCACCATTTTCTGTAGAACCACTCCAACATTGATCCTATAACAGCCCCTTACTAACTTGTAGGTCTCTATCATATCTCCCCTCTTCTTACTATCCACTATACTCTGTAAATTGTATCTTCTCAACCTTTCCTCACATTCGACATTTCAGAGACCAGAAACTACCTTAGTCAGTTGCCTCTGGATCCTTTCCAACATCTCTTCGTCCTTTTGAAAACCAGGTGACCATATCTGTTCTCAGTAGTCCATGTGTGGCCTAATCAAAGCCTTATGCAATGGAACAAGAATCTCCTTACTTCTACAAGTCAGTGTCCTCTGCATCATTCCCAGAATTCTTTGTGTTGTTCTCACAATTTTGGCAGTTTTCCATAAATTTCAGATTCTTATCCACTATCACCCCAAGATCTCTAATTTTCTCCACCTTCAACAATATATCCCCACCAAGCAAAAATTCTACATCCCATCTTTGTTTTCCAAATTTTAAAACCTTCATTTCTGCACCCATTCACTCAATTTATTTGAGTCTTCTTGTAAGGCCACAACATCTTCTCCTCATCATAGTTTGTCCCAACTTTTCATCATCCGCATACAACTGAATATTTCCATCCCTATCTTCTCCAATATCATTAACATACAGGTTAATGATATTGGAGCATACCACTAGTGACTTTCCTCTTCCTGGATATTGCTTCTCCCATACAGAACTTGCTGATACCTATCAGATAGCCAGTCTCTGATCCAATGCACTAAACTAATATCCAACCCCATCTGCTCTAGTTTGACTATGAATTCATCATGTGGTAATGCATCAAAAGCCTTTGCGAAATCTAAGTATACTACTGTGTATCCCTCTCCTTTTCTCTGTCCAAGAAAGCCATCACCTTATTAACACATTCGCTGCCACGCTCCTCAGGCATAGTTTGTTTCCGCATGCCAAGCGCTTTTGCATCTTTAAGGTCACTACCAGTAATCTTGTAGCCAGCTTATCAGACAGAATTTTGCTTCATACGCCAACTACAAGTAATCTCATATCACCCCCATCTTCAAGTCACTACGAGTAATCTCATAGCCGGCTTATCAGACAGAATTTTGCTTCATCCGCCAACTACGAGTAATCTCGTATCACTTCCACCTATATATTACATGCGCTGATGACGGTGTTTATTGCGTCTAGTCTAGTTTTAGTTTCTAGTCTCTAAGAACCTTCAATTTCGCCATGGCCAGTAAAAGAAAACTTACTGATATAAAAGTAGAAGCTTATGCTAATATGAGCGATGATGAATTTCATGAAATATTTGGTTTTGATTCAGAAGATAATCGTACAGATGATGACTCAGATGATGAAGAAACTTTTGAAGATGAAGTTAGCATCCAGTCAAATACATCAATATCTACTTATTGGGAAAATTCAGAACAAGGGCTCCCACAATTTGACTTTGTTGAAACAGCAGGTTTTAAAATTGACACTGGAAATTTCAGTATCAAAAGGTTAGTTGAACTTTTCTGAAGATTTTCTCACAATTTTAGTAGAACAAGCTAATTTATATGCTTTACAAAATATTGAGCAAAGCCGAGCAGATCAAAAAAAGTCAAAGAATTTCAAACCGGAAAGCAACAGACATACCTGAAAGGAAATTATTTCTTGGACTTTTACTTCATATGGGTCCTTGTAATTTACCATCTATTGAGCATTATTGGTAGCAATCAACTTTACAATTTGCCATTTTGGCGCTCTAAAATAAGCTGAAATCTATTTCAAATTTTATTGCGTCATTTGCATTTTGCAGATAATTCCCAGGCAGCTAATGATAAATTGCACAAATTAAGACCAGTCCTAGATCATTTTAATAGTGTAATGCAAAATAGCTACACACCAGATAGAAACTTATGTATTGATGAGTCAGTGGTGTTGTGGTGCAGTAGACTGGCGTTTCGGCAATACATAAAAAACAAAAAACATAAATATGGCGTGAAATTCTATGAACTATGCAAATCGAATGGATTGGTGATAAAAATAAAAATTTATACAGGAAAATCTGAATCCTCTTTAGCGAAAATGGGTCACGCATATGATATTGTATTCCACTTGATGGAAGAATATTTAGACAGGGGTAATGTATTGCATATGGACAATTTTTATAATTCTGTAGCTCTGACGGAATCGCTTACGACAGAAAAACGTACGTGTGTGGAATGCTGAGAAATAATAGGAAAAACAATCCACCAGGTGTTATTCAGAAGAAACTAAAGAAAGGGGAATTTGTCTGGCAAAGAAGAGGTCCTGTTGTAGTGAGCAAATGGAAGGATAAGAGGGAAGTTCTTTCCATTTCAAATATGCACAAATTTGAAATGGTTGAAGCACAAAATCAGAATGGTAAATTTCAATTAAAACCAAATATCGTTAGGGATTATAATTTGGATATGTCAGGCACCGATCTTTCTGATCAAATGCTTTCTTATTATTTCACCTTACAAAAGACAATTAGATGGCCTAAGAAATTGGCAATACACATTTTTGATAAATTTCATAACATGATTACTGGAAATGTAATGACTGTGTTAAAATTTAGAAATCCATTTATCTCAGTATATCAGAAAGAATCGGGATTTTTTTTATTTGGAAATTTTACCACCAACAGAAAAAAAGAATCACCCGACAAAGCTATGCCATGTGTGTACACGAAACAAACGACGATGCAAACCACATTATTATTGTCCTGTTTGCCAGGAAAAACCACCGTTGTGTGTGGAAAATTGTTTTAAAATGTACCATTCCTAATTTGAATAAATTGTTTTTTATTTTATTGATTGGTATTTTATTTTATTGATTGATTTTTATTTTTATTGATTTTATTAGATTTAAATTGATTTGCAAATTATGTGTTGAAAGTTTGTTTTTCACTTTGTCAGACTATAATAAATTTAGTTTAATCTTTTATCCAAGTGTGTGCAAACAAAGTTTGTGCCTGAAAGTATCTTCAGGACTGGGGTAAAGTGGTACAACACCGGGCGACTCCTTGCAAAGGTGGAGCAAGATACCTACTCCTATCTCAGTATCTCCCATAATGCAGACCTAATGTTATCTGTGAGAGTCAACATGGATTTGTGAAGGGATGCTCTTGATTTAGCAATATGCTAGCCTTTTATGATAAATTACAAGAGCATTAGATGAGGGAAAGGCATATACTGCAATTTTCTTAGACTTAGCGAAGGCATTTGACAGGGTGCCACATGATAAGCTGATATTTAAGTTGCAGCACATGGGTCTGGATGTCAGATTGGTCAACTGGATTCAGGATTGGCTGTCCGATAGGTATCAGAGAGTTGTGTATGGTGGAGCAGTTTCAAGGAGGCAGAGGGTTACAAGTGGGGTCCCACTGAGCTCAGTGCTGGTCTATATTCTTTATCCTTTATATCAATGACATTGTCAGTGGATTGCAGAGGGATGTTCAGTTGTTTGCAGATGATGCAAACCTGGGAAGGATTATTAGTAATAGTGCAGATGCGGCAGCCCTGCAAGAGGATTTGAATAAGCTAGATAGATGGGCAAATGAATGGGGGATGTCAGTTTTATGCAGCAAAATGTAAGGTCTTGAGGTTTGGGACAGATTGATGGGACACTGCATACTCTATGGGAGGAGTTATACTGGAGGAAGTAGGGGAGACAAGAGATCTGGGGTTGATGATTGTTTGATAGAAACCTGAAATTCAGGGGACATATTACAAAGGTGGTGAAGGTAACACAGAGGATTGCTGCAATAATGAGAAGGACACTGACCTGCAGAGATAAAAGAGTTATCAATCTGTTGTCAGACCACACTTAGATTATTGTTGTCAGATTTGGTCCCCAGGATTTGAAGGGTATAAATTAACTGTGGAAAGGGTTCAAAGGTGGATAACAAAGATGGTTTCGGGACTGTACAATGATAGTTATGAGGATCGGCTGAGGGAATGTGGACTGCAGAGTTTGGTGGATAGAAGAAGGAGAGGTGATATGATTGAGACTTTTAAACTGTTGAGAGGTGGTTACAGGGTAGACTTTGGGGAGTTCTTTCGTTTGGTTGAACAGCAGGAAGGAATGATGATATGGAGCCATCCCTGGAAGTTACGAAAAGAAACTGTAAGCAAGAGGGTGAGGAGTGGTTTATTTGTATGGAGGGTGGTTGAACCATGGAATGCATTGCCTGATAGTGGTGAGAGCAAGAACGGTCAATGAGTTTAAGGAGTGGTATGATAGACTTTGTGTTAACC
The DNA here is from genome assembly GCF_054136105.1 of Typopeltis vanoorti. Classification (NCBI taxonomy): domain Eukaryota; kingdom Metazoa; phylum Arthropoda; class Arachnida; order Uropygi; family Thelyphonidae; genus Typopeltis; species Typopeltis vanoorti. The sequence continues at coordinate 89,428,122 of NC_143565.1, forward strand.
AGGAGGGACCTCCCACGATGAGTCTTGATCGACTTTGTGTTTCCTAGGGAAGGACCTCTCGCAATGAGTCTTTTGACTCCATGGAAGCCTGAATAATAATAATAATATTCCTCTCTCTCATTAGCTGCTCTTGTTACTTTGTTATAAAAGGCAATCAAATTACTAAAACATAAATGCCTCTTAACAAATCCATGCCAACTTTCACAGATAACATTACCGCCTAAAGCTCTATATGACATTTCACCAATTTCCCCCAGATTTTAAGAAGTACTGATTAAATACAAACTAGTCTCTAGTTTGACACTTGCATTTTTCTACCACCTTTATGCCATCTTCCCTTCTTCCTCTACTTGGGCACCTTTCCCATACCCAGACTCTCATTGAAAAGCCAAGTCAATGGAGCTGTCAGTTCTTTTGTGCATTTGCTCAAAGCTTGTGGTGAAATCCATTGAGGTAACTTCCATTGAGTTTGGTGGATAGAAGAAGGCGAGGTGATATGATTGAGACTTTTAAACTGTTGAGAGGTGGTTACAGGGTTGACATTGGATTGTTCTTTCGCTTGGTTGAACAGTGGGAAGGACTGATGACAAGGGGCCATCCCTTGGAAGTTATGAAAGGAAACTGTGAGCAAGAGGATGAGGAGTGGTTGATGGAATGCATTGCCTGATAGAGTGGAGAGAGTGAGAACGGTTAATGAGTTTAAGGAGTGGTATGATAGACTTTGTTTCCTAGGAGGGACTCTGATAGACTTGTGTTTTCTAGGAAGGACTTCCTGCGATGAGTCTTTTTACTCCTTGGAGGCTTAAATAGTAATAATAATAATAATAGTCCCATTGCTTTATAGACATCCACTGTTCCCAGCATTTGAAACACACTCTCCTCTTGCACTTCTAAATAAATATTGAATGTCCCCATCTCTTTAGTATTAAAACCTACTTATCCAGGATGAAATACCCTAATAAAGTGTTCATTAAACAACTCCTTCTATGTTCTCTGCATTGATGACTACATTCCATGAAGACTTCCATCCTTCTGTAACACTGTCATTCCTTGTCATACTGGCAGCATAACGACAGAATTATTATTATTATTATTATTATTATTATTACTATGGGCAACTCCTAGGAGTCCTTAGACTCATCGAGGTCAGGCCCTAACATCGTGCCAAGAACAATTATTCGACATTCACACAGTATCTATCATACCTCACCTTGAACTCATTGACAGTCATGACACCCACAACAGACTCGGGCAGCTTATTCCACTTATTCACCACTCTCCAAGTAAAATACCTAGCTCTAACACCCTTGCTAACCACACTCTTGCCCAGTTTCCATGGATGGCCCCTACTCCTCCCACCACTAGTCCTATTCTCAAAAATATCTTCTGAATTAATCTTATAGAAACCCTTCAGTAATTTCAATGTCTCAATCATATCACCCCTTTTCCGCCTATCAACCAATTTCTGCAACCCACAAATCTTCAACCTGTTCTCATAAGGTTCATTCTATAGACCTGCTATTATCTTGGTTACTCATCTCTGAATCCTCTCCAAATCCTCCACATCAAGAAGAAACCCTGGTGCAGAAATCTGGACACAGTAGTCTAGATGGGGTCTTATCAAGGCTTGATATAGAGGAACAATAACCTGCTTGTTAAAGTATTTTTCAGCAACCAAGTGATTTGATGAGCTGATTTAGCCACTTTTGCAATGTACTCCCTAAACTTCAACTCTCTATCCACCAACACTCCCAAATCCCTGGCCTCATCAATCTCCTGGAGTATGGTTCCACCAATACGATATACTGCTGCTAATCTTTTCACCCCAAAATGTCCAAACTGTCCAAATCATCTTGCAAAATTTTGACATCCTGTGCACTCACTATTGCTCTACCCAACTTTGCATCAGTAGCAAACAAATGAACACTTCCTCTCAGATCCTTTCCTATATCGTTAATGAACAAATTGAAAAGTTGTGGTCCAAGAACAGAACCCTGGTGCACACCACTAGTCAGGGCTGTCTTTTAGACTCTACTCCTGAATAAACCACTCTCTGATATTTCTCAATCAACCACCCTCCTAACCATCTCACCAACCCTATATCCATCCCCATATGCTGCAGTTTATTTACTGATTAGAATTCTATGTGGTATCCTGTCAAAGGCCTTAGCAAGGTCCAGTAGAATCACTGTAAACCCATTATCCCTATCCAGTTCAGCCGTCACTGTGTTATAAAACGTGAGCAAGTTACTGAGGCATGACCTACCCTTCACAAAACCATGCTGTCCCCTATACAGTATTCCATTTTCATCTATCCAATCCTGTATTTTTCTCTTGACTATTTTCTCCAAGACCTTGACAACGATTCCTGATATGCTGATCGGTCGGTAATTTATATCAGCAATCTTGGAACCTCCTTTATGCAGTGGAACTATTTCCCCCTCTTTCCACCCCCTCAGGACTAACCCAGACCCTAGACTCAAATTAAACAAAATGGTCAAGGGCACAGACAGTTCTTTAGCCGCTTCACGTACGACACAAGCTGGTATCCCATCTAATCCCAAAGATGTATTGACATTGAGGTTTTGTAATAGACTATTCACCTCCACTTCATTCACCACAATTCCCGTATAAGCTATTAGTTCATTCATTCATTCATTCCTGCAATGCACCACCTGGATGATATACTCTTGCAAAGTGCTTGCTCAGTAATTCAACTATATCAACTGATTCGGTTACCTCCCTACCATCGGAATTCTTTATAATCATTCTGCCATATACATTTTTTCTTTTACTTGCAACATATCGAAAAAACTGTTTGGGATTCTTTTTAGCCTGCATGGCTAATGTTCTTTCATAATCCGCTTTTGCTTTTCTTACCACACTTATTACCTTCTGGCCTGCGCTTTATACCGTTCATGTGCCTGCCGGTCACCTTTCTCCTTAAATTCCCTCCATAGTTTTTTTTTTTTGCAGCTCAAGCTTAATGGTGTTATTCATCCATTTAACTCCTACTTGATTTATTATTCGGACTGTGGGTATACTGTCATCTATTGCTTCATGCAAACACTTTTTAACCGTCCCCCATGCATTACAACTTCTAGCCCTTGCAGTTGTACATGCCATGGCACTGTACCAATCAATCTCCTAAGCTTGTCATACTTACCAGCCCAATAATTCCATATGTACCCTGTTTTAATTGTAAATTCCTCACCTTTAGCCACCTCCCAAATCAAGACCCTATGATTACTCTCACCAATTGGTGGCAACGTGGTCATATTCGTTACAGCCAAATTCGCAGAAGCAATTACTAGGTCAAGCACCCTCTGACCCCTACTAGTTTCCATTACATGCTGTCGCAGATAGTTATCCCTTAATAACTGCAAAAAATCCAATTCCTTCCTCCTATGTGTCCTTTCCTCCTTCCAATCAATGTTACCATAGTTGAAATCTCCCATAATAATTACCCTCCTTCCACTCATTTCTTCTATTTTCTTATGCATACTATCTCCACCATCTATTCCATCAGCTGGTCTATAGCAGCACCCAACTGTATATTTTGTTCTGCTAGTCTCAATCTCACACCAAATAGCTTCAAAATGTGCTCTTTTCTTTATTCTGCAGTTCCACTTCTATTCTCCTTGGCTGTAGCTCATCAGCTATCATCAATAACACTCCTCCCCCCATTTTATTCTCCCTGACTCCTGAACATACCATACCTCTCACATTCAATCCCATTAGCTATGTCATCTTCTGTCAGCCATGTTTCACTAATGCCAATAACCTGTGGCCTGGAAGTGCCAACCAAGGCCAAAAATTCTTCCTTCTTGTTCCTAATACTTCTGGCATTAGTATACATGAATTGCGGAAGCCCATTTGTCTCATCCCTATTTTGATGCCTTATACTAACTATCCCATTCTGATTTGATGTCATTTACTCGCTCGGGCATATTACACACATTCATAAACTCAACTGTCTCCCTAAAGTCTGCATATCTACTCCCCCCCCCCCTTAGTAACTCTAGTTTCCCTGATTCTGCACTTTCACTTCATTCAACAACATCTTTTCAAGTCTCCGTACATCGAATCCATTCAAATGTAGACCATCCATCTTATATAAATTCTTTTGCCCATCAAACTCACTTCACACATCCACAAATTCCACTCCACTCCTCCTGCATTATCCATGCATAAAGTCATTAGCAATTTTGGCCCTCCTTCTATACTCTTCATTGTCATACCACAGCAACAGACTCACCATCCTAACGCTCTCACTCTTCTCTTTTGTTACCTCAAATAATTCTATCAAATCCTCTCTCATAGCCATTTTGTCTCCTTTCAAATCATTCATTCCTGTATCAATTCTTTCATCCTCTGTTTTTGCATTCTAATTGACTTGCTTACATCCTTAACGTTCGCACCAGGTTGATACGATTTTGTTAAACTCTCATCTATTACACCTCTTACTAAAGAATCTCCGTACAACACTCGCTGTTTCATTTTGTTTACACTCACTATCATACTCTTATTTTTCTTATCGTTCTTTTGCCGTTTATTAGTTGGTACACTTGGTAAACATTTTTGCCAGCGCTCCAGCTGCCGATTTGCCCTGTGTATCGATCCACGTAACCATGCGATCTCATTCATTGCATCTGTCTCATCATTTTTATTCTCCGATAATTTATTCATTCGTTCTGTATGTTTACCTTCATTCTCACTTTCAACACCACTCTCACAGCTATCTGGTACTATCTCGCAAATATTGCTATTCATACCTCGCACATCATATTTTCTACATTCTCACTTTCAACAACGATATCACTTTCATGACCTGAAACACTCTTTAAATCCTCACATTCCTTACACTTTCTGCACACATTCACTCCACTATCGTTGTCTAACCAGACTCCAACCACTCTCCTCAAAGCATACATTTCGCTAACAGTACACTGAATAAAATCTTTTAAATTAAAAGTTTTAGACAAAGATGGCGACCTGGACATCATTATATTCCTCCTTATTGGCGCCATCTGCACAAATAATCATATCTATCGAATCACTAATTGGAAACTCAGAAAACACACAAAAAAAAAATCCAGACATGCTAAGATATGAAAAGTAAATAATACTATTTAAGATTCAAGCAAATTTACCAATTATTACTTAAAATAACACTTATCTATTCAGGAGCTCGCTACAAACACTACACACCATGTAGCCCTCTAGTGGCTCTGACAAATTGCTTTAGCAATTCTGTTGTTATGCAGAAATTAGGATTTTCTTTGAATCTCAGGATCAATCTGTTCTCACATTCAAGTTTTTCCTTGTCTACCATACTAGTCATTCTTCTGGCCTGAGTGTTATATTCTTTCTGCATATGCTCTTCACCCCTCTCCTTTTGGCTCTTCCATAACCTCTTTTTCACATGCAGTTCCCATCCGATGTAATTTTTTATCCACTTTACACCAAACGGTGTTCTGTTTTTCACTTGAGGTATACAACTTACCATTGTAATCAATAAATATTTATTCGCCAGTTTCCATGCACTGATGGTATCTTGCTCTTCCGATTCCTCTTTTATTGAGCTGCCCTAAGTTGATTTCTGAGATTATTAGAATTATCTGCCTTATAATTCCACATATATTCCTTTCTCTTTGGTACTCTTACATGTCTTGGGGGATTTTCAAAAACTATCTTGTAGATGCAATATCTAAATGTATTCCAAGGGTTAGAAGATTAAATAAGGTAGGTGTGAGATGGATGAATAAAGAGATTAAGCATGCAATACAGAGAAAAAGGGCATTGTGGAGGCAGCATAAGAGAAGTGGAAATAACCAATTTCATGAGTTCTACAAAGACCAGGCAAGGAGGGTGACTTGGTGGGTGAGAGTAGCTAAAGAGAGGTTTGAACAGCAGTTGGCTAATGAAGCCAAAAAGAATCCTAGGGAGTTCTTTCGATATGTAGCCAGCAAAAGAAAGAATGATTATGAAAGGATGACATTGATTGGAGAAAATGGTATAAAGACAGATGTTGCAGAATGTGTGGTGGAGATACTTAATGAGCAGTTCATAAAGATCTTTCAATCTTGTAAATGTGACTTCGTGGAGAGATTGAGAGCAGTTGATGATGGGGAGGAGAGACTGACTGTAAGTGAGCAAGAGGTGTTTGGGGAGTTGAGTAAACTAGATGTAAATAAGGTTGTGGGACTTGATAATATATCACCGCGTATTCTGAAGGAATGTGCCAGGGAGTTGACACCTGCCTTGACATATTTTTTTAATATGAGTCTTGCACTTGGTCAAGTTCCTAAGGAGTGGAAGGAGGGCAAGATTGTGCCACTTCATAAAGGAGGTGATCGAACTCAAGCATCAAACTATAGGCCTATCTGTGTGTCAGGTGTTGTGGTTAAGTTGTTGGAGAAGCTTGTGAGAACTAGGATCCAGAGTTGGGTTGACAACAATAGTATTATATTTGATGGACAGCATGGATTTGCTAAAGGGAGGTCATGTTTTAGTAATCTACTTACTTATTACAATAAAGTGACTGCTTTCTTGACCAGAGGAGAAGGATACACACTAATGTACTTAGATTTGGCAAAGGCTTTTGAATAATTACCTCATGATAAGTTGACAGTCAAACTAGAGCGAATGGGGTTGGATATTAGATTAGTGCATTGGATTGGAGACTGGCTATCTGATAGGTATCAACAAGTTGTGTATGGGGGGTGCGATATCCAGGAAAAGGAAAGTCACTAGTGGAGTGCCTCAGGGGTCTGTTTTAGGGCCATTACTGTTTAACTTGTATATTAATGATATTGGCAAAGATTTGGATATTTGGATATTATCAGTTGTTTGCAGATGATGCAAAGTTGGGACGAACCATAAAGAGTAATGAAGATGTTGTGGCCTTACAAGAATACTTGAATAAACTGAGTGATTGGGCATGGAAATGGGGATGTGAGTTCATGTTGCAAAATGTAAGGTTTTAAAATTTGGAAAACAAAGATGGGATACAGAATTTATGCTTGATGAGAATATATTATTGGAGATAGAGGAAATAAGAGATCTGGGGGTGATAGTGGATAAGGATCTAAAATTTAGGGGACACATCGCCAGAATTGTGAAGACAACACAAAGGCTTCTGGGAATGATGCTGAAGACACTGACGTGTAGAAGTAGGGAGAGTCTTGTTTCGTTGTATAAGACTTAGATTAGGCCACACATGGACTATTGTACCCAGATTTGGTCACCTGGTTTTCAGAAGGATGAAGAGATGTTGGAAAGGGTCTAAAGGCGACTGACTGGGGTAGTTTCTGACCTCTGGTATATCGAGTATGAGGAAAGATTGAGAAGATGTAATTTGCAGATTCTGGTGGACAGGAGGAAGAGGGGAGATATGATAGAGACCTTCAAGTTGCTGAGGGGTTGTTATAGGATCAATGGTGGAGAAGTTCTAGAGAAGTTCTACAGAGAATGGTGGGAGATCAGGGGGGAACCAGAGGTCATCCCTGGAAACTGTATAAAGAGGGTGTGAATAGGGGAGTGAGAGGTAGGTTTTCTTTTCGTTCAGAGTTGTGAATGATTGGAATGCCTTGCCTGAGAGTGTGGTGTCAGCAAAGAGTTTGAGTGTGTTTAAGACACGGTATGATGAGATGTGGTGTGATAACAGGACTTCCCAGATGAGTCTTTGACTCCATGAGGTCTTGGGGTAATAATAATAATAATAATGTCATTTCATCCTTCAAGTCAAATTCACATGGGTACTCTCTTCAATTTAGAGAAGAAATGCCATCTCAGTTACAATCAGATCTTCTGATGCTATGACCAAATCCAAAACTCTTGAACCTCATATTTTTTTTACTACATGTTGCCTGATACATTTGCCCTTCAAGTATTCAAGAAATTCCATTCTATAGTTAAAATCTTCCATAACGATCATTCTTTTTGCACACGCCAAACTCATCTGCTTCGACATCTCCTGATCTTCTCCCATTATAATGAAAAACTTATGTTATTTTCACTGCCATCTTGTAACACATCTAACTATAAATTTGCCCTCAAAATTTATGTTAAACAGCAAATAGATGAAATTTGTTTTCATTTTCTAAAAATAAATCCTTATTTATTATTTATTAATTAAGAGTAAATACTTTGTCTTAATACAAACTAGCCAATTATATATGGTTTACTATAATAGCACAGTTAGAATAATATTGAAGATGGTGATAGGAATAAAAGTCTAAGTATTTAATAGTTAATTATTGTTTTTCTTGTTCTAATAAATATTTGTTTTGATGTCAGATGTCTGTAAATTGCCTGTAATACGAGGGTCTTGCAGTGGATCTTTCACACAATGGTACTATGATAAAAATTCAGATGAGTGTCATGAATTCTCCTTCAGTGGATGTCAAGGTAATGCCAACAGGTTTAATGATAAAGAGACATGCCAGATACAATGCATAAAACAGAAGATACCTATACATACTCCTATCACAAATGGTAAGTTTAAGGTTTTACATCTGTCTGTTATAATAAAGAAAACAAAATAAACATTTTGGAAATTTTCTGATTGCTTTCTTTCATAAATGTTATTATTTGAAAATATTGTGCTGCACATTTATTCCTTTCTGCAGAGCACCCGTTTGTTATGGTGGAGGGAACCTTCCATTGATAGTGCTGGACCTTTTCATTCTACTTCATTCAAAATTATTTATAAAGGGATCTTCACAAGATCCCAACCAAATGCATAAACCTTTACATATAATATATTCACACACAAAAAAAGCAAGAAACAGAAAAAGTGCTTTCATGTATGAAAATGTACCATAATTTTTCATTATCCATGCAGCAGTGGAATAGCCAATAGGGAAAATATCACCTTTCCTAATTCAAATGGATTTGGAAGAATTGGCAGAAAGCACAGCATTAAAATAAAATAAAGGATAAAAACTTTGTTCAGTAATATAGAAACCTCCTCATAAATACTCATAACTACACAAAGCAACATTTACAGGAGAATGCCATATACTGTAAACATCCCATGAGTGCTTCATTATTTTAGAGGAGTAATATCAAAATGGAATCTCCCTGATATTCTAGATGAGGAGATATGTTCAGACCTAAAAAAACTAAGTGAGAGCTATAAGGCACATATGGAGAAATAACAAGTAATTGACCAGGAATATCATATTTACTTCTTACAGCAAAACTTCCAACTTCTGTAAAAAAAAAAGCAGGATATCCCAACTATCCTGTAAGAATCTACATCCCTGATCCACACAACTGCTTTAAATATCAGACATCCAATTATTTGCTACCATGCCTAGCACAGGTGGTAGACCCATGGCAGGATGAAAACAAAGCCTACTGTATAAAAAAGTCAAAACACATAATTGAATATATAGAGACTCCAACTTACTCCTGAACTTACCAAAATTGAAATGAGGAACAATAGATAAAGAAGATCGAAACAGATCAGAATATCTTTTATCAGATGAAGAGGAAGTTCCCACCATCACTATTTCATCTATTTTGGTATCATCTTATGCAGAGAAGGTATCTATAGTTCAGGGTCGTCACCAGATTAGATCACGCCTTGAAGCAAACAATTAAATATCTGCCCCTGAATTGCTATTTTGTTTTTATTACAAGAGAAACATTAATGAAAAACAATTACCGTATTTGCCAGCATATAAGATGCACCAGCCTATAAAACGCACCCCCTTTTTTGTAAAATTTTTTAGGAAAAAAACTTTATCACTGAATATTATAATGAATTTGCAGTATTTCAAATATAAAATATAAAGTTTATGAATCTTGAACACCAGGATGTTGATCCAGTAAAGTTGGCGATCCCTCTGTTAGTGGTTATTGCTTTTGTTTTGTATTCAGTTCTGTTTTTGTTTTGTATTCTGCCTCAAGTTCTGGCCATTTTGCAGTTCCACTTTGTAGGTTATGTTTACTGTGAGTTGCTTTTTTTAGATCCTCTTCCTGATTCCACCAAGTTCTTATTATTTTCTCAGTTGGGGTGGCCCAAAATGCCTCTCTGCAGCCCTATTTCCATGTTCTTTAACATACTCAACAATCACATGTAGCTTTTATGCAATATTATAGCAATACCAGCGTTTTTCAGCCATAATTTGCCAAGATATTTAGAGAAAATTTAACGGCAGAAATTTATCACCATTCATAATAACCGTGACAACAATTGGAAAGTTTAAACGACAGGAACACAGCTGTAATCATCAGTGACAATGCATGTGCATCCACTGAACTCTACATAACTGGAATGCTCTCACACAGAAAGGAATCGCGTAACTCGGAACAGAGAAAATTTCCAGAAATGAAAGTAATAAAAAACTGAGTATCAGCGTATAAGATGCACCCTGTTTTCCAGACCTATTTTCAAAGAAAAAAGTGCGTCTTATACGCCGGCATTTATGGTACTTAATAATAATAATTAAATGTTTGTTCTACGGGGATATCACACAATAAAACTGTTTATAAGCTCTTCTAAATTTAAATTATGAGCTATGTCCACTTCTATCGATATAGTTGCTAGACCAACCAATCTTTCTTGGATCATTGCTGTTCGCAAATAATTTTTAATCAGTTTAAGCTTGGAAAAACTTCTTTCCACACTTGCTACACTAACAAAATGTTAATACAGCGATGGTGCCTACCACAATATGGCTGAACAAGCGCCCTTATTAAGCCGCATATATGCAGCTTAATATAAGGCACCATAAGGCAAGCTGCCTCTATGCTACCCTGTTGATGGTACTGCTGTAGTTGAATCTGATGATAACATCAGAAGATTTGTCAAACAACCTTTGTAGCTATTACTTTACTTCTAACTGGGGAAAATGATCATGTGGTGATGACCTTGGAGGTGGCATGTGGAGTTTGCAGTCAACCAAGGAATTATCTAGTACTACAGAACCACCGATTATGAAAACTTAGGAGACAGCTTGGAGCAGTTGCATAGCATGGCATAAGAAGCATCAAAAATAGTAGTGCATAGGAAATGAACGAGAGATGTTTGAGGTATGTACTATTAGACTGATTATAAAACAGGACCTGCAAAAAAATAAAATGTTATGGAGGGAATTTAATAAGAAAACTGATCAGTATGCTCATTAACAGTTTGAAGGTAAGAAGGAAGACCATTATGGTAAGGAAGGCAAAATCAGACTATCAAAAAAAAAAAAAAAAAAAAAAAAAAAAAAAAAAAAATCCCATTGTGCTCTTTTGTTGTACTGCAAGTAAAACGAAGAATGATTCTGGAAATATAATTTTACTGAATGTTGATGGTAGGAAGGCAGTAAAGCAAGAAGAAACACTTGAATTACTGAGTGAACATGCTGAAAGGGTGATAGAGCAATGGAAGTTAGACTAGAGGATGAGGAACCTGAGGAGTTGAAGTTATTTTATTATCCTGAACTCCATAATAATAATAATTTCTTAAAATATTAAGAAATTATTATTACTATTACAAGAAATTATATCATCATCATTATCATCAAATTCCTGCCATATATCTTCAAGGGATGTACAGGATATGATAGTACTACATGAAAAATTTACATCATTACTAACTTCCTATCTACAATTTTCTTCCAAATCAGTCTGTTACCCATCAAGACTCCAACATTATCAGATCTTATATTTCTATCTTCTAAGGCACTTTTCACCATATCAGTCCACCTATATCTTGGTCTTCCTATGGGTCTTTTTCCTGCTAACCTGACAGAGAGCACTTGTTTTGCTAATCTTTCCTCTACCATTCTGTTTAAGTCACCATACCACCTGAGATTAGCTCTGCTAGTGCATTCCTGTATGCTAAACAATGTCAAGTTCTTTCCTAAGATCCTCATTTTTAATATGATATTGCTATGGATGCCATCTGTTCACGCCTCTAATCTTTCTCAGGACTCTCATATCTGCAGTCTCTAGTCTTTGGTCAAGTGTTTTACTTCTGACCCAGCTCTCAGATTCATAAGTTAAAATTAGTTTGAACACCGTCTTGTATACAGCTAATTTAGTTCCGACTAATTTCTCCCTTATTCCATATGAATTTATTTAATTGACTTCCTACCATACTGGTGTTGTTGATTCTGTTGTCTATTTCGATATTTAATTTACCATCTTCACTAAAAATTGTGCCTAAGTAGCTAAAATGTTTCACTTGTTCTATAGGTTCTCCATTCACAATGCAGTTGATATTTTCAATATTTCTGCCTATTTTCATTGTCTTTGTCTTGTTATTGCTGATTTTCATACCAAATTTATTACAACAGTTATGCAGTTTTGTCAGGGAATCTTGCAGACTTGTACTGGGTTTATTAAAAAGTATAACATCATCTGCAGAGAGCTGAGATTAACATCTCCAATTTTGATATCAGGTTTAATACCACTTTCCTTCATAATGTGATCCACATAGATAATGAATAACAGAGGGGATAATGTATATCCTTGTCTGACACCAGATTTAACATCAAATCATCTTCCTGTACTTCCTGAATTCTAACTGCTGAATTACAGCTAAAATAAGCCTGGTTGGCTGAGTGGTTAGCGTATCCACTCTCCAGCCAAAAGGCTATGGGTTCGAATCCCGCCGTGGGCATGGATATTTGTGCTTGTCTGTGGAAATACCAGTGGTGGTTGGCGTTATGCATTTTGGGATGAAAAAATTAGCAGCAGTATACCACATTGGTGGAACTGTACTCCACGAGATTGATGAGGCCAGGGACTTGGGAGTGTTGGTGGATAGGGAGATGAAGTTTAGGGGGCACATCGCAAAAATGGCTAATTCAGCTCATCAAATCACTTGGTTGCTGAAAAATACATTAACAAGCAGAGACAAACAGGTTATTGTTCCTCTATATTCTAGCCTTGATAAGACTCCATCTAGACTACTGTGCCCAGATTTCGGTGTCAGGGTTTCTTCTTGAATGGGGAGGAGGTGGAGAGGATCCGGAGATGAATGACCAAGATGATAGCAGGACTATGGAATGAACCTTATGAGAACAGGTTGAAGATTTGTGGGTTGCAGAAATTGGTTGATAGGTGGAAAAGGGGTGATATGATTGAGATATTCAAATTACTAAAGGGTTTCTATAAGATTAATTCAGAAGATATTTTTGAGATCAGAACTGGTGGTGGGAGAACTAGGGGACATCTGTGGAAGCTGGGCTAGAGTGTGTGTGGTAAATGAGTGGAATAAGATACTAGAGTCTGTTGTGGATGCTATGACAGTGAGTGAGTTCAAGGCAAGGTATGATAGATACTGTGAGAATGTCGTATAGTTGTGTGGACATGATGTTTAGGGCCTCCCTCGATGAGTCTAAGGACTCCCTGGAGTCACCCGTAATAATAATAATAATAATGATTGTGCACCCTATTTCCTTGGTGAATACAAAAGTGGGCGGGGGGGACTTGTTTAACCTGGTGATGCACCAGCCAGCATGAAATTCTGTCATGTACTATCATTTCACATTGTGGTATAAGCCAATAAGAATACAATTTGGCCTGCTAAATCCCAAATTGCCAGCTTGTCCTCATTCGTTCAGTATCCAGGTAGATGCCTAACAAGGTGAGGTATTTTACATTAGGTCAGAAGCCCTAGTCGGTTTCCAGGATTCCTTTAAAGGCTATGGAGAGGTCTCCTCTCAGTTATACAGCTTTGACTCTTAAGCACCCCTCCCATTTTTAATTGCTGTAATGTATCAAGACACTTTTCCCATACATTATTATTCAGGCCTCCATGGAGTTCAGAGACACACTGTAAGAGGTCCTGCCTAGGAAACAAAGTCTATCGTACCACTCCTTGAACTCATTGACCATTCCTGCTCTCACCACTCTATCAGGCAACACATTCCACGGTTCAATCACCCTCCATGCAAAGAAACCACTCCTCACCCTCTTGCTCACAGCTTCCTTTCATAACTTCCAGGGATGGCCCCTTATCATTGCTCCTTCCTGCTGTTCCACCAAGCAAAAGAACTCCCCAGTGTCAACCCTGTAATAACCTCTCAATAGTTTAAAAGTCTCAGTCATATCACCTCTCCTTCTTCTATTCACCAAACTCTGCAGTCCACATTCCCTCAGCTGATCCTCATAACTAACATTGTACAGTCCTGAAACCATCTTTGTTATCTGCCTCTGTACCCTTTCCACAGTTAATTTATCCCCTTCAAATCCTGGGACCAAATTCGAGAACAATAGTTTAAGTGTGGTTTGATCATGGTCTTATACAATGAAATAATAACTCTTTCATCTCTGCAGGTCAGCATCCTTCTCATTATCACAGCAATCCTCTGGGTTATCTTCACTACCTTTGCAATATGCTCCCTGAATTTCAGTTTTCTATCAATCACCCCCCCCTGATCTCTTGTCTCCCCTACTTCCTCCAGTACAGCTTCTCAAATCATGTATGCAGCCTCCCATCGATGTATCCGAAACTTCAAGACTTTACATTTTGCTGCATTAAACCAGCACCCCCCCTTTCATCTGCCCATGTGTCTAGTTTATTCACATCCTCTTGCAGGGCTGCCACATCTGCACAACTACAAATAACCCTTCCTAGCTTCACATCATCTGCAAACAGCTGAATATTCCCATTGGCAATGTCATTGATATAAAGGTTAAACAATACAGGTCGCAATACTGAGCCCTGTGGGACCCAACTTGAAATCTTCTGCCTTCTTGATATTGTCCCACTATGCACAACTCTGATACCTATCAGACTAATCCAGTTGACTAACTTGACATCTAAACCTATGTGCTGCAACTTAAATATCAGCTTATCATGTGGCACCCTGTCAAAATCCAAAAAAAAAAAATGGCAGTATATGCCTTTCCCTCATCGACTGCTCTTGTCTGTTTATTATAAAAGGCAATCATATTACTAAAGCAAGAATGCCGCTTAACAAATTCATGTTGACTCTCACAGATAACATTACCTTCATATGCCCAACACTGTATATGTTCCCTCACTAATTTCTCCAAGATCTTCACAGCTATTGATGAAGCACAAACTGGTCTATAATTAGACACTTCCAGTCTGCTACCACCCTTATGCAATGGCACTATCTTACCTTCTTTCCATTCCTTTGTTACCTCTCTCATAGCCAGACTTTCATTGAAAAGCCAGGTCAATGGAGCTGTCAGTTCTTTAGCAAATTCTCTCAAAACCCATTGCGAAATGCCATTCAGTCCCACAGCTTTACTGACATCCAGAGTACTTAGTATTTGGAACACACTCTCCTCTTGCACCCCTAAACCTCGAACCTGCTCTATCCCTCTAGTATTAAAACTTACTTCTCCAGGATGAAATACTCCAATAAAGTGTATGTGTTAATAGGAGCCCATTGGTGATGTGAACCATGCATGATTATGAATTCTAAGGATTTCTTCTCTTGTTTGGGAGTTGTTTATGGTCAGGTTTATGTTGTACTGGCTTAATATGTAAAGTTATGTGTTTGTGGTTGGAGAGCCACAGTAAAGAATATTTATGTTAATGTCACCTATTAGGATGAGGCTATCTGTTGTGCAGTTGTTGATGTACATATGTCTAATTCTTGAAGACAGCTGAGTGGATTGTATCTTGGTAGAGCCTCTGCTACTAATGGCTCAGTTAAGTAAGTTTGAGCGCGGTTAGTAGTTGGAAGGGGACCCATCGTTCAATGCTGTTGGCACACTCTCCCTCGATCAGTCTTTGGACACCCTGGAGGTGTCAAATAATAATAATAATAATAATAATATTGTGTTTATTGTGTATTTGTGATTGTGTCTGTTGTTAGTTATGGTTTTGAAAAGTAATGTTTGTTCGTGTTCAAAAGAGGTTATAGTTTCGGTCACACTATGCTTTTCATTTATAAATGCCATCAAGTTGGCTCCTCGTTTTTGTGGTCTACATAAAGTATAAGACTGTTAATTGTTAGTTTATATTTTTATGCAGATATTTGTATAACACTTACAGAAACTAGAAAGTTTCTGGATGTTACTGAGCAGTGTTGAAAATGCAGAAATGTAAGCCAGTATTTCTTTATGCTTCATATATCAGTGTGGCAAGTTCAGAATTTTTATACAAATTGTCTATCTATTTATATAAAGATTCATAAATATCACAGTTAACATTTTCTGGCTGAATATGTTTGCCATCTTAGTGTCAGATATGTTGCAACACTTACCCTCTCTATAGGATGGCAGGGGAGGTGGGGGAGGATTAAGCACGACACTGGTTAGGTCAGATTCACATGAGATTACATGAATGCAGTTTTTCACCCTTTCTAATGAAGACCTGTAAGTTGTCCTTAGTCCATAGAAAATTATACCTTTTTTTTTTCCCTTTTTAATTTTCCTTGCTTGATACAATAGGTTTTGAAATATGGGGTCAAGTAGATTGTCATGTAGATTGGAGTTGTAGTTTGAGAATTCACATTGTTGGCTTTGCCTTCTTGCTTACAGCTAAAATTTGATCTCTCAAGCTTTTACTGATGAAACATTTGATCACTGGTGGTGGTCTCTGGTCTCTCTTTGTTTTGTTGTGGTCCTTGATTTACAAATGCAATACCTGGCAATCAATTCTGTTACAGATTACTCATCTCGAAGGTCTCTTTTGTTATGCATACTGCTTATCATACCGTGCTTTAAAGACATTCAAATTCTCTGCAGACATCACACTTATTAATATCAAGTTTGCTTAATTCCCCTATATTTGTTCTTCACTATCTGTCAGTCTCTCCTCATTATCAGCCACTCTCAAACTCTCCATGATTCACAAGAATGGAAGACCTTTATGAACTGCTCATTAAATATCTCAACTATATCCTCTTCAGCAGTTGTCCTTATGCCATTTCTCCAATCAATGACATCCTACCATAATCTTTTTTTTTTTTTTTTTTTTTTTTTTTGCTGGCCACATATCAAAAGAACTGAACTTATATTGAAACTGAATTCATACTGAACTTTTGCTACCCTTACCAACAAGTCATCCTGCTTTCTGTTCTTTGTATTCCTCATGGAACTGATTATTACCACTCCTCTTATGTTGCCTGCATAATGCCTTTTTTCTCTGTATTTCTTGATTCATTCATTTCACACCTACCTTATCTAACCTTCTGACCTTTGGAATGCACATGGGTTTGAATTAATCTAAATTATCGGTAGTAATGAGATAAGTAAAGTACTTGCTATACCCAGGGCCGAATCAACACCTTCTTGGGCTCCCGGTGGGAAGAGATATGCCAGACCTCCTATCACATTTCCTAATGTTCAGTAATAATAATAATAATAATAATAATAATAATAAGATAATCATCACTTTTGAAGTCCCAAATAATTCCATTGGTGGATGTGAAGGCAATATTCAAAACAAAAATAACACAACAATTCACTCCTTCCTACCCACACGCTTCCCCAGAA
Organism: Typopeltis vanoorti; assembly: GCF_054136105.1. Lineage (NCBI taxonomy): Eukaryota > Metazoa > Arthropoda > Arachnida > Uropygi > Thelyphonidae > Typopeltis > Typopeltis vanoorti. The sequence continues at coordinate 89,445,549 of NC_143565.1, forward strand.
CAAAATTAACATTATAAAGTGACTTTTCTACTTTGATATGGCAAAAATATGTATTAGGCCATCAAAGTTAATATTTTGTAAAATTTCATGTTCAATGCTCATTAAACTTAGGTGGTTTAATCGTGACTGTGGCATGCTGTTTCTTAATTCATTTTTTAGTAATTTCATTTTAGTTCACAATAAGAGAATGGGATCCCAAGCAGCCGCCAGGTTCGGTGTTACCTTAAAACAGCCCTGGCTTTACCTTTCTGTATTTTGTTGCTTTTACCCCATGACTGTTTTTACATTTCATTTTTTGTCAACATTGTGGATAACACCATTCAGTGCTTTTGGTTAATTCTTTTTGCCTTCATGTTCAATGAACACTTTATTGGAGTATTTCATCCTGGAGGAGTAAATTTTAATACTAGAAGTATAGGGTAGGTTCAAGGTTTAGAGGAGAATGTGTTCCAAATATTGAGTACTCTGGATGTCAGTAAAGCTGTAGGACTGGATGGTATTTCACCATGAGTTTTGAGAGAATGTGCTAAAGAACTGAGAGCTCCTTTGACCTGGCTTTTCAATGAATTGTATCACCTCTCCTTCTAACCATAATGGTGGAAGACAAGACGGAGCTAAGTTTTCATTACTGTATTTAGTTTTATTTCATTTTATTTAATGTACTTAATGTTTTGTTTTGCTTGTAATTGTTTACTTATTTAGCGTTTATTTTTTTTTTGATTTTGAATAATTAACGATTATGCTAGTAGTCCCTCGGTAGTAACAAATGATGGCGGATTCAGCTGCAGTCGCAAATGGCATGTCACCAAGTCCTCCGCATTTTTAAGCACTCTATTATAAGCAATATAATAAGGGAGTTTGTGGCATGCAATATTTGCGTCATGTATGCGCCTCGGGAATTGGATGTCTGGTTTGAGAGAGAGGATGGGGTGCGTGTGTGTTTAAAGTGCAGGCAGTGGGAAGAAATAAATGCAGCAGATATCTCAATAACCGACCTTTTTGCTCCAGGAACAGGAAATGAATACAGGAAGATGAGTAGTGTGATAGGAGAGAATGAAGAAAAAATGTGAATGAGAAAATAATAGTTGATATTGTAGAAGGCGTGAGTCACTGTGAAAATTTAGATGGTTTTGTTTGGGAGAGTGAATTTCGATTTAGAGTGACTGACCTGCACAGGGAGATAGAGGAACTAAAAGAGTAGGTGGAATGTCTTGGGAGAAGTATGATAAGAATGAAAGATGAGATTAGAAGAATGGAAGAGATAAATGCAAGGCAAATTGGAGTAGGGGAGGGAGAGAGAGAGAGAGAGTTTTGGGAATGATAGGAGAGGAGAGAAATTTGTGAATGATAAAAGAGGAGAGAATGGAATTGGATATGGAAATGGAAATAAAGAGAATGGAAACAGTAGGAGAGACGGAAAGAGAGAGAGAGAGGGGTATGGCAGTGCTAGAAGAGGAGAGAATGGAATGAGAGAGAGAGAGAGAGGTATGGGTGTGCTAGAGGAGGAGAGAATGGAAACAGTAGGAGAGAGGGAATGGTAAGAGGTTTATTGTATGGGTACTCAATGATCTGTGGTGTTCAAAATAGGATGCGTGAGGAGTGTTTGCCAGGAGGAACGATAGAAAGGGTGACTTTGGCATTTAAGAGAGGTGAAAGGGTGGATAAGATGATTGTGATGGTGGGAACAAATGACTTGAGTGGCGGTTTAAATAGGGCAGTGAGAGATATGAGATTCTGGCTTGAGGTGGTACGAAAGAAAACACAGAGAAGAATGATAGTGTGTGTTTTGCCTAGGTATGATAATGATGAACTGAGCAGAAGAGTGGTAATATTGAATGACATAATAGCTAGAATGTGTGACAAGAGAGATCTGGAATATGTGGATGCATGGATTGCGTTTGAGGACAGAGAGGAATTGTATGCAAGAGACCACTTACATTTGAATGAGGAAGGACGTAGGCATCTGGAGAGATTGCTGTTCGGAAAAAGTCAGTGTGTCTCAGGGAGGATGGTAGCAGGAGTGGTCTCTTGTGGGAATGGGTACTTGGGAGAAGGGGGACGACATCAGGTAACACTGAGCTCAGTGGAGTCTAGAGGAGATAATGCTGGGTATAGAAACAATGGCATTTATATGCTATATACTAATGCCAGCAATATCCGGAATAAGGGAGAGGAATTGGTGGCGCAGATAGCATCAGCCTGGCCAAAAATTATTGAGATCACTCAGACGTGGTTGACAGAAGAGGATATAATAACAGGAATAGAAGTCGCTGGGTATAGCATTTTTCGGCAGGATAGGAAGGGAAAGCGTGGTGGTGGAATACTGCTTATGATAAGTGACGACCTATGTCCTCTAAGAGTGGAGACTTTGAAAGACAGTGACACTAATGATTTTGAAAGCATATGATGTGAGGTAGAGGTGGGCAAGATAGGATATTTAGTGGGATGTTGCTACAGACCCAGGAGTACAGAGGGTGGGGACCAGGAAATGTTTAGATAGTTGAGTTTGGCAAGTGCAAGAAGAATGATTGTTATGGGAGATTTTAACTACAGTAGTATAAACTGGGGAGAAGAAGATGCATGTAGCAATAAGGAAATGGAATTTCTAGAATTCTTTTGGGACAAATGTCTTAGGCAACATGTAACAGAGGGAACAAGAGGTTCAAGAATTTTGGATTTGGTTATAGCATCAGAAGAGTTGATAATAACTGAGATGACATCTCTCCCACCAGTTGGAGAGAGTGACCATATGGTTTTGACTTGGAAAATGAATAGACATGCAGGAGTATCAAAGAGACGGGAACGTATGTGGAATTATAAGGCAGGTGATTATAATAGTCTAAGACATCAACTTGGGGAAGTTTCATGGAGGGAGGAATTGGAAGGCCGGGATATTATTAGTGCGTAGGAAATTAAAATTATGAAAGAATATTTGTTAGCAGCAATGGTAAGTTGTATACCACGAGTGAACAAGAGGACACAATTTGGAGTAAAGTGGATGACAAACAATTTTAAACAGGAATTGCATGCGAAAAAGAGGCTGTGGGAGAGATATAAGGAGACAGGAGAAGAGAAGATGCATGAAGAGTATAAGACACAGGCCTGAAGAGTGACTAGTATGGTAAAGAAGATGAAACTGGAATATGAGAGATTAGCCCTAAGATCCTAAGAAAATCCTAGGGAATTTTTTAGCTATTTGGCCAGTAGGAGGAGAAATGACTGTGGAAGAATGATATTGCAGAATAAAAATGGGAATAGAGTGACTGATGCAAAGAACATAGTGGAATTGTTCAATGACCACTTTATTGGAGTATTTCATCCTGGAGGAGTCAGTTTTAATACTAGAGGGATAGGGCAGGTTCATGGTTTAGAGGTACAGGAGGAGAGCGTGTTTCAAATACTGAGTACTCTGGATGTCAGTAAAGCTGTGGGACTGGATGGTATTTCACCACGAGTTTTAAGAAAATGTGTTAGGGAACTGACAGTGCCTTTGACCTGGCTTTACAATGTAAGTCTAGCTACTGGAAAGGTGATCATGGAATGGAAGGAAGGTAAGATAGTGCCATTGCATAAGGACGGTAGCAGACTGGAAGTGTCTAATTATAGACCAGTTTGTGTATCATCAGTAGTTAGTAAGATCTTGGAGAAAGTAGTGAGGGAGCGTATACAGCATTGGGCAGATGAGGGTAATGTTATCTGTGAGAGTTAACATGGATTTGTTAAGGGGTGCTCTTGTTTTAGTAATATGCTAGCCTTTTATAATAAAGTTACAAGAGCAGTAGATGAGGGAAAGGAATATACTGCCATTTTCTTGGATTTAGCGAAGGCATTAGACAGGATGCCACATGATAAGCTGATATTTAAGTTGCAGCACATGGGTCGGGATGTCAGATTGGTCAACTGGATTCAGCATTGGCTGTCCGATAGGTATCAGAGAGTTGTGTATGGTGGAGCAGTTTCAAGGAGGCAGAGGTTTACAAGTGGAGTCCCACAGAGCTCAGTGCTGGTCTATATTGTTTATCCTTTATATCAATGACATTGTCAGTGGATTGCAGAGGGATGTTCAGTTGTTTGCAGATGATGCAAAGCTGAGAAGGATTATTAGTAACAGTGCAGATGCGGCAGCCCTGCAAGAGGATTTGAATAAGCTAGATAGATGGGCAAATGAATGGGGGATGTCAGTTTTATGCAGCAAAATGTAAGGTCTTGAGGTTTGGGACAGATTGATGGGCCACTGCATACTCTATGGGAGGAGTTATACTGGAGGAAGTAGGGGAGACAAGAGATCTGGGGTTGATGATTGTTTGATAGAAACCTGAAATTTAGGGGACATATTGCAAAGGTGGTGAAGGTAACACAGAGGATTGCTGCAATAATGAGAAGGACACTGACCTGCAGAGATAAAAGAGTTATCAATCCATTGTCAGACCACACTTAGATTATTGTTGTCAGATTTGGTTCCCAGGATTTGAAGGGGATAAATTAACTGTGGAAAGGGTACAAAGGCGGATAACAACGATGGTTTCAGGACTGTACAATGATAGTTATGAGGATCGGCTGAGGGAATATGGACTGCAGAGTTTGGTGGATAGAAGAAGGAGAGGTGATATGATTGAGACTTTTAAACTGTTGAGAGGTGATGACAAGAGGCCATTCCTGGTAGTTACGAAAGGAAACTGTAAACGAGAGTGTGAGGTGTGGTTTCTTTGCATGGAGGGTGGTTGAACCATAGAATGCATTGCCTGATGGAATGGTGAGAGGGAGAATGGTCAGTGAGTTCAAGGAGTGGTATGATAGACTTTGTGTTTCTTAGGGGGGGGGGGACCTCCCCTTGATGAGTCTTGATAGACTTTGTGTTTCTTATGAAGGACCTCCCATGATGAGTCTTTTGACTCCATGGAAGCTTGAATAATAATAATTAAGATTAGGGTGGCTGATTAGAATTTCACAGGCCTCTTGAAATTTGCTCTCACACCACATTTTGGTATTGTGTGATGAACAAGTGCGTTTCTAGTCAGTTCAATGTAGAGTATTCAGAGCATGATCAGAAAGGTCTGATTTTTCATAGTTATTAAATTTAATGTGTAGTTATATGTTCCTTTTTTGGATAGGAATGGTGAATCTGGTTTTTCACCTATATAACGCAAATTAATCAGATGTAATGAATATGGTATACTCGAGAGTGAGCCATTGGAAGATGTGGATCATTGGAAGAGTTGAATAAGTTCTTTAATTGTGCAGGAGGTTTAAAGGTGGCATTAAGGTTGTATTTCTGTATGTTTATTTTATCTAATATCCCTTTAATATATGGAATAGTTACAGTTTTATCGTAATCTAGTTTATTTTTATTATTAGGTGTAGTCTTGAGAAGAATTTTGTTGAGTTTTGCTGTAGCCATTTATTATTAAGGTATTGTTAATAGTGTTTACTCATGCTTAGTGCTTGCTCATTGGAGCAAATTTTTAAAGCCCTGATTTTTGCTGTGTTAATGACACCTAGTGTTTGGATATTGGTAAGAGCTTATGTTTATATATTGGCCAGTATCTGTAGACTTATGGTAAACAGGGAAGGATGGACTGCCAGAAGTAAGATGTTTGACAAGTGTATCTAGAAATGGAAGTGTGTGTGTGTTCTGACTTTCAATTTGAGTTGTGAATTGTATGTATTTGTTTGGATGAGGAAGGTATATAAAGTCTGGTAGGTTAGGTAACAAAAACATCATCATCAAGGTACTTAAGCAAGACTTTGGGTTTTAAAGTAAAGGAATCTAGAGCATGCTTCTCAAAAGCTCCCATATAAAATTTGACAATTGGGAAGGGGATAATGGCAATTCCATGGTTGTGCCTTCTTTTTGCAAGTATAAAGTATTTTGCTAAACAAATTAACCAGAACACAGTACATGAGCAAAGAACACCATGGTATTGAACTAGAATTTTTCCTATAAAAGAAGAATTGTCATAGATCAGGACATTTGTGAAAAAGACAGAGATGTCAGAACTAACTAATAAATCACTTTTAGCATTTTATCCTTTTTTATATAGGAGAAGGAATGACCTGCCAACTTCTTGAGTGATGATGCTAGTTTCTTCACTTCATGAGAATAGGGGCTCTCGATACCTTCGACTATCAGCCAAAGCAGTACTTTCTGCTTATGAATCTTAAGCAAACCATAAATTCTCAGGTAATGAACATATTGTGGAAGTAGTTTTTTTAACTGTATGTATCTAACTATATTCCCTGAAGGATTGAGGGACAGAGGAACTTCTCATGATGAGTCTGTGACTCATGGAGGTGTGAAGAGAATTACAATAAAAGTAAATAGTATCTTATAAAATATTAGACAATTTCCAGTGAGGAAAAGAAATGTTATGCAGTATGTGAAACTAGATAGCTGTGGTGTCAACTCATTTTTACAGAATATCTAATTCTCTGATAAATATCCATCCACACTTGACTCCATTTTCTTAAAAATTATTTATCGGTTTATTTATTTTTAATTTTTAGTTTACCTACACAGTATTGAATTACAAAATGAAGAGAGAAAGTGCTAAGAAGTTCAGAAGTCAAAAAAAGCTTTTTTTTTTTTTTTTTTTTTTTTTACACAATTCAGGCAGCCCTTGGTTTACGATGGTTCAATTTATGGTGATTCACATTAACACTGGATGCCTGCGCGTGCTTTCTTCCTGTAGTGTGGTCTGACTGAGAAACGACTCTAGCAGGCACTCTAGTGTTTGAGTGTTTACCGAGCTACTACGATGTATGTGTATCAAACCTAGTTTTACTGTTGAATCTACTTAATTGTTCTATTTAATTTTTTTACATACATACCTATTTAAATTGATAAAGTACGTAATTACATACCATGTCTGATAAAAGAAGTGCAGAAAAGTTAGCAGAACTTGGTGTTAAGAAGGCAAGGAAATCAATCACACTTGAAAAGAAGATGCAGGTGATTCAAAGAATGGAAGATTGGCAGACATGTCTGTAGAAGTATGAACTTACCTCCATCAATTGTTACTACAATTATGAAAAATGCAGATAGAATAAAACAGTCTGCGCAACAGTCTACGGCAGTATTAGATGCAAAACATGCAAGTTATAGCAGGGGTAAACTTCATGAAAAAAATGGAAAAATTATTATCATTATGGGGATGGATGACTTGAATCAGAAAAACATTCCTCTGATGCAGGCTGTTATAACTGAGAAAGCAAAAACAATTTTTGAGGATCTTAAAAAGACAGATGGAGGTGAAGAAACATTTTTAGGAAGCAAAGGTTGATTCATGAGATTTAAGTCTTGAAGTAAGTGCCATAGTTCAAATTATGTGGTGAGGCAGCAAGCGCAGATGTTGCAGCAGCAGCTGCTATTCCTAAAGAATTTCAAGACTGTGTAGAACAAGGAAGTTATCCTCCTGATCTCATTTTTAATGTTGATGAGACTGGGCTCTACTGGAAAAAATTGCCACCACACACTTTCATTTCCTGTAAATGAAGGTTCTGCTCCAGGTTTTAAAGCTGAAAAAGATAGATTTATGCTTTTGTTGCAAATGTCTCCGGAACTTTGAAGCTTGAACCAATGTCAGTGTACCATTAACAGACATCACGTGCCTTCAAGGGTCTAAAAGCCATGCTGCCAGTCTATTGGAAATGGAACAAGAAAGCTTGGGTTACACAAGACGTTTTTATAGATTGGTACACAAATTATTTTTGTCCTACCGTGCTTCGCTTCTGTAAAGAAAATGATTTGCCAGCCAAGGCTTTGCTTCTCTTGGATAATGCCCCTGGACATCCTCGAAACCTTGCTGAAGTAAGAACACCATCGGATGTCAAGGTTGTTTACATGCCCCCAAACACAACATCATTTTGCAACCGATGGATCAGGGGAGTATATCAACCTTCAAAGCCTATTACCTCCGTATAACATTTATGGAAATGGTAAGAGAGTCTTGGACACTTCAGGAAAAACTATTAAAGACTATTGGTGGTCATTCGATATTTTGAAGGGCATTAACAACATCATGGCAGCTTGGAATGAAGTGTCAACAAAGTGTTTAAAAGGAGCATGGTGAAAACTTCTTCCAGCATTTATGCATGACTTCGAGGAGTTAGAGCAAGAGGAGAATGTTATTGAAGATGTTACCAAGCTTGCTCGAGAGGTGGGAGTGGACGATATTACAGCTGTAGATGTGACAGAAGTCTTAGAGAGCCACGATAAACTGCTTTCCAATGAAGACTTAAAAGAATTAGCTGAACAATTAAGTCAACATCCAAAGGAGGAGAAAGAAAACGAAGAAGGTCCTCTGAGAGATATAAAAACGGCCAATTTACGGTGTATCCGTGCAAGCATGGAGACATTGACTAATGAACTCTGCGAAATGGACCACGATTGGAAACGGAGTGCGAACATAAAAAGGAGTGTAATCGCATCTATTCGACCTTACACTGAACTCCTTAAAGAAAGAAAAAGAAAATCTAGGCAGTTAACACTGGATACTTTTTTTTTAAAAAAAAAGCAGGTGATCCGAAACCAGGAACTTTAACATAGAAATATATAATATCTTTTCGAAGTGTCATATTTTTTGTATATAATTTTGTTTTGTTTTCATTATTAATAATTTATTTTAACAAATATATATGTATGTATTATCAAAGTTTTAAATATAATAATGTTACAGTACTTCATGTGCATATTTTTTGACTGTGTGGAACATAACTTTGTACCTCCCATTAAAATTGGGTTCGTTTTACGCCGATTCGGTTTATGGCCGTTTTTTCAGGAACGGAAGTGAGGCATAAACTGAGGGCTTCCTGTATATGGATGTTTAGGGTGGGTGAGACTTCTTTAATAACCTGAGTTATAAACTCAGGTTATTAAAAAAGGTTATTACCAGGTTATTATATCTTGGTTTTATACTTCATTCAAGCATGGATAACACAAAGTTTGCATGAGAAGTAACTTTACTATTCGACTACTTGTATAAGGAGGCAGGTGACTGCACATCAAATTGTGCTAATATACTGTGCATTATGAACCTCTGTGTACATGTAATCTAGTGATGAAGTTACTTCACATACAGAGTTTGTTTTCTCATGCTTTGATAAAGGGTAAAATCAAGAATATTATTTCTTGTCAAGTACAGTTTACTTTCTGATGAAATAAAGAAACTTTATATAAGGATATTACTAGTTTGTTAAAACATGCATTAATTAAAAAAAAACAGATTCTGTTACTACTACAAATAGAAACAGTAGCTTCCTTTTTGAAATTTTTTATTATTTTCAGAGAGAAAAGAGAAACAGAAAATAAAATCAGAGAACACAATGTACAAATGCCATCCCTCTTCCCCCCTCCCCCCAAGAAAAGAAAATTTTCTTGCACCACACATGCACACATTCAGAAGCGATTGCCTTATTTCACTCTAAGAAATCCTATCTTCAAACATTATGATCATTGTATATTTTCATTTGCTATTTCCATCTACCACAGCTCTGATAAATCAATATATTAATATAAACTTATATATTTTTAACTTTACATAAGTTTTAGTCAGATGAACTTTTGTGTAATAATGCTTTTCATATCAGTTTATAGAGCTGCTTAATTTGAACACATTTCTTCACTATACCTTTTTTTTTGTTTATAATTACAGTATATTAAAATTGTAACTTTTTATATTTAGACATATGCTCTCAGCCTAGAGATTCAGGACCTTGTGGTGGTTACTATCCACAGTGGTATTATGACATCACTGATAGCATCTGCAAATCTTTTATTTATGGGGGATGCAGTGGTAACAATAATCGTTTTGAAAGTAGAAAAGAATGTGAAGCACTTTGCATTAAAAAAATTCCTAAAGGTAAAAATGTAACTAAAATTTTCACTTTATTCTTATTTTTGTAGATTTCATATATATAATTCTAATTTAATTCTGTCTTTGGTCCTAAATTATAAGCAGAAAGTACTTATAGTTAGAGACATAATATTTGCAGTGAAAGACACAAGTGTTACTGTCTCTGACTTTAGCAGCAGTAGTATGAACTGGAAACAGTAAATGTTGACCTGTGAATAATACCATTAGCATATTATAGGGTGAAGAAAGTGTGAAAGAGGTGTCTATGGATTTGACTTTGGACAATGTGGGAGAGAGAGAAATGTTTTGACAGATGGCTGTGATTGTGTAAGTGAATGTTGGATGAAAGCAGAATTGTGGAGGGAGAAATAGAACTGCTGAGAAAGGAAATGGATGGCATGAAGACTAAGTTGAAGAAGATGAATGAAGAGATTAAGAGAGGAAATTGGAGGAAGTCAAGAGAGGTGGAAGCAGAAAAAGTCAGGGATGCCAGTGAGAGAAGAATGACTGAATTTGTTTGGCATACCCTGTATGGAGATTTGATAATTCAAAGTGTGCAGAGTAGAGTGCAAAGTGAGTACTTGCCTGGAGGAATGATAGACAGTGTGGTAATGACAGTGAAGCAAGGTGAAAACATACAAAAGAGTGGTGGTTGATATGAATGACCTGAGAGACAGCATGCATCATGTAGCAGGAGATTTTAAATTGTTTGTAAATGTAAATCAATAATGTCTGAGAGGGAAGAGAATGAGTGTGTAGCCTCAATATGATAATGCAGAGTGGAACAGAAGAGCATTGATAATGAATGAGATGATAGTGAGAACGTGTAGAAAGAAGTTTTTTAAGGTCTGGAATACATGGATGTTTGGAGTACATTGGAGAGGTATATATTATATTGTGGATCAAGTGGAGTCTATATAGAGTAATAATAGTTTATGTGAAATGTTGACAATGCCTGGATTTTCTGTATACAAATGTCAGGGATATAAAGAGATCTGTTTGTGGTGTTGATTGACTCAAATTCTCCAAAGATTATTGATATCATTGAAACTTGGCTGAGGAGGCTGTTTGGATAAGGATAGAAAGTGTATAGTGTAAAATAAATTTCAGTAGGAGGAATGTAAATGGAGTGGTGGAGTGTTACTCATGGTAAGAGATGAATTGTGCTCTCTCAGGGTAAAGAATCAGAAGGGCAATGATGCAAATGGTTTTGAGAGTATATGTTGTGAGGAAGAAGTGAATAGGAAAGATATATAGTGGAATGTTGCTATAGCTCAGGAAATATAAATGGTATTGGCAAGGAAATGATTAGGCCAAATACTATTTTGGCAAGTCAAAGAGATCATTATTGTGATCAATAATGATTACTGCAACAATAGCAATATAAACTGGGCATATGAGGTAGCATAAAGTATGAAGGGAAATGAATTTAATTTTTGGATTTCTTGAGGGGGGAAAACTGTTTTAGGCAGCATAAGATGGAGGGAACATAAGGATAAGAGGTTTGGATTTGATCATAACATCAAAGGTCTGATTGTGACTGAGATGTCACACATACACACACACACACACAGTTGGTGAGAGTGACCATGTAGTCTTGACTTAAGAGTGAATAGGCAAGCTGAAGAACAAAGGTGGAAAGAATGAAAAGTGGAAATTATAATAATAATAATAATAATTATTATTATTATTTTCTTATAGACATGATTTTGCTGATGGTTGTTTTGCATTTATTGCATACTTCAGTGTAGGTAGAGTATGAAGATAGAATTCTTGTTTCAAGCCACCTGTGGTATGCTGAATGTATTTTCTTCAACTGCTTTGCTTATTATTGTATGGTACTTCCATGGAGTCTGAAGATTCATCACACGACACCCAAATTATCCACACAATATGTCATACCTTTCCTTCAACCCATTACAGATAAGTGCTAACAAATGACTCTGGCAACCCATTCCATTCATTCACAACTCTCCAAGTTTACACATTTTATTCAACTTCCATGGATGACCACTTGTTCTGCCCCCCTCTAGCCAAGTGCTGAAACATTTCTCTTGTAACAATCCTATAAAATTCCATTTGCTAAAGGATGTCATGTTTTAGTAATCTACTTACTTATTTATTACAATAAGGTGATAGTAGAACTCGATGTGGAAAATAGTTATACAGTAGTATACTTAGACTATTCAAATATAAGTGGATATTGAATCCAACATTATTTCAAAGCCGAATATAGAAACTACAAGAGTTTCATGCCAAATATAGATAGAAACTATAAAAGTTTTGGCAGATCTAAGGGTAAGCAAATCTTTCATGACAGGGGTAACTCATAGTAATGGTTGGTTAAGCTCTGATCATTATCCTTAGTATTTTCCCATAATGTAAAACACATCTCCTAGGAGATGTACGATGTTATACATTATGGGGGGGGGGTCACTACACAGACCGGTTTCGACCTTTGTTGAGGTCTCATCAGTGAGTAGGCAGACCCAGGGTGACCACTCAGCAAAAATATTTAATACCAACTTATGCAAGAAAAAGGTACTAAATTTTTATTTGCTTTCGTTTCACTCTATTTAAGGCATTTTATGATATTACACCATATTATCATAGATGAACTCAATGTAAAACTTCTAAATTAACACATGTATGGCAAAAATGAAAAGGAAAAAAGTCAAAACTCACCTCACTGTAGTCATCTGTGAGTCCAAGAACTAAGTTATCAATCATCATAATAGAAGTTCCAGTTGTAACTCTAGCACTTAATATGTGTATTAATTTAACATATAATTTTTAGTGTTTAAAATAATGTAATGTTAAATTTTCAGTTATTTAATATGCTATTTACATATATACATATACAGGGGTTCCATTCACAAGAAAAACACTGAAAGTATTTATTCGTTATTTTTAGCAGATTTTGCTAAATTAGTTAACTCTTCAGAAATAGTAAAATCTGTAGCTGATGAATGTTTCAATTTTTCTTTTGTCAAAAGGGGTCCATTCATCAAGGGAGTTTGTAGTTGATTTCTTATTTTATTCTTATTTATTGTCACTGCTGAAAGTATTATTTCAGTTACTGCTGATGAATGAGGGAAGTACAGTACAACTTTAACTCATCATCATCATCAAATTCTTGATATATACCCTCAAGGGGTGTACAGGATATGATAGTACTACATGAAAAATTTACATCATTACTAACTTCCTAAGAAAATCACCATTATCAGATCTTATATTTTTGTCTTCTAAGGCACTTTTTACCATATCATTCTATCCATATTATCCTGGTCTTTCTCTGTGTCTTCTTCCTGCCAAGCAGGCAAAGAACACTTGTTTTGCTAATCTTTCTTTTTTCATTCTGCTTAAGTGACCATACCACCTGAGATTAGCTCTGCTAAAGCATTCCTGAATGCTGACAATATCAAGTTCTTTCCTAATATCCTCATTTTTAATATGATATTGCCATTAATGCCATCTGTTCATGACCCTAATCTTTCTCAGGACTCATATCTGCGGTCTCTTGTCTTTGATCAAGTGTTTTACTTCTAACTCAGCTCTCAGATTCATAAGTTAAAACTGGTTTGAACACTGTCCTGTATACAGCTAATTTAGTGTTCTGACTAATTTCTCCCTTATTCCATATGAATTTATTCAGTTGACTTCCTACCATACCAGCTTTGTTGATTCTGTTGTCTATTTCCATATTTAATTTACCATCTTCTAAAAAATCGTGCTTAAGTAGCTGAAATGTTTTACTTGTTCTATAAGTTCTCCATTCACAATGCACTTGATATTTTCAATGTTTCTGCATATTTTCATTGTCTTTGTCTTTTTATTGCTGACCTTCATACCATATCTATTACAACAGTTATTTAATTTAGTCAGGGAATCTTGCAGACGTGTAGCAGATTTATTTCAAAGTATAACATCGTCTGCATAAAGCAAAGAGCTGAGATTAACACCTCCAATTTTGATATCAGGTTTAATACCACTTTCCTTCATAATGTGATCCATATAGATAATGAATAACATAGGGGATAACGTACATCCTTGTCTGTTATGTCACGTCACGTACTAGCCTTGTTATTATTAGTTATGTTATTTACTAATTGTACTTATTCTCAGCTATTCTGTTGCCGACAAATTTATATTCTTTTAAGTCAACTGCGCCAGCTGGCAACTGAAATTCTGACACACGATTTAAAACTACTGAAAAAACAACATAGGGATCAAGTGGTTTGCAGTCATGGTCCCCTCTCTTAGTTGCTAATGGATTCCCCTATTACTTGTCTGAAATTTAACAAGTGGTAACTCAATTCTCAGAACAATGACAGACTCATGAGGTTTGAATTAAAGAAATACATTTATTTAGACAAGTACATATATACACTTTAGTTAGAAATTCCAATTCTAAAGAGCCTGAACTCTCCCCCCACCTCTTAAATTAACATATCCAAAAGGTTTACTCTAAAATCTTATGCCAGCAATCTCATACTCTTCTTTGTGTAACTACGTTCAGGCTTGGTTAATTCTTACGGAGTTGCTCAGTTCCCATATATAGGAATAACATATATACATAGATTACATTCTACAATCCTATTATGGAGCATATCAGAGGTTCTCCGTCTTGCAAATTTCACATGGGACAATATTCTCTCTTTTGCTCAGGCTTTATCCTCCCCCAAAATTCAGTTAATATTCAAATTTAAATTTAACACAATGATAAAAATGTTTCTTCCAACATAAAAAGTTCGAAATCTTGGCTCCCAGCTCAGCTTAAGCTTAGGGTGTCACTTGCTCTTTAGACATAGACAGAAATGTCCAAAAGAATACAGTTCTTTAGATACAAAGTGGAAGTTGACTATATAGAGCTCCTTAACCCTCTGGTTCCTATACCCTCTTTGGTTATTATTCAATTTTAATACGAAAAGTTGCACCTCGCCGTTCTTGCTTTTCTGGTAGTTCTTGGAATTTCCTTAACTAGACTTCCAGGTTTCCTCACCGTATATTTCTTATGGCGTCTGCGACATACTTCTATTCTTTTCAAAAGCGGTTCACCTCTTCGCTGATTTATACGTTGGCATGACTAACCAATGGCTCTTTTCTGGAACTCTGGCCGCATTCCTTAGTTGTGGTTACGGTCGATGTGGCACATACAGCAACGGGAGAATGTTGCTGGGTACGGTGGCAAGCTTCGCAGCTATACAGCACTTGGATCAGGAACCAGGAACAGAAAATTAAGAGGCCGATTGAATTGCGTACCGAAACCTATATAGTTAATGTGAGCGCCCTCTCTTGGTGACTACGTTACCACATAGCGGCAGCCGATTGGTCACTGCAACTCCGAACTGTTTTTGACATGGCTCAATACATATATCATCTTATATACATCTTTCAGCATTTATACATAATTTTCCATTGTTAAATAATCCACAAACATTATCTATTTAAATTATTGGTTATTCAAAATTCACTTAATATCTACTAGAAAATGGTTAGACACAGTTCTGAGTTACCAAAATGCACATTTTCTTCTGGAGGCATAAGCATGTCCATATCCATGGTTTTTAACATTACGTTATGTTGGGTCGGAAATAGGATAACTCATTAAAAGTGACTCGGCACTTTTTCCGACACAACATGTCTAACACTAGATTTAACATTAAACCACCCTCCTGTACTTCCTTGAATTCTAACTACTGACTTACAACTCAAATTAGTATTGCTTGATATAATGCTCCATTAACACCATATAACTGCAGCGTTTTGAATAGCTTGGCACCTTGTCATATGCCTTTTCCAGATCGACAAAACTTAAATACAGATCTTTGTTATATTCCCATGATTTTTCAACTGTCTGTTGTAAAGTGATCCTGGCAGCCTCTATTTCACTTGAATCCAGCTTGTTTTTCACCAAGCTTTTCTTCCACAATCCTTCTCAACCTTTTCTCAAGTATACTTGCATATATCTTACCAGGAACACTCAGTAGAGAAATACCTCTATAATTCTCACATTCAGTTTTATTTCCCTTTTTATATATGGGTACTATGAGAGCTCTACTCCAATGATCAGGAATTCGTCCCTCTGTCCAGGCCTTCTGAACTATGCAGTGCAGCCACTGTAAAACTTTTATACATCCATACTTGAGCATTTCTGGTCGAATATCATCTACTCCTGTGGCCTTTCCACATTTCAAGCTTTGATGGCTTTTTCTACTTCAAGTATGGATTCAAGTATTCCTACTGCATGTCAGTGTTTTTTACCACTGTGCTGTCATCACTGCTTGTTTCATTTAGCCATTTGTTACTTTTACTCCATACTTCAAGGATATCTTTTTCTCCTGTTTTCATGTCACCTTTATCATCTCTAATTCCTTTTACAGCACTCTTTCCTTCATTTTGGAACTTCTTCAACAACCTTCAGAATATCTTGCCACCTTCTTGATATTTATTTTCTATGTTCTTGCCAAAGTCTTCCCATGACTTTTGTTTAACCAGTTTTACACAGTTTTTAGCTTTCTTACATTTGTTTCTGTATTCGCTAAGAGCACAATCTGACTTATTTGCCAGGAACTTTTGATATGCTTTCTTCTTTTCCTTCACTGCCTCTTTAACTTCCTGTGTCCACCATGGAGTTCTGATATTTGTATCCTTGCAGACAATCTCACCACATGCCTCTGGCTGAATTAATCAGTGTTTTCTTCAGGGCTTTCCACTGAATCTCCAAAGTTTGTTTCCTGTTCTGAAACTCTTTCATTTTTTCTTGAATAATATTTGTGCATTTTATTCTACAGTTCACATCTGAGAGCTACTCAACTTTTATTTGCTTTAAAGCTTTCTTACATGTTCTTTTCAATATGAAATTCAATTTTATCCTGCTCAAGACTAAATGGTGATCACTTCCAATTTCAAATCCTCTGTACACTCTGGTGTCCTACACCAGAGAGAAAATATCACTATCAACAATAACATAGTCAATAAGAAATGTGAATTTGAGCACATTTTTATGTTGGAACATTGTGTTAGTAATAACCAGTCCATGTCCTGAGCAGAAATCCAACAGATATTTGCCATTATCAAAATTACCACCAAAATTTCAAATGATGGTTCAACAGCTTTAACTAATGTAGTTAAATTTGGAAACATTTGTTCTCTTACAGCATTTTTCATTTTAAAAGCTTTATTCCAAAAAAAAATCCATGAATTCTTGAACTTTTTTCAAATGTTTCTATAGTCTTCAATAGTTGCCATTCGCTATCAAGCTCTTCATACCACCCTTAGATATACATTTTCTATGTCTAAAACCTGCCCATTGTCGGCTGGATTTATCTTTTCAACAGGGTCCAAATATTATTATTATTATTATTATTATTATTATTACTATTATTATTACAGGTGACTCCAGGGAGTCCTTAGACTCATCGAGGGAGGCCCTAAACATCATATCCATACAGCTATACGACATTCTCACAGTATCTATCATACCTTGCCTTGAACTCACTGACCGTCATAGCATTCACAACAGATTCTGGCAGCTTATTCCACTCATTTACCACTCTAAAAGTAAAGAACCCAACTCTAACACACTTGGTAACCACACTCTTACCCAGCTTCCATGGATGTCCCTTAGTCCTCCCACCACCAGTCCTGTTCTCAAAAATATCCTCTGAATTAATCTTATAAAAACCCTTCAGCAATTTGAATGTCTTAATCATATTTCCCCTTTTCTGCCTATCAACCAATTTCTGCAATCCGCAAATCTTCAACCTGTTCTCATAAGATGTAGAAAGTATTTTACCTTAGGTATAATAAATGTTAAAGATACCAAGCTATTTTAAACCTGGTTTTACTCCATTTCTCAAATATGCAAACAGACAAATAAGGAGAATGGATGTCAATTTAATGTGGCAAAATGTAGGGATATATATTTTGGGATGAAAAGATTAGCAGCAGTTTACTACATTGGTGGAACTGTACTTCAAGTAATTGATGAGGCACGAGATTTAGGAGTGTTGGTGGATAAGAAGTTGAAGTTCAGGGGGCACATTGCAAAAGTGGCCAAATCAGCTCATCAAATCACTTGGTTACTGAAGAATACGTTGACAAGCAGAGACAAGCATGTTATTGTTCCTCTGTATCGAGCCTTGATAAGATCCCATCTTGACTACTGTGCCCAGATTTGGTTACCTAGGTTTCTTCTTGATGGGGAGGAGGTTGAGAGGATCCAGAGGCGAGTGACCAAGATGATAGCAGGTCTGTGGAATGAACCTTTATGAGAACAGGTTGAGAATTTGTGGGTTGCAAAAATTGGTTGATAGGCGGAGGAGGGGAGATATGATTGAGACATTCAAATTACTGAAGGGTTTCTATAAAATTAATTCAGAAGATATTTTTGAGAACAGGGCTGGTTGTGGGAGGACTAGGGGACATCCATGGAAGCTGGGCAAAAGTGTGGTTAGAAAGGATGTTAGAGCTGGGTTCTTTACTTTTAGAGTGGTGAATGAGTGGAATGGGCTGCCAGAGTCTGTGGTGGATGCTGTGACAGTGAATGAGTTTAAGGCGAGGCATGATAGATACTGTATGAATGTCGAATAGTTGTGGCAAACATGATTTGGGGCCCTCCCTCGATGAGTCTAAGGACTTCCTGGAGTTGCCCATAATAATAATAATAATAATAATAATAATAATAATAGTCCTTTTAACTCCTCTTCTGAGATACTGATTGGTCTTTAATTTGCTGCTGCAGTCTTAGAACCTTCCTTAATGCCATGAATTATTTTTGTCTTACATAATAATTCTTTTTGAACTCTACCAGAGCTGAAACTTAACTTAAACTGCCTAGTCAGAGGCATTGCCAGTTCCCTTGC
The DNA here is from genome assembly GCF_054136105.1 of Typopeltis vanoorti. NCBI lineage: Eukaryota > Metazoa > Arthropoda > Arachnida > Uropygi > Thelyphonidae > Typopeltis > Typopeltis vanoorti. The sequence goes on from NC_143565.1 coordinate 89,464,270, forward strand.
ATATTCAACAAAACACATGATGATATCCTATGGAATCCCACACTGCATTAAATGGATATTCTGTAATATCCCTGAGCACATCAAATTCATCCACCTCTGTTCCCACATAAGTTTCTGTCACATATCACAATATTAACCTCACCTGGATGATATACCCTTGCAAATTAATCACTCACTAACTCAACTATTTCACCTGCTTCTGTCACCTCATGATCATCATCATCACTCATTAAGGTTATTCATCCATAGTCATTCTTCTTATTTGTCACATAGCAAAAGAACTCTTTGGCATTTCCTTTAGCCTACTTGGCTAGTTTCTTCTCATAATCTGATTTTGCTTTCCTTATCATGCTGGTCACCTTTCTTGCCTGACTCTTGTGCTGTTCATGAGTTTTCTGGTCAGCTTTCTCATTATATACTCTCCACATCATTTTCTTTTTCTGCATCTCATGATTAATGACATTACTTATACATCTAACTCACCTGATTAACCCTCCTTACCTTAGGTATACAATTTAATATTGCTTCGTCTAGATGCCTCTTATCTATCTCCCATGCCGTGGCACAGCATTGAGCTTCTTCCTAAGCTTCTCATAATCACTTGTCCTGTAGTTCTATATATACCCCTTTTTAACTGAATATTCCTCATGTTTTACAATCTCCCAAGTCAAGACTGCATGGGCACTTTTGCCAATTCAAGATAATGTGCCCACTTTGATTATGGATAGTTCTTTTAATACTGTGACCAGATCCAATACTCTCACAACCCTAGTCCCCTCTATCACATGCTGCTTCAAGTAATTATCTCTTAGTAAGTGTATAAATTCCATTTCCTTCCTGCAATGTGATCTCTCTTTCTTCCAGTCTATATCTGATGTCTCCCATAATTATCACTTGACCTGCATTCATTGTACTAATTTGCTGATCCATGTCTTCCAGATCATCCCAGGAATCCCATGCCTTTAGCAGCAATCAACTGTATATTTTGTCTTACAGGCCTTGATCTCATGACAGCTTCAAATAAATTGCTATCCTGCTGCCTATCTCCTATTCTTTTTGGATGCAATTCATCTACTATCATCAGGAGTACCATTCTCCCTATCCTATCTTCTCTGTCTCCTCTGAAAATTCTAAACCTAAACTACACCATCTGTTATTAGACAAGTCTCGCTAATGCCTATAACTTTTGGCAAAGTTGCACTAACCAATGCTAAAAACTCATCCCTCTTCTTCTTCCTGATACTTCTAGCATTAGTATATAAAAATCGCAGCATCCGTTTAAGTCCCCAACCATCTTTAATTCCTGCATTGACCACTTTATTCATATTGTTGCTTGAGAAACTAGATTCTGCACTTGGTCATTCTCACACTCATCTCATGGATCTTCAAACACACACACACACTCACCTTCATTCACCATAATTGCTTGTTTTCCTGAATTTGTGCTTGAGCATGCTCAGTGAACAAAATTCTTTCTAGACTCCTAACAACAAAATCATTTAGATGCAGTCCATCAGTATTATACAAATCCTTCTTTCCATCAAACTCAGGCCACACATCCACAAATTTTACATCATTCCATCTACACAAACTCTATGTTGATTCCTTTGCTATCAACACCCTTATCCTCCTCAATCATCTCTTTATACCATAGCAGGAAACTTAAAATCTTTACTGTATCACTCTTCTTTTTTGCTTTGTTCATCGAGTCCTCCCTCATAGAACACTTTGCACCTCTTAGATCCTTAGTACTAATAAAAACAATTAGTTATTATTATAATTATTATTATTATTTAGGCCTCCAAGGAGTGTCAAAAGACTCATCGCGGGAGGTCCTTCCTAGGAAGCACAAAGTCTATCAAGACTCATCAAAAGGAGGTCCCACCCAAAGAAACACAAAGTCTATCATACTACTCTTTAAACTCATTGACTGTTCTCGCTCCCACCACTCCATCAGGCAATGCATTCCATGGTTCAACCACCCTCCATGCAAAGAGACCACTCCTCACCTTCTTGCTCACAGTTTCCTTTCGTAACTTCCAGGGATGGCCTCTTGTCATTACTCCTTCCCGCTGTTCAACCAAGCGAAAGAACTCCCCAGTGTCAACCCTGTAACCACCTCTCAACAGTTTAAAAGTCTCAATCATATCACCTCTCCTTCTTCTATCCACCAAACTCTGCAGTCCACATTCCCTCAGCCGATCCTCATAACCAAAATTGTACAGTCCTGAAACCATCTTTGTCATCCGTCTTTGTACCCTTTCCACAGTTAATTTATCCCCTTCAAATCCTGGGGACCAAATCTGAGAACAACAGTCTAAGTGTGGTCTGATCAGAGACTTATACAATGGAATGATAACTCTTTTATCTCAGCAGGTCAGTGTCCTTCTCATTATTGCAGCAATCCTCTGTGTTATCTTCACCACCTTTGCCATATGTCCCCTGAATTTCAGGTTTCTATCAATCAATCATCAACCCCAGTTCTCTTGTCTCCCCTACTTCCTCCAGTATAGCTCCTCCAATAGAGTATGCAGCATCCCATTGATGTGTCCCAAACCTCAAGACCTTACATTTTGCTGCATTAAACCGGTGCCCCCATTAATTTACCCATCTGTCTAGCTTATTCAAATCCTCCTGTAGGACTACCACATCTGCACTATTTCTTATAACCCTTCCCAGCTTCACATCATCTGCAAACAACTGAATATCCTCCCTGCAATTCACTGACAATATCATTGATATAAAGGTTAAACAATATAGGTCCCAGTACTGAGTCCTGTGGGACCCCACTTGTAACCCTCTGCCTCCTTGAAACTGCTCCATCATACACAACTCTCTGATACCTATTGGACAGCCAATCCTGACAAATTGAATCCAGTTGATCAACCTGACACCCAAACCCATGTGCTGCAACTTAAATATCAGCTTATCATGTGGCACCCTGTCTAATGCCTTCGCTAAATCTAAGAAAATGGCAGTATATGCCTTTCCCTCATCTACTGCTCTTGTAACTTTATTATAAAATGCTAGCATATTGCTAAAACAAGAGCGCCCTTTAACAAATCCATGTTGACTCTCAGAGATAACATTACCCTCATCTGCCCAATGCTGTATACGGTCCCTAACTAATTTCTCCAAGATTTTAACAACTACTGATGACACACAAACTGGCCTATAATTAGACACTTCCGGTCTGCTACTGCCCTTATGCAATGGCACTATCTTACCTGCCTTCCATTCCATGGGCACCTTTCCCATAGCCAGACTTTCATTGAAAAGCCAGGACAAAAGAGCTGTCAGTTTTTTAGCACAGTCTCTCAAAACTCGTGGTGAAATACCATCCAGTCCCACAGCATAACTGACATCCAGAGTACTCAGTATTTGGAATACACTCTCATCCTGAACCTCTAAACCTTGAGCCTACCCTATCCCTGTAGTATTAAAATTTACTCCTCCAGGATGAAATACACCAATAAAGTGTTCATTGAACAATTTTACTATGTCCTCTGCGTCAGTCACTCTATTCCTATTTTTATCCCACAATGCTATTCTTCCACAATAATTTCTCTTCTTCCTACTGGCAACATAGCTAAAAAGTTCCCTAGGATTTTTTTTGGATCTTAGGGCCAATCTCTTCTCATATTCCAGTTTCATCTTCCCTACTACCAGTCACTCTCCCGACCCGTGTCTTATATTCTTCATGCATCTGCTCTTCACCTGTCTCCTTATATCTCTTCCATAGATTCTTTTTCGCATGCAGTTCCTGTTTAATATTGTTTGTCATCCACTTTACACCAAATTGTGTCCTCTTCTTCACTTGTGGAATACAGCTTACTATTGCTGCTAACAGCAATAGTAAGCTGTAATAGCAATAGTAAGCAAAAGTTCTTTTGCCTTATCTTCTTGCATCTGGATGGCATGCTTGTTATAATTAATTTTTGTACCAGGGAAATGTGATTTTTTTATACTTTCATTAAGTACTCCTCTGATCAATGAATCTCCATACAATTTTTCCTCACCTTGTTTTTCTCTTTTATTCACTTGATCTCAATTTTTTATCAGATAATCTGCTTATTATCCCTGCTAATCTCTTGCCACTTTTGCAACTTTTTGATTTTGAAGTATCTTTTGAAGGATAATATGCATGTGCACTATTTCCTGATTACTAAATCTTTTAATTTTTGTGAAAAATACATCACACACGCACACTGCACTGTACAAAATCATGTAAATTCACATCTCTATAAAGTCCAAAGACTCATCGTAGAAATGCCCATTGTCACACACACAGATGCACACACATTTCAGCATATCATGCCATACATGTATTCATTGTCTCCATACCCACTGCTCTCTGAGCCAGTATATTCCAATCCATGCAAAACACCTACTCTTAATACCCCTTCTCATACTTCCCATGATGGCCTCTTGTCCTCACCCTATAACACCCTTGTATTCCAAGAAAAAACTTATCCATTTTGATCTGGTAATAATCCCTTAACAGCTTATATGCCTCAATTATATGTCATGTCTCCTTTTATTCCTTCAATACACATATTGAAGGAATGCAAATTGCATTCCTTCAACATGTCTTCATGCTCAACATTGCAGAGACCACTAATCACCATACTCACTGCATTCTCAGGCAGTACGTTCCAGTCATCCACCATGTTCCATTCTAAGAAAAAATCAATCATCACTGGACCCATTCCAATATCTCTTCATACTTTTGAAAACTAGGTTAATAAATCTCTGCACAATAATCCATATGCAGCCTGATCAAAGCCTTACCAATGGAATCATAACATTCTTACTTCCACATGCCATTGTACTCTGTATCATTGTCATAATTCACTGTGCTAGCCTAACAATTTTAGCAATATGTACTAGAATTTCAGGTCCATGTTCACTATCACTCCCAGATCACTCATCTTTTCTACCACTTATATGATCTACCTACCAATTTCATGCTTATGACAGGATTCTACTTATCTTCATTTTTAATATGATTCTTGCATTGATGCCATCTTTCACTCCTCTAATTTTTCTCAAAACACTCATATATATCTGTGGTTTCTAGTCTATAATTAACTGTTTTATTTTTAACCTACAAAGGGTGGGGGGGTGATTATGAAGAGCTAAGGAGACAGCTTGCGGGTGTAGCGTGGAATGAGGAGTTAGCTGGAAAAGAGATCAATGCAGCTTGGGGGATTTTCAAAAACTATCTAATAGATGCAATGTCTAAATGTATTCCACGGGTGAGAAGGTTAAATAAGGTAGGAGTGAGATGGATGAATAAAGAGATTAAGCATGCGATACAGAGAACAAGGGCATTGTGGAGGCAGCATAAAAGAAGTGGAAATAACCAATTTCATGAGGTCTACAAAGACCAGGCAACGAGGGTGACTTGTTGGGTGAGAGTAGCTAAAGAGAAATATGAACAGCAGTTAACTAATGAAGCCAAAAAGAATCCTAGGGAGTTCTTTCGATATGTAGCCAGCAAAAGAAAGAATGATTTTGGAAGGATGACATTGATTGGAGAAAATGGTATAAAGACAGCTGTTGCAGAATGTGTGGTGGAGATACTTAATGAGCAGTTCATAAAGATCTTTCAATCTTGTGAATGTGACTTCATGGAGAGATTGAGAGCAGTTGATGATGGGGAGGAGAGACTGACTGTAAGTGAACAAGAGGTGTTTGGGGAGTTGAGTAAACTAGATATAAATAAGGCTGTGGGACTTGATAATATATCACTGCGTATTCTGAAGGAATGTGCCAGAGAGTTGATACCTGCCTTGACATATTTTTTTAATACGAGTCTTGCACTTGGTCAAGTTCCTAAAGAGTGGAAGGAGGGCAACATTGTGCCACTTCATAAAGGAGGTGATTGAACTCAAGCATCAAACTATAGGCCTATCTGTGTGTCAGGTGTTGTGGTTAAGTTGTTGGAGAAGATTATGAGAACTAGGATCCAGAGTTGGGTTGACAATAATGGTGTAATCTTTGATTGACAGCATGGATTTGCTAAAGGGAGGTCATGTTTTAGTAATCTACTTACTTATTACAATAAAGTGACTACTTCCTTGGACAGAGGAGAAGGATACACAGTAATATACTTGAATTTTTCAAAAGATTTTCATAGAGTATCTCATGATAAGTTGACAGTCAAACTAGAGCAGATGGGGTTAGATATTAGATTAGTGCATTGGATTGGAGACTTTCTATTTGATAGGTATCAACAAGTTGTGTATGGGGGTGCGATATCCAGGAAAGGGAAAGTCACTAGTGGAGTGCCTCAGGAGGTCTGTTTTAGGGCCATTACTGTTTAACTTGTATGTTAATGATATAGGTGAAGATTTGGATGGAGATATTCAGTTGTTTGCAGATGATGCAAAGTTGGGACGAACCATGAAGAGTAGTGAGGATGTTGTGACCTTGCAGGAAGACTTGAATAAAGCGAGTGTTTGGGCACGAAAATGGGGATGTGAGTTCAATGTTGCAAAATGTAAGGTTTTAAAATTTGGAAAGCAAAAATGGGATGCAGAATTTATGCTTGGTGAGAATATATTGTTGGAGGTAGAGGAAATAAGAGATCTGGGGGTAATAGTGGATAAGGATCTAAAATCTAGGGGACATCGCCAAAATTGTGAAGACAACACAAAGGCTTCTGGGAATGATGCAGAGGACACTGACGTGTAGAAGTAGGGAGATTCTTGTTCCATTGCATAAGGCTTTGATTAGGCCACACATGGACTGTTGTGTGCAGATTTGGTCACCGGGTTTTCAGAAAGATGAAGAGATGTTGGAAAGGGTCCAAAGGCGACTGACTAAGGTAGTTTCTGACATCTGGAATGTTGAGTATGAGGAATGATTGAGAAGATGTAATTTGTAGAGTCTGGTGGACAGGAGGAAGAGGGGGCGATATGATAGAGACGTACAAGTTGGTAAGGGGTTGTTATAAGATCAATGGTGGAGAAGTTCTACAGAGAATAGTGGGAGATCAGGGGAGAACCAGAGGTCATCCTTAGAAACTGTATAAAGAGGTTATGAGTAGGGGAGTGAGAGGCAGGTTTTTTTCGTGCAGAGTTGTGAATGATTGGAATGCCTTGCCTGAGAGTGTGTTGCGGTGGCACACCCAGAGAGGGGTGGGGTAAGGGGCGGGGCTCCCCCCAAAGAAAAGGAAAAAACACTAGAAAAATTTCCAAAATTCTTTTCCTAATTCAAATTCATTTTTTTTATTTATGTTGTGTTCTACTTATGAATGAGCGATCACTGCAGATGCTCAGTTATAGGTCATATGTGATGTGTAGTGTATATTCGCAAAACGTTTACTCAACTTGGCCGCTCCCAAAGGTTAAATCCTGAGCACTCGGCCCCTCCAAGAATAAATCCTGAGTGCGCCACTGGTGTGGTGTCTGCAAGGAGTTTGAGTGTGTTTAAGACACGGTATGATGAGATGTTTGTGTGATAAAAGGACATCCCAGATGAATCTTTGACTCCATGAGGTCTTGGGGTAATAATAATAATAACCTATCATTCAGATCCATAAGTGAAATTTTATTTAAACATGGTTTTCAGTTACTTTAACATTTTGACTAATTTTTCTCTTATTCATATATGTTTACTCAGTTGAGTCCCTCCATATCAGGTTTGCTTATTCAGCTGTTTAATTCCATATTTAATTTGCTATCTTTGCTAAAAATGATGCCGAAGTATTTAAAATTCTTTACTTGTTCTATAGTTTGTCCATTCAGTATATAGCTGATGTTTTCAGTGCCATTATCTGTTTTCCAAGACTTTGTTGTTGTTGTTTTGAGATTATGCAGTTTAATTAAGGAATCCTACAAGCTTGTACTGAGTGTATTTAGGAGTATATATCACCTGCATAAAGAAAAGACCTGAGATTCTTCTTATTATTAAAACTATGTTGTCAGTTGAATGAACCTCCCACCATGAGTCTGCTGAATCCAACTCCTTAACACTTAATAGTACTAAAATCTTTAACACTACTTGCATTCATATGCTCACAATTCTTCATGTAACAAATATACTCCTCAAACCTGTTTTCCCTACACTCTTAGACAATTTCCAGGGATGGGCTCTGGTTCTTCCTCTCTTACCTTCTAATCTTTTTATAATCTCCTTTGTATTAATCTGATATCCCCTTGCTAACTTAAATGTCTCTATTATATATGATCTCTTATCCACCCATCCACTAAATTCTGTAGTTTGCATTCCTTTAAACTCCATAGTCAATAGTTCAGTATCCCAGTAGTGTCTTATTCACTCATCCCCAGACCTTCACCAATGTTTCCACATCACAATTAAAACTAGGTGACTAAATCTGAGCACAGTAGTCCAAGTATGGTCTAACCAGTGCTTTATATAATTGCACAACCACCTCCCTATCATCATCATTATCATCACAAACCATGGGCTCACTGCCCGTTGATGTCTAATGCCTGCTTCACTATCTTCTTCCATCTTTCTTTGTCCAGTGCACAGTGTCACAGTTTTTGTACACCCATTCCATACCAGTCTTTTATATCATCTATCTATTCTCTGTATGGTCTACCTCTTCTTTTTAAATCATCCAAAATACCTAACATAAATGTCTTTATCTTCCGGTCCTCACTCATTCTACAGATGTGTCCAAATAATTGCAGCTTCCGTTTTATAATCTTCTGCATTAGATTCTGTTTTGGTTGTATCTTCTGATAGAGCTCTTAATTGGTGATTTTCTGTACCCATCCTATTCTTAGAATCTTCCTGTAACAAGTTCTTTCAAATGCCAAAATTCTTTTTCTTGATTCCTTATTTATTACCCACGTTTCAGATCCATACAGTACACCACTGAAGATGCATGTTTCCAGTGCTTTTAGTTTTGTTTGCGGGCTGATCACTTTACGTTTCCAGATGTTATCCATGGCCTTCAGATTTGTTCTTCCCTTTGCAATCCTGATCTTTATTTCTTTTTTACAGTCCAAGTCATATGTCAGTTTACTTCCTAAATATGTGAATTGTTCTACATGTTCTATATCAGTTCCATCCACTTGTATCTTTTGTGTCATGTTCTTCTCACCAAATACCATTGTCTTTGTTTTTTCAAAGTTCATAACAAGTCCAAATCTCTTCCCTTTCTCATTTAAGTTTTTAGTGTTTTTTGTAGTTCTCTTTAGTCTTCTTCAATAATAACAATGTCATCTGCAAATCTCAGATTGTTAATTCTCATTCCGTGTACAGATATTCCTTTGGCATCTTCTTTCATTTTATCCATTGCTCTTTCTAAATGTGCGATGAAAATGCTTGGTGATATTGGGTCTCCCTGTCTAGTACCTCTGCTTGTTTTAAACCATTTCCCCCAAATCATCACCTATTCTAACTGCTGCAACTGCATTCTGATAAACATCTTTTAATATAGCTCTTAGTTTTTTTATCAATTCCATAGGATTCCAGAACTGCTAATGTCACTTTCTGGTCAATACTGTCAAATGCTTTCTGAAAATCAACAAAACAAGTATATATGTTTTTGTTTTTTCTCTTAGCTTTCTCTGCTATTAACCTCATTGTCAAAATCTGTTGAATTGTAGTTCTATCCTTCCTAAATCCTGCTTGCTCGTCTTCAAGGTATGCTTCCGATTGTGTTCTCAATCTTTCTGTCAATATGATCATCATCACTTTACCAAGGTGACATATCAAGGCAGTTGTTCTATAATTTTTACATTCTAGCTTATTTCCTTTCTTGTAGTTGTATAATGTTACTAATATTAATTTCACCCACTCCTCTGGCATTTTCCCTTCTTTCCATATCATATTACATAGTTGGTGCATTTCTGTAACCATACTTTCACCACCATATTTAATCATTTCTCCAGTAATGTTATTGTTACCAGGACTCTTGTGTTTTAGCCGTCCTATTGCTTTTTCTACCTCTCCTCTTAAAATGTCCATATCATGCTCATTCAAGAGTTTTGGATTTGGTTATAGCATCAGAAGAGTTGATTATAACTGAGATGACATCTCTCCCACCAGTTGGAGAGAGAGTGACCATATGGTTTTGACTTGGAAAATGAATACACATGCAGGAGTATCAAAGAGACCGGGACTTATGTGGAATTATAAAGCAGGTGATTATAATAGTCTTAGATGTCAACTTCGGGAAGTTTCATGGAGAGAGGAATTGGAAGGCCAGAATATTATTAGTGCATGAGAAATTGTGAAAGAATATTTGTTAGTTAGCAGCAATGGTAAATTGTATACCACGAGTAAAATATTAAGGATAGTGATGGACCTTGCTCCACCTTTGCTCCGAGTTGCCCTAGTGTTGTACTACCCAGGTGTTGACTTACGCTTGGACTCGCTGATAGTTCTTCGACATGAAACTCATAGATTTCGATCTCCGAGTTTCGTATCCGGCTTTAAAATGATGAGGGATTTATTATCCCCTTAACTTAATTTATGCCACTGGAAAAAAAAAAAAATAGCCTCTTGGCTCTTTATCATGAATAATGGTAATTATCAGTTACATGAAGAATATAAAGAACAAGCCAGGAGAGTGACTCAGTTAGTAAGGAAAACAAAAGTCGAGCATAAGCAGAAATTGAAAATCAGGCAAAGAAAAATCTCAGAGAGTTTTTTTAAATATGTGGCAAGTAGAAGGAAGAATGATCATGGTAAAATGATGTTAATGGATAAAACTGGTAGAATGGTACTGCTGCAGAAGACATTATCGAGGTATTCAGTGATCAATTTATAAGGGTGTTTCATCCTGATCAGAGCAGAATCATGAGGAACTTAAGTGTAAAGGGCATAGCATGGCTTAACCCGGCGTTAGTATGGTGGAAAAATGTAACAAAAGTGGTAAGGTGGGGTCCCACACTAAACTTGCTTGTGTGCAACAGCCTGTCATCTATGGCATCGAGTAGCAGGTTATGGGAGGGGATGCTATACTGAGGCATGACTCACTGCCACGCGTTGTTAAAAAGTTCTAGTCAATTTAAAATCTTTGTGGTCTGTGACACCCTACCTCACTAATGCCGGGTTAACTGTGTGTGAACAGGAGGTATTTGAGGAAATAAACAAACTTTATATCAATAAAGCGATAGGATTTGATGACATATCACTATGCATCTTAAGGGAATGTTCCAGGGAATTGGCAGTAGCGTTAGCATGCCTGTTTAATAAGAGTCTTACAACAGCACAAGTTCCAAGGGAGTGGAAGGAGGGTAAAATTGTTCCACTGCATAAAGGTGGTGATAAGGATGTAGCTTCAAATTATAGGACGGTCTGTGTATCTGGAGTTTGGTGAAGGTCCTGGAGAGATTGGTGAGAAGTAGGATACAGAAATGGGTTGATAACAGCAGTATTCTCTGTGGTTATCAACATGGGTTTGTTAAAGGGAGATCATGTTTCACTAAATTACTTATATACTATAACAAGGTGACAAATACCTTAGATAGGGGAAACATACAGTGTTGTACATGTTGGAGGTTTAATGGAATAATTATCAGCACTGAGAAATGATTAAATTTCACTCATTACTGTATTGCTTTTGTGTGTGTGTGTGTTGTTACAAAAAGTTTTTTATAATCCCTGAAGATGTCTCTGTGACAGAGGTGAAATATTGGAAGTATTAAAATTATTTTTAATCCTTTCTCAGTACTGATAATTATTCCATTAAACCTCCAACATGAATTCTGCACAGCACTGAAGCCTCAACACACGGATATAGTGGTGTACTTGGATTTTGCAAAAGCTTTTGAGACTGTCACACGACAAGCTGGCAATTAAATGAAACAAATGGGGAATGGATAAAAGACTTCTGAGTTCGATCAGTGTCTGGCTGTCAGATAGGTATCAGAAAGTTATATATGGGGGTGCAGTATCCTGAAAGGGGAAGGTTGTAAAAATATGTTATTATTTATTTTCTTATATGTAATATCTTTATTAATTTATTACTTGTAATGTCTTTTGCTCTGTACTTTCTGTATCATCTATCTTTATCTGCCGTTATTCTAATTTAGCTGTGCGTGCTTTCTTTCTCTCAGAATCTTCCTCGTTTATGTTATTACGTACTATGTTTATCTACCCTTCGCACTACGAGTCTTATGTCTAAGATACTAGAAAATTTATTTAAATGGGACTGCGCCACTTATATCTTTAATTAGCATAAAACTCAATAATACGGCTGGGTAGATTTCTCTCTCTCTTTCTCTAACACAATTTCCTTCAGTAAAAATTTACACAAACAGTCATGGTCTATTCTTTTACTTAATTTTATGCTTCAGCTATCTCACTTAGTTTCCCACTCACAAGTCCGATTAATTTAGAAACAGTGCAGTTGTAATAAACAAACAGGCAGCACTCTTTTAACAAAAAAATTAAAACACATTTTATTTACATTACTATGCTATGAAATATACACAAATTTAAACATTAGGGAGATGGCTTTCTATCCATCTGTAAAAATTCTTTAGCATAAGTTAGAACCTTTTTATTTCAACATTAATTAATCTCTTTAACTCAAAAACTTATTTACTCTCTGTTTACAAATTTCACTTATTAAACTCCTAGTTTACTTGAAAAGAGGTTAGCTACCTCTCCGTTAAGTTACTTTTACAAACTTTATATCAACTTCAAATATGCCAATAGATTCTCTTAATGACACTTCTTGTTACTGTTAATCTAAATCTTAATTGTCCAACTAAAACACATTATGAGAGGAATTGTACAAACGTATATAACTTACAAAAGCTCTGCATCACACATTCAGTCCAAGGTCTTGCACAAAAAGTTCTAAGGCAATTCTCTCATCTTAGATCTTGAGTTTCCTTCAGGAAATCTGGCTTCAGAAATATCTCATCGGGAACATAGCGGGATGTGGACTCCGGTAATGGTTATTCTCCCACGGCGAAAAGAATAAATCTTCCGAGCGAAGGTGCTTCGGGTAATTTGCCTCGCCTTTTCTCCTCTGCTTGGGCTCGTTGAAAATGCCTGGACGACTGCCTCATTTGTCTGCCATCTTGAAATAGCTCGAACTGCTGCCAACTGTCAATCAGGATCCCTCTCTCTGGACTGGAAACTTTTCTCCGGCGATTGGAACTTCTCCTTTCAGCAATTTGAAGCCTGTCTGCAGCCTAGAAGCTCTGTCTCTGCAACTGCTGGAAGCGGTTTGGTGAAGTTTGTAACCCCCGAAGAATTCGACATGATTCTTTCATCTTCTTTCAAGTTCGACCCGCTTTCTGTTCTCCTCCACTTTCTTTTGATTGTAAGTTGCCGGCCATTGGAAAGTTGTTTGAACCTTTCTGACTGAATTTACGTGCAGAGCTTGTAAGCCTTTCACATACACACAAAATTTCATAAACAACCTTTCTTATGCTGCCATGTAGATCTATTACATACAGCTCCAGCAGCAAAACATTACCTTTGTTTTTAACACTCTAAAATATTTTTATTAAAGGAGTATATACAGTTAACTTCCAAAGTGCTATTTATAAAAATATCTAGTACAAAATATACAGAGACAAACAAGTTATTTTTACAACATTCTCATGGGACTTGATGTAAAAACTCGATGTAAAGCGCTTTGGTATTTTTAAGCTACATCGAGATTTTACAAGGTCACTAGTGGTGTACTGCGGGAATCAGTTTTGGGACCATTGTTGTTCAATATACCGTATTTTCTGGTGTATAAGATGTTTAAGACATCTTATGTATAAGACACACCCAAGAAATTTAATACAATTTTCTGGAAAAAACGTAAACTTTAAAGTATGATTTAAAAAAAAAAAAATGGATAAAATAATGGGTAATTTTTAATAGTAAACTGACCTTTCAGAAACCTGCAAAACCCATGTCACTGTCATCTGACTCTTCTCTATCATCATTAATTTCTTCTCGTTCTTCTTCCTCTTGTTCTTCATCATCATCATCATCTTCATATAAGAAATGATCTTCACTTCCATCAAGGGCATTGCTAATTCCACTTTTCAAGAAAGATTTAACAATAGTTTGTTCATTCATTTTTGACCAAGATGTCTTAACCCACTCGCACACTTGAGAGATTGATGGCCATTTCAGGGCACCCTTTGGTGTTAACTGATGTACACTGGCATTCATCATCGACTTGTTCCACTCTTCCCTCATAAAGACTTTAAAGGGTTTGTTTAAAGATACATCAACTGGCTGCAGTTGTGATGTAAGTCCTCCTGGTATGATAGCCAGTTCAGTTTTGCTCTCTTGGAATTTTTGTTTGATTGAATTCTTCAGATGAGCCCGGAACTGATCAAATACAAGAAGAGCTTTCTTCTTTAGTAGTGCACCATTCCTTCTTTTCCATACTTTATCTATCCACACTTTCATGTCACTTTCATCCATCCAACCTTTTTCATGCATATGTACAATCAGTCCTGTTGGTATTTTTTCTGTAGGCAGAGTCTTCCGCTTAAAAATTATCATTGGCGGCAGCTTCGTACCATCAGCACAACATGCAAGAACTACAGTGCAGTGTGTTTTTTCGTGTCCACTGGTTTTGATCATAATGCTTTTCTCACCTTTCTCAGCTACAGTTCTATTTGAGGGAACATCAAAGGTTAGGGGCGTTTCATCCATATTGGCTATCTGTCCCATTTCAAAATTGTAATTTTTTCGATGTTGAATCACATATTGATGAAAAGAAATAATTTTGTCTTCATATTCTTTTGGCATTTTTTGACTGATTTTTGTTTTTGTATGCATACAAAGTCCAGTACGTTTCATGAAACGGTAACACCATGACGCACTACCTTTAAAATCTTCAATGTTGCGCTCACAGGCTACTTTGACTGCATGTGTACGAATCATTTTTGTTGAAATGGCAATGCCATTTTGCCGATTTTCTTGCACCCATTTCAAAACTTAGGTCTCTAGTTCTGGCCACTTCGCAATTTTTTCATGTTCCGCACGCTTTTCATTACGCAAATTGTACAAACTCTCCTTCTGACCACACCAAGTTCTAATCATTTTTTCTGTAGGCAGAGGTCCAAAATGTCTTTCAGCTTCCCTATTCCCGTGTTCTTCCGCATATTTTACAACCTGCAATTTGTAACGTGAGGTATATGAATGTCGCCTGTTTTTTTCCATCACTAAAATCTACGAGGAAATATCAAACTGAACTCAAAATATCTCAACACGTCAACTCAATACTGATAAACATCGGTAACTGATTACTCAGATAAGATATTATGAAACTTGAATAGGGACTCCCCGTTCTTAGCCAATGACGCGCTAGAAGTCACGTGAAGGTCACGCATCAATTTGATTGCACCATTAACTGCCTACAAAGATCTTGGAACATAAAAGGGAGTGCGTATGACTTTGAAAAGAGGAAACAATCTTTACCTTCATTATATAAGACACACCCCATTTTTAAGATGAATTTTTAAAGTAAAAAAGTGCGTCTTATACACCGGAAAATACGGTATATGTTAATGATATTGGGATGGGTTTAACTAGTGATATACAGCTGTTTGTGGATGATGCAAAGCTGGGGAGAGCAATGCAGAGTCAAGAGGATGTTATGGCCTTACAAGAGGACTTGAATAGATTGCATGAATGAGCAGGTGATTGGAACTATCAGTTCAATGTTGCAAAGTGTAAGGTTTGAGATTTGGTAAGCAACAATAGGATGCAAAGTATACACTTGGTGGGGAACTTAGTAGAGGAAGATGAGAGATCTAGGAAAGTAGAGGAGATGAGAGATCTAGGAGTGATGGTGGACATGGACCTCAAATTAAGGGACCACATTGCATACATTGTGAAGATGTCACATCGGATAATAGCAATGATGCAGAGGACTTTGACATTCTGAAATAGAGAGGTTATGATGCTATTGTAGCCTTGATCAGGCCTCATATGGATTATTGTGCACAGATTTGGTCACTGGGTTTTCATGGTGACTTCTCTGGACCCTTTCCAACCCAATATGTTGGGTTGGAAAGGGTCCAGAGAAGATTCACAAAGGTGGTCAGTGGTCTTTGGAATGTGGAGTATGAGGACAGATTGAGAGAATGTAAGTTGTAAAGCCTCATGAATAGGAGATGGAGGAGGAGGAGGGGGGGGGGTATATGATTGAGACATATAAGCAAGTCAGAAGTTGTTATCAGGTTGACATGGTAGAGATTTTTCATAGACTGGGAGAGGGGTGTTGAGCAAGAGGCCATCCCTGGAAACTGTATAAGGAGAGTGGGAGCAGAAGAGTGAGGAGCATGTTCTTTGCATGGAGAGTGGTTGGTGAGTTGAATGCATTGCCTGAGTGTGTTGTGAATGTAGACACATTGAATCAGTTTAAAGCATGGTTGCATGAACATTGTGTACCTCCCACGATGAGTCTCTGACTCCATGGAGGTCAGATATTAATAAAAAATAATAATAATAATATCCTCTGCGGTGGTAATCCTACCATTTTCACTGACCATTATCATCCTTCCATAATGATTTTTTTCTTCTGTTGGTTGAATATCAAAAGAGCTCCTGGGAATTTTTTTTGGTCGCATTAGCTAATTGTGCCCATTGTACCTCGTCAGTACTTTGTACTTCTGATGCAACTGATTATTACTGCTCATCATATTCTGCCTTTGTCTTGTCCCTCTAGGTTGCATGCTGAACCCCTCATTCATCCATTTCAGAGATACTTTATTTAAACTACTGACCCTTGAAATAAAGACATCACTTCTGCTAGATAGTTCTTGAATAGTACCAAAGTAGCCTATTGATCTCCTTTCCAATTATTAATCACCTCTGCCACTTTTTATGCGGTGTTTCTTTGGTGTGATGATTTTCTATAAATTATAATTTGAACTTCTGATACATTTTTGGATAATGATTGCTTTAATTTTGTGTCATAATAGATAACTTGTATTCAGTTTCTTCTAAATGTGTTATTAACCGAAAATGAGAAATTTTTTGTCTTTCAGAAAGACCCAAATCTACAGATCTTGTTCCTGATAGTAATGAAGGTAAGTCCTAAAACATGTTCATGAATGATTTTTGTCAGAACAATTAAATTAAAAAGGACTTTGATAAAATGGATAGAAATAATAATAAAGATGATTTTTATTAGCCAGACCATCAAAAGATTTGTTGATCAATTAAGCATCAATTAAACATGTCAAAAAGCAGTGACTATTATCTTATAGTAGCAAAACCAAGTTAAACTTTATTCTTATTATGCAAGTATCTCCATGGAGTCAGAAGACTCATTGTGGAAAATCCATACTAACCTTTATGTACACAAACCTATCATACTTCTTCTTAAACAAGTTCACTGTCAGGACACTCACAATTAATTTCTAGCATTCCATTCCACTCACTCACCACTATCCAAGCAAAACATCTACTCTGCACTCCCTTACTAACCACACTCTTACACAACTTCCAGGGATGATCTTTAGTTCTCTCCTATTCATCATCTACTCAAATATTTCCTTTGTGTTGATCTTATAGAGCCCATTTAATAACATATATAAGTTTATATCATGCCTCCATGAAAATACCTGAGAAATAATAATAACAGTAAATTCTTCCCTTGCAAATTCTTATGCCCTGGTATTGCTTCAAGTTGCTCCCTAAGCTGGCTATGCATTATTGGTAAAGATCTGAATTAAATAATTTCCTGTATCACTAATATACAAATTAAACAGCAGAGGAACAAGTATTAGCCTTGTGATACTCCACTAGTTGCCTGCGTACTTCTTTACACAACTTACTCATACATCGCCCCTTTGATATCTGTCCATCAGCCACTATCCAAATCACCAGCTTCAAGTCTATCCACATTTGCTCCAGTTCCTGCAGCAGAGATCCATGTGGAATTCCTGTTGAATGCTTTTGCAAAGATCACCAGTATCACTGAGTAGTCACTTCAATTGTTGCTTTATTATAAAAAAGTATGTAAATTACTAAGTCAAGACCTTCCCTCTAGAAAACTATGTTGCTTCCTTAATATGGTATCATATTTCTGTTTACCTGGTCCTGAATTTTGTCTTTTACCAACTTCTTCAATATCCTGACATACTGATTGGCCTATATTTTGCTACTTCTGTCTTAGAGCCTTCTTTGTGCAATGGAACTATGTTGTCCTCTTTCCACTTCCTCAGTACCTTATTAGAACTGATGCTCAAATTAAATAGCTTCATCAGAGGAGGTAATAACACTGCACCTGCTCAACAGATCAGGTGCAGTGTTATTACAAGAAAAGTGAGGTGTACCACCTCACCTTTCTTGGAAGAAATATATCGCTTCTATAACTTTGCACCCTTTTTCACTCAGGACATTTGTTTTCATCTTTCCAGCTTCTAATATTCATTTATATTTGAATCCTAATCCCTTGAACCTGCTAGTCCAATATAATCCATTTCTCATTACATCTATCTCTGTTCATGATGTATCCTCTAAAGATGATAACCTACAACTTTTCAAAAAGAACATTAACAGATTACTTTGATCCATATCTGCATATCACATTGATTTGTTATAAGTTTTGCAGACTCACAGGTTTAGAAATAATAATAATAATTTTTATTTATTCGTATGGAGTTTCCTCCCTTTTTCTCCTCCGTCCCTATTGGGACGAGTTGAGCCCCCCCCTCCCTCATGGGGGGTTAAGTATTTATGGCTGTAGATCCGAGTGTGTTCACGGGGGATGGTTTGCTTGCTTATGGGATGAAAAACGCCAGATAAACTGGCAGAAAAAACCCTACTGCCTGCGCCCAAGACCGACTAACTAACTTGGCTATGGCTGAGGGAGATCCTCAAATACCTCACTTCTTCGATGGGAATCGAACCTAGGACACTCCTTCCCCAGTCATATGCTTGCGAAGTGCACAGCCACTAGGCTAACCGCACAGACTATAATAATAATAATAATAATAATAATAATAATAATAATAATAATAATATTATTATTATTATTATTATTATTATTCAGGCCTCCATGGAGTCAAAACACTCATCATGGGAGGTCCTTTCATGGAAACACAAAGTCTATCATACCACTCCTTGAACTCATTAACCTTTCTTACTCTCACCACTCTATCATGCAATACATTCCATGGTTCAAGCACTCTCCGTGCAAAGAAGCCACTCCTCACCCTCTTGCTCACAGCTTCCTTTCATAACTTCCAGGGACAGCCCCTTATCATCGCTCATTCCCATTGTTCCACCAAGTGAAAGAACTCTCCAGTGTCAACCCTGTTAACTACCCCTCAACAGTTTAAAAGTCGCAATCATATCATCTGTCCTTCTTCTATCTACCAAACTCTGCAGTCCACATCCTCTCAGCCGATCCTCATAACTAACATTGTACAGTTCTGAAACCATCTTCGCTATCTGCCTCTGTATCATTTCCACAGTTAATTTATCCCCTTCAAATCCTGGGGACCAAATTTGAGAACAATAGTCTAAGTGTCATCTGATCAGGGTCTTATACAATGGAACGATAACTCTTTTATCTCTGCAGGTCAGCATCCTTCTCAGTATTGCAGCAATCCTCTGGGTTACCTTTGCCACCTTTGCAATATGTTCCCTGAATTTTAGTTTTCTATCAGTCGTCATCCCCAGATCTCTTGTCTTCCCCCTACTTCCTCCAATCGAGTATGCAGCCTCTCATCAATGCATCCCAAGACTTCAACTTCAAGACCTTACATTTGCTGCATTAAACTCATACCCCCATTCGTTTGTCGATTTGTCTTGTTTATTCAAATCCTCTTGCAGGGCTGCCACATCTGCACTATTACTAATAACTCTTCCTAGCTTCACATACATAGTTCATGGCAAAAACATGATGTTAAAAAAGAGAATCATGATGTCATTATATATTAACAGAATTGAAGAATTTAAAATATTTTAAGTTAAAACTTTGAAGGAAAACACAGATCTAATCTAAGAAGTTGGAAAATTAAAATAAGAGTTAAAAGTAAATGTCTTAATATGTTATAATAAGGAAAAGAAACATATGTATTATTTTAAATTCAGATCTAAGTTCATAATCCAGGTCACAGCTTCAGGAGCTGCTTCTAAAAAGTCATTCCAGTCATTCTGATAACCACGGAAGATACATTCTGTTACAATATGTTGCATAGTCTGTCATTGAGCACCACAGTCACATTCTGGAGATGTTTGTCTGTTCCATTTATAGAGAGTATCTCCACATAGGCCATTATTTGTCTGAATTATTTCTTTTCTAAATCACTTAGGGAATTGAAACAACGTAGATCCGAATATAAATTAAATAATACTTTAATAGATATTTCCGATATTTCGGCAATGTCTCATTGCCATTTTCTAAAGGAACTTACAAAAAGGCAGGTGCACACAGGACCTAACAATACAGTAACTGGAAATGAAGATATGAAGCTATCGTTCTCCTAGAAGTCCTGATGGTGCCCTCTGGCGGGCTAAGTAGGCGTTCTTGGCCGTTGGGCTGAAGGCCTGCTGATGTATGCCTCCCAAATTTGGGGCAGTCGCATACAACCAAATTTGTTGAGGTTTGGAGAGTTTCTTAGGGCAGAGGCTGATTCCATAAATAATCTTTCGAATTTATATTTTCTCCGGTGTATTATTTTTGCTTTCTTCCACCGTATTCTGTGGCGAGTATCCAGAGCATGGTCTGCAAGACCAGAATGGCTATATCTGTAAAACCGGATGTAGTCCTTGTGTTCAGAAATTCTGATATTTGCTGTCCTGCCTGTTTGGCCAAAGTACGACAGTTTACAACTGCAAGGGACCTGGTAGGTCTAGGGGAAGTGGTTGGTCTTTGGTAGAGCGGATAAGGGATGCCAATTTTCTGTAAGGCCTGTAACAGGAGGTGAGGTCATGTTTTTTTAGAATTTTGGTAATTTTTTCTGAGGTGCCTCGGATGTAGGGAATGGTGATGGATTTAGAGTACTCCTTTTTGTGGAGGGGAGGAGGAGGGGGGCTGTGGTTTGTAGGTTTTAATATTTTTTGGATTTTTGGGGGGGGGGGTAGCCATTGGCTGAGAAAGTGTTGAGGATGTCATTTTTTTCAGTGTTAAGGGCTATGTCGTTAGGACAGATTAGTTTAGCCCTGTTGTATAGTGTTTTTACCACTCCATATTGTTGTGAGGGGGGGGGGATTGTTGGTGGATGTATCTGCCTGTATGGGTGGGTTTTCTGTAAACTGAGAAAACCAAAGTTCCATCAGGCTGGCGGGTGACTAGTGTGTCTAGGAAGGGGAGGCAGTTGTTTTCCTCTTTTTCCAGGGTGAACTTGATTCTGGCGTGTTGGTTGTTTAAGTGTGTAAGGAAGGAGAGGAGTGTTTCAGAGCCATGTGGCCAAATAGTGAACACATCATCAACGTAGCGAAGCCATATGGTTGGTTTTTGTGGGGCAGAGGCTAAGGATTTTTCCTCAAAGGTCTCCATAAAGAAATTGGCTAAGGGTGGGGAGAGTGGTGAGCCCATGGCTGTCCCCTCTATTTGTTTGTAGAATTTTCCCTGCCAAACGAAATAGCCTGAGTTCATTGTGAACTGAAACAGGGCTGAGATATCGGGAGAAAATTTAGCTTGGATTAGCTCTAAAGTTTCCTTGAGTGGGACATTTGTGAATAAGGAGGAGACGTCGAAGCTGACCATTATGTCATTATGTTGGAGTGTAAGGTTTTCTATGCTGGCTTTGAAGTGGGCTGAGTTTTTTATGTGTGATGGTGTGTTGCCAGTATAGTGTGTGAGCTCTTTGGCCAAATGTTTAGCTAATTTGTATGTGGGGGAATCAATGCCATCCACTATGGGTCGTAATGGCACATTTTCTTTATGTATTTTTGGGAGTCCGTAAATACGGGGGGGTATAGAGTTAAACGGTTTTAATCTGTTGGTAACTTCTACAGGCCAAGAAGTGACTTTCTTAAGGAGGCTGTGAAGTTTTCTAATTTGTGAGTTGGTGGGATTGTAATTGATAGGGAGGTAAGTAGCCCGATCTAATAGAAGAGCATTCAGCTTACCTTTGTAGTCCTTTTGGTTAAGTACTACAGTTGCATTTCCTTTATCCGTTTTGGTGATAACTAATTCTTTATTATTTCTCAATTCCTGTAGGGCTTCAAATTCCTTGTTGGATATATTGGTTTTGGGTGGTTTTGCTATGGAAAGGACACAAGCTACATCCAGTCTTACACTGTTGGTGATTTGATGTGGAAGGTGGCGGATTCCTCTTTCAATCTGGATCATAATATCCTCACTTGGTATTTTTTTGGGAGCAATGGCGAAGTTGTGGCCATTCTATTAAAGTATTATTTAATTTATATTCGGATCTACGTTGTTTCAATTCCCTAAGTGATTTAGAAATGCATAACCAACATATAAGCCTATCTACGAGAATCAACATCATCCACGGAGATACGATCGCACGGAAGGCTCGCCAATATGGTAAAATGAAGTTGAAGCTGTCTAGACAATTAAATCGTCTGACTTTCCTGAAACGCTGCCGGGATAACAAGGTAATCCCGAACTGTGTAAAATTGAAGCACCGTTTTGTTTTGCAAAAAGCGCTCCGTATATACAACCGTGCGAGCTACGAGTTACTTCGCGAACAAATCACCGCCACGTGGTTAGGCTTAGCCAAAATTAACGAAGCTATTCGTACCCTCGAAGATGAACTTTCGTGCACTTTGAATCAAGAACTGTGGACAATTTTACATGACATTTCGTGTACCTCCGCAGACAAAGAGTTTGAAAAGATACGAAGCCGACAGATGAAGAAATTCGATAAATTAATAAAAAAGAATTCCACCGTCAATCCAGAACTTGCTACCAACACCGTAATCAACCTTTCTTCAGTCACCCAGAAGCCTGAAGCTCTCAACGTGCTTTCACGTGGCCACAACTTCGCCATTGCTCCCAAAAAAATACCAAGTGAGGATATTATGATCCAGATTGAAAGAGGAATCCGCCACCTTCCACATCAAATCGCCAACAGTGTAAGACTGGATGTAGCTTGTGTCCTTTCCATAGCAAAACCACCCAAAACCAATATATCCAACAAGGAATTTGAAGCCCTACAGGAATTGAGAAATAATAAAGAATTAGTTATCACCAAAGCGGATAAAGGAAATGCAACTGTAGTACTTAACCAAAAGGACTACAAAGGTAAGCTGAATGCTCTTCTATTAGATCGGGCTACTTACCTCCCTATCAATTACAATCCCACCAACTCACAAATTAGAAAACTTCACAGCCTCCTTAAGAAAGTCACTTCTTGGCCTGTAGAAGTTACCAACAGATTAAAACCGTTTAACTCTATACCCCCCCGTATTTACGGACTCCCAAAAATACATAAAGAAAATGTGCCATTACGTCCCATAGTGGATGGCGTTGATTCCCCCACATACAAATTAGCTAAACATTTGGCCAAAGAGCTCACACACTATACTGGCAACACACCATCACACATAAAAACTCAGCCCACTTCAAAGCCAGCATAGAAAACCTTACACTCCAACATAATGACATAATGGTCAGCTTCGACGTCTCCTCCTTATTCACAAATGTCCCACTCAAGGAAACTTTAGAGCTAATCCAAGCTAAATTTTCTCCCGATATCTCAGCCCTATTTCAGTTCACAATGAACTCAGGCTATTTCGTTTGGCAGGGAAAATTCTACAAACAAATAGAGGGGACAGCCATGGGCTCACCACTCTCCCCACCCTTAGCCAATTTCTTTATGGAGACCTTTGAGGAAAACGCCTTAGCCTCTGCCCCACAAAAACCAACCATATGGCTTCGCTACGTTGATGATGTGTTCGCTATTTGGCCACATGGCTCTGAAACACTCCTCTCCTTCCTTACACACTTAAACAACCAACACGCCAGAATCAAGTTCACCCTGGAAAAAGAGGAAAACAACTGCCTCCCCTTCCTAGACACACTAGTCACCTGCCAGCCTGATGGAACTTTGGTTTTCTCAGTTTACAGAAAACCCACCCATACAGGCAGATACATCCACCAACAATCCCCCCCCCTCACAACAATATGGAGTGGTAAAAACACTATACAACAGGGCTAAACTAATCTGTTCTAACGACATAGCCCTTAACACTGAACTAAATCACATCCTCAACACTTTCTCAGCCAATGGCTACCCCCCCCAAAAAAATCCAAAAAATATTAAAACCTACAAACCACAGCCCCCCTCCTCCTCACCTCCACAAAAAAGAGTACTCTAAATCCATCACCATTCCCTACATCCAAGGCACCTCAGAAAAAATTACCAAAATTCTAAAAAAACATGACCTCACCTCCTGTTACAGGCCTTACAGAAAATTGGCATCCCTTATCCGCTCTACCAAAGACCAACCACTTCCCCCAGACCTACCTGGTGTATACCAGGTCCCTTGCAGTTGTAAACTGTCGTACTTTGGCCAAACAGGCAGGACAGCGAATATCAGAATTTCTGAACACAAGGACTACATCCGGTTTTACAAATATAGCCATTCTGGTCTTGCAGACCATGCTCTGGATACTCGCCACAGAATATGGTGGAAGAAAGCAAAAATAATACACCGGAGTAAATATAAATTCGAAAGATTGTTTATGGAATCAGCCTCTGCTCTAAGAAACTCTCCAAACCTCAACAAATTTGGTTGTATGCGACTGCCCCAAATTTGGGAGGCATACATCAGCAGACCTTCAGCCCAACGGCCAAGAATGCCTACTTAGCCTGCCAGAGGGCACCATCAGGACTTCTAGGAGAACGATAGCTTCATATCTTCATTTCCAGTTACTGTATTGTTAGGTCCTGTGTGCACCTGCCTTTTTGTAAGTTCCTTTAGAAAATGGCAATGAGACATTGCCGAAATATCGGAAATATCTATTAAAGTATTATTTAATTTATATTCGGATCTACGTTGTTTCAATTCCCTAAGTGATTGTCTGAATTATATTTAGTACCGTCCATGTTTTACAAGGTAGATCTGATCCTGTGATGATTTGATCACCTTTAAAGATGTTATGCAAATGTTCTTTCATATTTTCCTTCCATGTTTCTTCCCAATTTGATAAAGGATTAAAATTATTTAGCACTAGTTCTTCTGCTGCTCGTAGTGATGGATGGCAAGATTTTAATCTATTGATGTTAAGAGTTGGGAGATCCTGATGAATAGGTAGGTTAGGATTACAAGCAATTTTTTGGAATTCACGGACTAAAGAATTCAATCTACGTAGTTCTGTAGGAATAAAGCCTGCTAAAAGAGGTAACCAATATGTTGGGGTTGATCTAATAGAGCCTGTAATCAATCTTAAGGTATTGTTCAATTGAGAATTGATAATCCTTGCGTGAGGGATATTTAGCCACACAGGAGCACAATATTCAGCACTGGAGAATACCAAAGCAAGGGCTGTTATCCGAAGAGTAGATGCTCTAGAAACCCAGGTAGTGCCACAGAGTCTCTGTAAGATATTATTACGTGTCCTTAGTTTATATGCCAAGTTTGAAAGATGTTGCCAGAAAGTGAGAGAACGGTCAAATGTGACTCCCAAGTACTTAGGGAATGTATTATATGGAAGTATAGTGTTGTTCAATTCAATTTTTAGTTTCACATTTGCCAAGTTATTATTTAGATGAAAACAAGATATTACCATCTTGCTCCTATTTAAACAGCTTCACATAATCTGCAAACAACTGAATATCACCTTGAAATTCATTGACAATGTCATTGATATAAAGGTTAACCAATACAAATCCCAGTACTGAGTACTGTGGAAATCCACTTGAAACTCTCTACCTCATTCAAGGTAGAAGGTTACAAGTGGTTACAAGGTATTGCCCCACCATACAAAACTCTCTGATACCTATCAAACAGCCAAACCTGAATCCAGTTGACTAACCATACATCTAAACCCATGTGCTGCAACTTAAATATCAGCTTATCATGTGGCACTCTGTCAAATGCCTTTGCAAAATCCAAAAAATGGCAATATATGCCTTTCCCTCATCAACCGCTACTGTCACTTTATTATAAAAGGCTATCATATTACTAAAACAAGAGTGCCCCTTAACAAATCGATGTTGACTCTTGGAACATTACCCTCATCTGTCCAATGCTATATATGGTCCCTCACTAATTTCTCCAAGATCTTAACAACAACTGATGAAACACAAACTGGTGTATAATTAGACATATCCAGCCTCCTACTGCAATTATGCAATGGCAGTATCTTACCTTCCTTCCATTCCTTGGGTACCTTTCCCATAGCCGGACTTTCATTGTTTTAAAGCCCCAGTTCAACTGAGTTGTCAGTTCTTTAGCACATTCTCCCAAAACTCATCGTGAAATACCATCCTTTAGCACACACACACACACACTCTCTCTCTCTCTCTCTCTCTCTTTCTCCTCTTGCACCTGTAAACCTCGAAACTGCCCTATTCCTATAGTATTAGCACTTACTTCTCCAGAATGAAATACTCCAATAAAGCATTCATTGAACAACTCCACTATGTCCTCTGCATCAGTCACTCTATTCCCATTTTTACTAGTGGCCACATAGCTAAAAAATTCCCTAGGATTATCTTTGGATCTTAGTGACAATCTCTTGTCATATTCCAATTTCACCTTCCTTACCATACTAGTTACTCTCCTAGCCTGAGTCTTATATTCTTTATGCATCTGCTCTTCACCCCTCTCCTTATATCTCTTACATAACCTCTTTTTCACCAACAATTTCTGTTTGATATTGTTTGTCATCCACTTTACACAAAATTGTATCCTCTTCTTCACTCGTGGATTACAGCTTACTATTGCTGCTAACAAATATTCCTTCACAATTTCCCAAGCACTAATGATATGCTGACCTTCCAATTCTGTCCTCCACGGAACTGCCCCAAGTTGATATCTAAGACTATTATAATCACCTGCCTTATAATTCTACATACATTCCCTTTTCTTTGATACTCCTGCATGTTTATTCATCTTCCAAGTCAAAACCACATGGTCACTCTCTCCAACTGGTGAGAGAGATGTCATCTCAGTTATTGTCAGCTCTTCTGATGCTATGACCAAATCCAAAACTCTTGAACATCTTGTTTCCTCTATTACATGTTGCCTAAGATATTTGTCCCTCAAGAATTCTAGAAATTCTATTCCCTTATTACTACATGCATTTTCCTCTTCCCAACTTATACTGCTGTAATTAAAATCTCCATAACAATCATTCTTCTTGCACTTGCCAAGCTCAACTGCCTAAACATCTCCTGCTCTCCACCCCCCCCGTGCTCCTTAGCTTGTAGCACCCCACTAAATATCCTGTCTTGCCCACCTTTACTTCACACTATATGCTTTCAAAACCATTAGTGTCACTGCTTTCCAAAGCCTCCATTCTTAGAGGGAATAAGTCATCATTTGTCATAAGCAGTACTCTACCACTGCGTTTTCCCTTCCTATCCTGCCGAAAAATGCTGTATCCCGCTACTTCTATTCCTGTTATTATATCATCCTCCAACAACCATGTCTCAGAGATCCCAATAATCTTTGGCCAGGCTGATGCTATCAGCACCACCAATTCATCTCCTTTATTCCGGATACTCCTGGCATTAGGATAAAGCATAAAAATGTGACTATTTTTATCATTATCCCCTCCAGACTCCACTGGCTCAGCATTACCTGATGTCGTCTCCCTTCCCCCAAGCACCTATTCCCCCAAGATGCCACCCCCTGCCATTAACCCTGGGAAATCTAGTTTCCCTGCATTGACACACCGACCCGTTCAGAAAACAGTAATCTCTCCAGATGCCTAAATCCTTCCTCATTCAAATGCAAGCATCTCTCGCATACAGTTCCTTTCTGTCCTCAAATGCCCTTCAAGCATCCACATATTCAATCCTTTCTTCTGACACATTCTGGCTATTTGCTATTCATTATTACTGCTCTTCTGCTCAACTCATCATTATCATACCTGGGTAACACATACACACACTATCTTTCCTCTTTGCGTTTTCTTTTATACAACCTCAAGCATGAATCTCGGATCTCTCACCACCCGATTTACACTGTCTCTCGAGTCATTTGTGCACACAATCATCTCATTTACCCTTTCACCCCACTTAATTGCCATAGCCATATTTTCTATCGTTCCTCTGGCATCTTATCTTGCACATCATGGGTCATTGAGTCTACATACATCTTACCTCTTACCATTCTGTTCCTTGATTGCTCACCTGCATCCCTCTCTCTCTCTCTCTCTCTCTCTCTCTCTTCTAACCTTTTCTCTCTGTGTTTTCCCTACTTACCTGCTGTCCTGGCATCACTCTATCCCTGGTTCCAGCACTCCCTCTCATTCTTCTCATTCCCCCTCTCTCTCTCTCTCTCTCTCTCTCTGATTGTTTCCATTCTCTCCTCTCCTCTTCTATCATTCCCATAACTGTCTCATTCCCTTTCTTCTGCTGTTTCTATTCTCTCCTCTTCTATCATTCCCATAACTCTCTCGCATTCCCTCTCTTCTACTGTTTCTATTCTCTCTTCTTCTATCATTCCCACAACTCTCTCTCTCTCACTTCTACTCTGATTTGCCTTGCATTCATCTCTTCCATTCACCTAATCTCATCTTTCATACTTCTCATCTCATTCTCGAGACATTCCACCTCCTCTTTCAGCTCATCTATCTCTCTCTGCAAGTTAGCCGCTCTTGCATTCCTTCCGCAATTACCTTCCACACTCCCCATTCTTATTTTTTCATTCATATTTCGCTCGTTCATATTCTCACACTCTATCACACTACTCGTCTCTCTCTAGGTTGAGATTCTCCTGCCCCAACGAGGTCGATTATGGTAATATCTAACTTACTAAGTTCCTCCCATTGCCTACATTTTGCACATATATGCATTCCCCCTTCTCTCACCCACCACATATCCAACTGCCAGGATGCATATATACCACAAGCACTGCATGCCACAAAATCCTGCAGTATGTTATGCAAAATATAGTCCTTAAATGGGGTAGGACTCGGTGACATGCCATTTGCAGTTGGAGCTGCGGCTACTGCCATCATTCAAATAGTGCTGAGGAACGACAACTAAATGCTCTAGTATACTATGTTATATGCTCAACTGTAAGCTAATTTACTTATGTGATAGTATAAGTATAAACTATATTTGACTATACTAAACAACTAAATAATGAAAATTATATGATATTATAATAGCTGTTGTGTATATATAACAATAAGAAAAATTCCATCTATGTAAAAAATTGAACTATTCCTTTATATAAATTTTTTTATGTTTTGTAGATGTTTGCCGCTTGCCTGTAGATTTGGGAAACTGCAACGAAATACATGCACGATGGTTCTATGACCCGGAGAGTCAGACATGTTTGCCTTTTGTCTTTCGTGGATGCAGTGGCAACAACAATCGCTTCAAAACTTTGGAGATTTGTATGCGCTTCTGTACTGGAATTAAATGTAAGTAGCTATCCAAGTTGAATGCTAGTTTAATTCATTTACAGTATGGCTAAAAGTAATTCTAAGTTTGACGAGATATAAATAAATATTAATATGAAAATAGCATGGAACTGAATATCATCTTTATTTTCTATATCATGAATTTTGAAAACCAAATTTTTAAGTAAGAACCTATTTATTTGTAAAAAAAAAGTTAAAAGATTCAAAATACATATATACTGTATGCAATTTTGATTCCAGTAGAATAAAGTTAAAATTATCCTCAAGCAAATATACTGTTCATATAGATAGCAAAGAGTGATTGCATTGATGAATAGTATATCTAAAAGGATTCTGTTATAGGCCAGGGAATGCGGAGAGTACTGATTGTGAAATATTTAGACAAATTAATTGGGCAAGTAAAAGGAAGATGATCCTAATGGGATATTTTAATCATGGGAATGTGGATGGGAAAAAAGTGATAGTGTATAGTAACAAGAATAGTGAATTTGTTGAGTTTCTGGGATAACTATCTAAATCAGCATGTTACCCATACATAAGATTCTCTGTGATGGTCAGCATGGGTTTCTGAAGGACTGGTCTTATTTTAGCAATCTGCTTGTGTTTTATGATAAAATGGAAGCGACATTAGGTTTATTGGTATTAGATTTGGTGGTATCCTCACAGGATGTGGTAGTGAATGAGGTATCAACACTGCCACCTATTGGTGAAAGTGATCATGAGGTATTGGTTTGGAAGGTAGTGAAACAAGAAAAGGTTGTTATCAAGAAGGTCTATATGTTGAGCTATAAGGTAGGTAATTATGAGAAACTCCATAGTCAACTAACATCAATACATTGGTGATATTCTCACAGGATGTGGTAGTGAATGAGGTATTAACACTGACACCTGTTATTGAAAGTGATCACGAGGTCAGTTATATTCGACCCATGGAACGTTCCTCACTAAGAACAACTATAAATAGTACTGTAGAAAATCCATTATCTTAAAAGCAAAAATTAGAATTGTAATACTAAAAATAGGACATCATTGTTTCTAAAAGAAAACCATCTGAAAGAATGTTTATTCCTGTCATCGTAAATAGAATTTAGCTTGCTGTAATTTTTTTTTTCACTAGAGGTCATACCAGTAGAATAACATGTGATCAAATCATTGTTTCTTTAGCTTACAGCTATTATTATTATTATTATTATTTAGACCTCCATGGAGTCAAAAGACTCATCGTGAGAGGTCATTCCTAAGAACATAAAGTCTGTCGAGACTCGTCGAGGGGAGGTCCCCCCTAAGAAACACAAAGTCTATCATACCACTCCTTGAACTCATTGACCGTTCTCGCTCTCACCACTCCATCAGGTAATGCATTCCATGGTTCAACCATCCTCCATGCAAAGAAACCACTCCTCACCCTCTTGCTCACAGAGTCCTTTCGTAACTTCCAGGGATGGCCTCTTGTCATCACTCCTTCCCGCTGTTCAACCAAGCGAAAGAACTCCCCAGTGTCAACCCTGTAACCACCTCTCAATGGTTTAAAAGTCTCAATCATATCACCTCTCCTTCTTCTATCCACCAAACTCTGCAGTCCACATTCCCTCAGCGATCAACATAACTATCCTTGTACAGTCCTGAAACCATCTTTGTTATCCGTCGTTATACCCTTTCCACAGTTAATTTATCGCCTTCAAATCCTGGGGACCAAATCTGAGAACAATAGTCCAAGTGTGGTCTGATCAGGGTCTTATACAACGGAATGATAACTGTTTTATCTCTGCAGGTCAGTGTCCTTCTCATTATTGCAGCAATCCTCTGTGTTACCTTCACCACCTTTGCAATATGTCCACGAAATTTCAGGTTTCTATCAATCATCAACCCCAGATCTCTTGTCTCCCCTACTTCCTCCAGTATAACTCCTCCCATAGACTATGCAGTGTCCCATCAATGTTTCCCAAACCTCAAGACCTTACATTTTTCTGCATAAAACTGACATCCCCCATTCATTTGCCTATCTATCTAGCTTATTCAAATCCTCTTGCAGGGCTACCACATTTGCACTATTACTATTAATCCTTCCCAGCTTCGCATCATCTGCAAACAACTGAATATCCCCTTGCAATCCACTGACAATGTCATTGATATAAAGTTTAAACAATATACGTCCTAGTACTGAGCCCTGTGGGACCCCACTTGTAACCCTCTGCTTCCTTGAAACTGCTCCACCATACACAACTCTCTGATACCTATCAGACAGCCAATCCTGAATCCAGTTGACCAATCTGACATCAGACCCATGCTGCAACTTAAATATCAGCTTATCATGTGTCACCCTGTCAAATGGATTTGCTAAGTCTAAGAAAATTACAGTATATGCCTTTCCCTCATCTAATGTTCTTCTAACTCCATTATAAAAGGCTAGCATATTGCTAAAACAAGAGCACCGTTTCACAAATCCATGTTGACTCTCACAGATAACATTAACCTCATCTGCCCAATGCTGTATACGGTCCCTCACTATTTTCTCCAAGATCTTAACAACTACTGATGACACACAGACTGGCCTATAATTAGACACTTCCAGTCTGTTACCACCCTTATGCAATGGCACTATCTTACCTTCCTTCCATTCCCTGGGCACCTTTCCCGCAGCCAGACTTTCATTGAAAAGCCAGGTTAAAGGCACTGTCAGTTCCCTAGCACATGCTCTCAAAACTCGTGGTGAAATACCATCCAGTCCCAAAGCTTTACTGACATCCAGAGTACTCAGTATCTGAAACACACTCTCCTCCTGTACCTCTACACCTTGAACCTGCCCTATCCCTCTAGCAATAAAACTGACTCCTCTAGGATGAAATAATCCATTCCACTATGTCCTCTGCATCAGTCAATCTATTCCCATTTTTATCCCACAATATCATTCTTCCACAGTCATTTCTCCTCCTACTGGCCACATAGCTAAAAAATTCCCTAGGATTTTCTTTGGATCTTAGGGCCAATCTCCTCTCATAATCCAGTTTCGCTTTCCTTACCACACTAGTCACTCTTCTGGCCTGTGTCTTATATTCCTCATGCATCTCTTCACCTGTCTCCTTATATCTCTTCCATAGCCTCTTTTTCGCATGCAATTCCTGTTTAATATTGTTTGTCATCCACTTTACTCCAAATTGTGTCTTCTTTTTCACTCATGGTATACAACTTTCCATTGCTGCTAACAAATATTCTTTCACAATTTCCCATGCACTAATGATATCCCGGCCTTCCAATTTCTCCCTTCATGAAACTTCCTGAAGTTGACGTCTAAGACTATTATAATCACTTGCTTTATAATTCCACATAAGTCCCCGTCTCTTTGATACTCCTGGATGTCTATTCATTTTCAAAATCAAAACCATATGGTCTCTCTCTCCAACTGGTGGAAGAGATGTCATCTCAGTTATTATCAGCTCTTCTGATGCTATAACCAAATCCAAAACTCTTGAACCTCTTGTTTCCTCTGTTACATGTTGCCTAAGACATTTGTACCTCAAGAATTCTAGAAATTCCATTCCCCTATTGCTACATGCATCTTCCTCTCTCCAATTTATACTACTGTAGTTAAAATCTGCCATGACAGTCATTCTTCTTGCACTTGCCAAACTTAACTGTCTTAACATTTCCTGGTCCCCATTCTCTGTGCTCCTGGGGCTGTAGCACACCCCACTAAATATCCTGTCTTGCCCACCTCTACCTCACAATATATGCTCTCAAAATGATTTGTCTCACTGCCTTCCAAAGCCTCCACTCTTAGAGGACATAGGTTGTCACTTATCATAAGCAGTACTCCACCACCACGCTTTCCCCTCCTATTCTGACAAAAAATGCTATACCCAGAGACTTCTATTCCTGTTGTCATATCCCCTTCTGTCAATCACGTCTCAGTGATCACAATAATTTTTGGCCAGGCTGATGCTATCTGCACCACCAATTCCTCTCCTTTATTCCAGATACTCCTGGCATTAGTATAAAGCATATAAATGCCATTGTTTCTATACCCAGCATTATCCCCTCCAGAGTCCACTGGGCTCAG
The DNA here is from genome assembly GCF_054136105.1 of Typopeltis vanoorti. NCBI lineage: Eukaryota > Metazoa > Arthropoda > Arachnida > Uropygi > Thelyphonidae > Typopeltis > Typopeltis vanoorti. The sequence goes on from NC_143565.1 coordinate 89,497,764, forward strand.
TGTTACCTGATGTCATCTCCCTTCTCTCAATTATCCATTCCCACAAGAGGCCATCCCTGCTATCATCCTCCCTGGGACACACTGACTCGTTCAGAACAGCAATCTCTCCAGATGCCTACGTCCTTCCTCATTCAAATGTAAACAGCCTCTCGCATACAATTCCTCTCTTTCCTCAAACACACTCCAAGCATCCACATATACCATTCTCTCTTGTCACACATTCTAGCTATTGTCATTCAATATTACGCTCTTCTGCTCAGTTCGTCATTATCATACCTAGGCAACACGTACACTATTTTTCCTCTCTCTGTCTTCTTCTGTACAGCCTCAAGCAAAAATCTCATAACTCTCACTGCCCAACTTACATTACCACTCAAGTCATTTGTTCCTACCATCACAATCATCTCATCCACCCTTTCACCTCTCTTAATTGCCATAGCCACCCCCCTTTCTATTGTTCCTCCTGGCAAACACTCCTCACGCATCCTATCTTGAACACCATGGATTATTGAGTCGCCATACATTACACCTATTACCATTTCCTCTCTCCTATTGTTTCCATTCTCTCCCCTTCTTTCATTCCCATAGGTCTTTCTCATTCCCTCTCCTCTACTGGTGTTCTCTCTTCTAGCATTCCCATACCCCTCTCTCTCCTACTACTGTTTCCATTCTCTCCTCTTCTAGCACTCCCATACATCTCTCTCATTCCCTCTTTCCTACCATTTCCATTCTCTCCTCTTCTAGCACTTCCATATCTCTCTCTCTCTCATTCCGTCTCTCCTTCTGTTTCCATCCTCTCGTCTGCTAGCATTCCCATACCTCTCTCTCATTCCCTCTCTTCTGCTGTTTCCATTCTCTCCTCTTCTAGCACCCCCATACCTCTCACTCATTCCCTCTCTTCTACTGTTTCCTTTCTCTCCTCTTCCAACAAACCCTCAAAATTCTCTCTCTCCCCTACTCTGATTCGCCTTGCATTTATCTCTTCCATTCTCCTAATCTTATCTTTCATACTTCTGCTCTCATTCACAAGACATCTCCTTCTATTTCAGCTCATCTATCTCCCTCTGCAGGTCAGTCACTCTTAATCTAAATTTACTCTCCCAATCAAAACCATCTCCTAAACTTTCACAGTCACTCACACCTTCCACACTATCAACTATTATTTTCTAATTCATATATATATTTTTTTTATTCTCTCCTATCACACTATTTCTCTTCCTACATTCATTCCCCTTTCCTGGAGCAAGAAGGTCGGATATCGATATTTCTAATGCACTTATTTCCTCCAACTGCCTGCATTTTGTGCACATATTCTCTCCACTCTATTTCACAAGCCACATATCAGGTTGTCTTGTATATTGATGTATGCTCCAGATGATGATCTTGATGTGAAGATCGAAACGTTGGGATAATAAAAAAGTTTTTTAACATGGTTGTAAATTCCATAAATTTTTAAAATGAGTGCTGATCACTGTGTAACTCTAAAAGAAAGGATTAAAATGAATCAATACATTGCGTTGATGAATTGTGTAGAAAAGATGTTGATAGTGAATAGGAAATGATAAGGCAGTATCTAACACAAGAAGTAATGCATAACTGCATACCAAGAGTTAAGCAAATAAACAGAGTAGGAGTGAGATGGATGAACAGTTAAATCAAGCAAGCAGTGTTGTTACAAAAGAAGTTGTTATGGAGTAAGTAAAAGGCAGTTTGTAGTGAACAGATGCATGAAGAATATAAAATGCAGGACAGAAAAGTGACAAGCATGGTTAAAAAAAAAGAAAAAGTAGGATATGAGAGGAGACTGGCCATTCATCTAATCCAAGGGAATATTTGTATGTGGCAAGCAAGAGGAAAAATAATTATGGCAGGTTGACACTAGTGGATAGTTATGGTACCAAAGTAACCATAACCAATGATATAGTGGAATTATTTAATGAACACTTCATCACTGTATCTCATAGTGGTGTCAATGATGCTGTGCAACATGTAGAGTTAAGCAAGGAGATTAGAAGAACTAAAGGTGAAGGAATCAGAGGTATATCAAGTGTTGCTTGTGTTAGATGTTAATAAGGTTGTGTAAATGCATGGCATAATATCATGTATTTTTAAAAATTCTGCAAAATAGGTAGCTATATCTTTGACCTGGTTATTAAATGAAAGGCAGTGGATAAGGTCTATGAGAGTAGAAAGAAGGCAGAACAATAGCCCCTCCACAAGCATGGTTCTAGGACAGAAGTTTTGAATTATAGAGCAGTTTGTATATCTGCCATTGTAATCAAAGTGTTAGAAAAATTGGGATTGGGTTGATGGACATAAGATTCTCTATCAGTCAGCACAGTTTTGTGAAGCCAGGTCTTATTTTAGAAATCTGCTTATATTTTATGAAAAGGTGATGAATGTGTTGAATAATGGAGATTTATATACAGTAATTTTTTTGAGCTTTGCAAAGACATATGTTAGATTACTGCATGACAGACTGGTGTATAAGCTACAGAAGATGGGATTAGATAGATTGGTTAGATGGACTGAAGATTGGCTTTCTGAAAGATACCCGCAAGTTATGTATGATGGAGCAGTGTCTCAGAAAAGTAAGGTGACCAGTGGCATGCCTCAGGGTTCTGTTCTTGGACCCCTACTGTTTAACTTATTTGGTAATGATATTTCATGTGGATTGTCTGGGGATCTTCAAATGTTTGCCAATGATGCAAAGTTAGGTAGAATTATTAAGAGTAGTGCTGATATTAATTCTTTACAGGAAGATTTGAATAAACTTTTAGTTGGGAAGATGAGTGGGTTTGAAGTTTTAATATTAATAAATACAAGGTGTTACACTTTGGGATACAAAGATATAAGGCTACATACTGTATTATTGGTGGAGCTTTTATTTCAGGAAGTGGATGAGTTTGGGATCTTGGAGTGATGGTAGACTGAAGTTCTGAGGGCACATTGCAAGTGTTGCAAAGACTGCAAATGATATTGCTGCTCTGAATAAAAATACATTGACATGTAGGGATAAGGAGGATGTGATGCCTCTATATAAGGCATTGGTCAGACCACATATGGACTATTGCACTCATAGTTGGTCACCTAGTTTTTATTGTGATGTGGAAACACTAGAGAGGATCTAAAGATGAATGACCAAAGTGATATCAGGGCTCTGGAGTGTTGATTATGAAGAGCGTTTGAGGGAATGTGGATTACAAAGGTTGGTGAATAAGAGGAAAAAAGAAGATATGATAGAGATTTTCAAGTTCGTTTAGGGATTCTATCAAATTAATACAGAAGAATTATAAAAAGAGTAGATGCTAAGATGGGAAGAACAAGAAGCCATCCCAGGAAGTAGTATAATTATGTAGTGAAGAAGGGTGTGAGGAGTAGATTTTTTACATAGTGAGTTGTTAGTGAGCGGAATGCATTGCCAGAGTGCATTGTGAATGCAGGTGGGTAAATCACTTCAAAATTCATTACAGTAGACATATTGCTGGTTGAGTGGGCTTCCCACAATGAGTCTCTTCAGTCCATGGAGGTTACCAAAATAATAATAATAATAATAATAATAATATCATGGTTCATTGAGCAAATATTATTTGTACACACATCTTTGTTGAATAAAAAACATGCATAAATAAAATAGCTTATAAAGAAATTTATAAGATCTTCCAAAAAAAATAGACTCCATGTGGACAAGAAACAGTTTCATTAATTGGTAGTTTGCTACTGATATTTTGGCCCATTGGAAGACCAAAAAGTTGTTTGTAAATAGTATCATTGTATAGGTAACCCTCGTATAACGCGGATGTTAGGTAGCATAGAAATGCCGTGTTATATAAATCGCGTTATACGAGATATAGATCACATAGAAAAGTAGGGTTAGGTTCCGAAATCGTTTTTTTTTTAAATTATATAAACAACAATGACATATCCAACAAAAACGATATTTTTATTTAATTCAGGTAATTCATGTAAGTTAAGAAAACATAAACTATGACAAATACGTAGTATAAAATTCTAAAAATTACAAATTGTACATAAATTTCATTGCACATAAATACATAAAGGTCATCACCACTTGAAATCTCTTGGACATCATTTGTATAATTCTTGTTGCATACTTCGGCTGGTTTAGTCATCAAGAAGTCAGTAATAAGACTTTGCTTTCCACTATGTTGCAATTTTTCATTAAGTTCATAATATGGCACTAAACAAATATCCAATTGTCTCGTGAATTTCCCGAGCGCTCCATTGAGGGATCATTATCCGTAAAATAACTTCCTAACTTTCTTGCCAAGTCCAATCCGTCTGTTAATTTCTTTAAACTGAATTCTTTAACGGATTCATCACAATCAGAATCTTTGGCAGAACTTTCCCCGCCATCTATTAATTGTACCAGTTCCGTCCTCTTTTAAATCTGTTTCTCCATCAATTAATTCACTAATTTTGTTTTTAACCATATCTCAAAAGCCCTCTCCACCAAAAATGTGTGCGACGTTTATTAAACTACGTAGCTCGGCATGCACTGGAGGTATGAAATTTTGTTCCATTATGGCTTCAGGCCATATTTTTTTCCATCAAGCATTCAGCGTAGAAGGTTGTAATTCCTTAATGGACAGAGAAATAATTTTTACACAATTCAATATTGAAAACTCTTTCCATGCTTGAGGCAGTGTCATATTTTTTTCCAGCAAGCATTCAGCGTAGAAGGTTGTAATTCCTTGATGGACAGAGAAATAATTTTTACACAATTCAATATTGAAAACTCTTTCCACACTCGAGGCAATGTCATGTTTGGATTAGATTCCATTTTTTCCAAAATTAATTGAAATGTTCGTCGAATATAATATGACTTAAATGCTGATATTATTCCTTGGTTGAGTGGTTGAATAAGTGAAGTAGTATCAGGCGGCAAAAAAGTTATTTTAATATTCGGATGGCTTAAATTTGTTGGGTGGCCTGGTGCATTATCTAAAATTAGTAGAATTTTGAAGTCCATATTCTTTGTGTAACTTTCTACATCAGGTACAAAACACTTGAAAAACCAATTTTCAAACATGCTAGCTGTAACCCATGCCTTTTTGTTGGTCCACCAATAAACAGGTAGGATGGACTTGTCGAGCCCTTTCATTGCACGAGGATTTGCAGATCAGTTAATAAACATTGGTTTTGTCATGTAATCACCTGATGTATTACTACAAAACAGTAGAGTAATTCTATCTTTGGAAACTTTGAATCCAGGAGCTGATCTTTCATTTTTCGAAACATAGGTGCATTTTGGATTTTTTTCCAATATAACCCAGATTCATCCATATTGAACACCTGGTCTGCACTGTAACCACCTTCTTTAATGATTTTTAATAGTTCTGCTGGGTATTTCCAGGCAGCTTCAACATCTGCTGATGCTGATTCTCCCTGTATTTTAAGATTATACAAAGAAAACCGCTTTTTAAAGTTTCCGAACCAACCCTTACTGGCAGAAAATCCATGCTGAGAGATTCCTTCTGAAGAATCTTGATCAAGTTCTTTTAAATGTTTATAAACTTTGAGAGCTTTTTGCTTAACAAGGTGTCCATCCAAAGGAATTTTCTTTTGAGTGCAATCTTCTTTCCAAATCATTAAAGATTTCTCCATTTTTTTCTATTAGAATATCGCGAACACGAGCAATGCGCTTTGCACATACCATTGACCCAGCAGTAACTTTCTCAGATTTTATGTTCATTTTGTTTGATTGTTCGAATTGTATTAGCAGTGGTATTAGCAACAACTCCATGTTTTTCTCCAATTTTCAACCGATCCAAGATTTTAATTTTTTCTTCGAGAGAAATGAATTTCCTCTTCAATGTTGGTTTTTTCCCTTTCGTTGCAGTTTTAGTGGCCATTACAATAAAAATAAACTTTTACATAAAAAAAAATGCATTACATATGTATGTAACTCACTAGAAAATAAACTGCTCTGCTTGAGAATAACACACTTATGATTTTAAATGCGCTTTCCTGGCAGAAAACGAAGACAATTTTCAATAATAAACACTTTATACAGTAAACCCTAGATGGTGAACCTATGGCACGTCTGAGAATTTTTCTGGCATGTCAACGATTTACAGGTGATATCCTTTTATACGCTTATAAATTATTCAAGTTTTATTTTTAATTGTTACAATACGTACAAGCTGAATTTTGTTGTACACAAGACAGCAGCTATAAAGACCTTTTGGTGCGGTATTAACAAAAGATCGTGCGACCCAACGACAAAAGCAACCGACAAGTGTTGAGTTGAAATGCTAATTCTCTTCAATCAAATTCCATAACATCTGAAACTGTCATAACAACATTCACTATTAGTTTAAACACATTCACAACAGGGTGTTATTTATCGTTCCGATGGATCTTCTCATTACTGATTGGCTCAACTCACACAAACATTTCAACCCTTGGTTGAATTTTATGGCTTCTTGTTTGTGTTTAAGGCAGCAGGCAAACTCACACCTTCATTATATGGCATGTTTCAATTCTTGGTAGTCTTTTATTTTAAGTTTGCTTTTGTGATCTGTCATAATGACATCAAGAATTTCAAATGCAACAAAAAAACACTTATTTCATAATTGAAAAATTGGACAAGTTTTTAGTTAGATACTGTGTTTCGGTGCAACATATGGTTTTGCTTAAGTCTATACAGCGTAGTTTCTGTGAGAGGGGAGATGTGATTTATTAGTTAGCGGCATTTTTATTCTGTTTCTAATTGCACTATTTGTTGAGAATGACACAGACTGCAAAAGCCCTCTGTACAGTACCTTATTCAGTGATACAATAAAACTAAATTCGATACTTATAACTACTTGCACGATATGGGCAGACACAAATTTAACGAAGATAAAATTTGATTTTTAAGTCCATGGTGAAAAATATGAAAAATAAATAAAATAAAATAAAAATAAAGGGTTACTAGAAATTGTAGACCGCATTATATCGAAACCGCGTTGAACAAGGGATACCACAATTTGTAGACCGCATTATATCGAAACCACATTGTATAAGTACCGCGTTATACAAGGGTTACCTGTATCTCAAAAAATTGGCCAAGATTATTACACTAATAAGTGTGAGGCATGAAGCTATCTGATGGTCGTAATTTTGTATGCTCTGTTTTGATTATTTGTAAGCTGAGTATGAATGATGTCCGAGGTAACATCAGAATTGATGTACAGAGATGAGGTGTCAAAGGAAGAGAGTATATTATACTTCCCAAAATAGGTTATTATAAACTTATAGTACAATTTGTACTGTGGGTGGGCTAAGGATTTTTTTTTATTCATTTTTTACATTAGCAGAAACCCTGCTTTAGAGCTAAAACATGGAACTTCTTCAAGCCACTTTAGGCCTCCAGTTAGTGAGGGTGGGGCAGTGGTCTCATATCAGACGATGAAATTCATCTCCCACCTAAAGACATTCACAAACATCCATGCCCTTGGCAGGATGTTTGTGAGTGTGTGTTCACTAACCATTCAGTCAACCCGGTGGCAAGTATATATGCACACTGGCTTTACATCAATAGTCTTAGTGTCATGCTGCAAAGCATACTTCCTTTCAGTTGTGCATAATGCTCTGCATTAAGGGAAGGGTCATTACCCAGACTAGTTTCAACCTTTATTGAGGATTTCATTGGTTCAATATCCTAGAATACCAAAACTTCAAGAGTGACCTAAAAATAAAAAATAAAATTAAAAAAGTCACCATCCTGCATAGCTCAAAAAAACTCTTAGTCTCAATAATCTCTTAAGTCTGCCCACAACACTGTGCAAAACCTCAGCCCTGCATAACTACAGGCCAGTTCACTGTCATGTTAAACCCCAGACCTATGCAGCTGCAGACAAAAAAGTCCACTATATGCCAACAGGGAGCAGACAAGCCTGTGGGTGTCTATCTCCACCCTCAGGGCAGCTGAGGGTGGGGATAGACAACAAACATATAAAAACCTCATCAGTAGAAGCCAGCTCTAGGAAGATATCCAGGTTAAATTAATTCAGAAGTCATATATTTCTCATATATAAGTAGCAGAAAGACATGTCACCCTATTATTAAACTACTCTGGACCATAGAGTTTGGGAAATATTTTAGCTTTTTTCAAAGTGAATTGTACTTGCTAAGAAATTATATTGTTGTTTAATCTTTTTATCTCATGCAAACTTCATTTGCTTATGCTTGGATAAAGGATTACACAAGAATATAATAATAATAATTATCATTATTTTATTATTACATAAATATCTCCATGGAATCAAAAGACTCATCATGGGAGACACACAACCCTTTATACACACACCAAATATACACCTTCCTTAAACTTATGCCTTATCAGGACACTCACAACTAATTCTAGAAATCTGTTCCACTCATTCACCAACACTCTCCAAGCAAAGAATCTAGTCCACACACCTTTACTAACCACACTCTTACACGTCTTCTAGGAGTGACCCCTAAATCTCTATCTATGACATGTATTGATACATTTATTTTATGTCAATCTTATAGAACTCCTGCAGTAAATTATAAGTTTTAAATAATGCCTCCTCTTTTCTGCCAATTAACTAAACAGCAACCTATGCACCTTCTACTTACCTCATAGGGAGCATTCCACAGACCTGTCACCAGCTCATTCCCTAGTCTCTGAATCCTCTCCACCATTTCCTAATCCCAAAGAAACCCTTGTGACCAAATATGTGCACAGTAGTCAAGATACAGCTGAATTATAGTCCTATGAAGAGGAATAATAACCTCCCTATCTTTACTTGTTAGTATGTTTTTCAAGATCCAATTAATCGTTTGAGCAATTTTATCAACTTTTGCAGTATGCCCTATGAACTTAAACTCTCTGTCCACTATTATCCCCAAGTCCCTAGCCTCATCAATCTCCTGCAATCTAGTACCATCAATTCGGTAACCTTTTCAACCTTACAAAACCTTACATTTTGCAACATTAAACTGACAACCATCATCTTTCACCCACAATGCCAATTTATTTAAATCATCCTGCAGGATATTTACTTTATTTTTATCTGTTGTCCTCCCAAGTTTTGCATCACCAGCAAACAATTGAATATCTCTCCCTCCCTCCCCACTTAATTTGCTCCAACTTTCGTAATAGTTTTCTATGCATTCTGTTAAATGCCTTTGCAAAGTCCAGCTGTATCATGTGTAGCTATTTACCTTATCTAATTCTGCTATCACTCTATTGTAAAGCATTAGTAAATTACTAAGGCAAGATCTACCTTTTACTAAGCCATGCTGCTTACAATAAAGCATTGTATTCCTGTTCACTCACTGCTGGATTTTACTTTTAACCAAGTTTTCCAATAATTTAATCACCACCCCTGAGTTATTAATTGGTCTGTAATTTGCTACCTACTTCTGTCACGGAACCACTTTATGCCATGTATATTCTTACCCTCATTCCACTCCCTTGGAACCTCGCCAGAATTGAGACTTAGACTGAACAATTTCATCAGTAATGCTGCCAGTTTTCTTGCACGTTCAAATAGTACACTGGTTGACACATCATCCAGTCACACTGCTGAACACCTCTTATTCATCTATCTCAATTCTGAATGGAGAACTTTTTCCATTCTTTCGGAATCACAAGAGACCCACACTACATATCATTCACACAACACCTATCATATATTTCCATAAATTCATTCACTATTGGGATGCTCACAACTACCTCTTGTAATCCATTCCACTCATTCACCACTCTCCAAGTAAGGAACCTAGTCGGTACACCCTTACTAACCACATTCTTGGACAACTTCAAAGTGTCACCTCCTGTTTTACCCCTATTCCTCATGTGTTGAAAAATTTATTTTGTGTCAGTCTTATAGAATCCCTTTAGTAACTTAATTTCTATCATATTCCCTCTCCTCTGCCTGTCATATAAACTCTGCAACCCATGCACCCTCAGTCTATCCGCATTAGGAGCATTCCACAGACCTGTTACTAGCTTGGTCACTCATCCCTGAAACCTGTCCACCACTTCCTGATCCACAAGAAACACAGGTGACTAAATCTGTGCACAGTATTCAACATATGGCTGAATCACAGGCTTATAAAGAGGAATAATAGCCTCCCTATCTTTACTTGACAATGTGTTCTTCAACATCCAAGTAATCTGCTTCGGTTTAATGCAACAAAATGTAAGGTCTTGAGGTTTGGGACACATCGATGGGACGCTGCATACTCTATGGGAGGAGTTAAACTGGAGGAAGTAGGAGAGACAAGAGATCTGGGTTTGATGATTGATAAAAACCTGAAATTCGAGGGACATATTGCAAAGGTAGTGAAGGTAACACAGAGGATTGCTGCAATAATGAGAAGGACACTGACCTGCAGAGATAAAATGGTTATCATTCCGTTGTATAAGACTCTGATCAGACCACACTTAGACTATTGTTCTCAGATTTGGTCCCCAGGATTTGAAGGGGATAAATTAACTGTGAAAAGGGTACAAAGGTGGATAACAAAGATGGTGTCGGGACTGTACAATGTTAGTTATGAGGATCAGCTGAGGGAGTGTGGACTGCAGAGTTTGGTGAATAGAAGAAGGAGGGGGTGATATGATTGAGACTTTTAAACTGTTGAGAGGTGGTTACAGGGTTGACACTGGGGATTTCTTTCGCTTGGTTGAACAGTGGGAAGGAGTCATGACAAAGGGCCATCCCTGGAAGTTATGAAAGGAAACTGTGAGAAAGAGGATGAGGAGTGGTTTCTTTGCATGGAGGATAGTTGAACCATGGAATGCATTGCCTGATGGAGTGGTGAGAGCGAGAAAGATCAATGCATTTAAGGAGTGGTATGATATACTTTGTGTTTTCTAGGAGGGACCTCCCTCAATGAGTCTTGATAGACTTGTGTTTCTTAGTAAGGACCTTCCACGATGAATTTTTTGACTCCATGGAGGCCTGAACCCTCTGAATTTCAAATCTCTATCATCCATCTCCCCCAGATCCCTAGCCTCATCAATTTCCTGTAATCTAGTATTATCAATAAGATACAGAGGATGTAATTTCCTCCCGAAGTAAGAAAATTATATTTGCAACATTAAATTGACAATTGACCATTGTCCTCTGCCCACACTGCTAATTTATTTAAATTATCCTCCAGGATATTTACTTCACCTTAACAACCATTGCCCTTTCCAGTTTTGCTCATTAGCAAACAACTGAATATATCCCTCAAATCTTTTTATATTATTAATGTACAAATTATTAGCCTGTGTAGCTCAGTGGATGTGGCATTTGCACACCACAGCGCTTGACCGCACAAAGGGAGACTTGCTTTTGAATCTAGTCAGCGGCTAGAAGAAAATTTTCTAAGCCTTTTTTCAACCAGTTCCTGAGTTAGTCGATCTCTGGTAGAGATCGACTAACTCAGGAAGCGGGTTTTTTCTCCCAGAAACTCGGATTTTTCGTCCCGTAAACTCAAGAAAATTGACCGTAGAACCCACATTATTTCAGACATTAAATATATTGTGTTAGGGTTAGGGACCACATGGTGGCACTTGTTGAGCTATCTCTCTTCAGTGTGTGTCGCCTAATTAGTGATAGCCTTGGGCCAGCTATCTCTGATTGGGTACCAGTGGAGATTGAACTGCCCACTCAGTCTCCACAAGTTAGATAGGGATAAAACAGCCTCGCCTACTCCCTATGTAAATAAAAAGGCGTTAGCTGATTTTTTTTTTTTTTTATGTACAAATTAAAGAGTAGTAGTAGTCCCAGTACAAAGCCCTGGGGTACTCCACTAGTCACCCCATTCACCATAATTCCACTCCTCCATACACCACCCTCTGATGTCTATCTATCAACCAACCCCTATCCATGCTACCAGCCTCATCCATTCCCATTTCTCCAACTTATGTAATAGTTTTCCATGCTGTATTCTGTCATATGTCTTTGCAAAGCCCAGCATTATCATGGTATAGCCATTTCCTTTATCCAGTTATGCTCTCACTTTATTATAAAATGTCTATTAATTACTGAGACAGGACCTACCTTTTACAAAGTCATGATGCCTCTATAGAGTATCATATCCCTCTCCACCATTCCTAAATTTTAATTTTAACCAACTTTTCCAATACTATTAAACCACTTCAGAGATACTAATTGGTCTGTAATTTGCTACTTCTGTTTTGGACCCACCTTTATGTAATGGAACTATCTTACGTTTTTCCCACTCTCTTTAAACCTTGCCAGAACTTAGATTAAAGACTTAGATTAGACTTAGATTCTTAGATTAAACAACTTGTCAGAGCATTGCCAGTTTTCTTGCACATTCTCATAGCACACGAGCTGACATAACATCCAGGCCCACTGCTGTATTCATAATGATATTTTTCAGTATATTGAATACCACCAGTTCATCCCACCTCAAGTCTCACATCAGTCACAAAGACAACTGACTAACAAAAGTTAGTCAGTGGCCCCTTTGGAATGTGGAGTATGAGGACAGATTGAGAGAATGTAAGTTGCAGAGCCTTGTGAATAGGAGGAAGAGGGGGGGGGGATATGATTGAGACATACAAGCTAGTCAGGGGTTGTTATCAGGTCGACATGGAAGAAATTTTTCATCGAATGGGAGAAGGGAGTAAAACAAGGTGCCATCACTGGAAGCTGTATAAGGAAGGAGTGAACAGAGGAGTGAGTAGTAGGTTCTTTTCATGGAAGGTGGTTGGTGATTGGAATACATTGCCTGAGTGTGTTGTGGGTGTAGACACATTGAATCAGTTTAAGGCACAGTTGGATTAGCATTGTGTGCAATAGTGTGTGTTGGATGAGCCCTATGTGCAATAGTGTGTTAGTGTGTATGTTGGATGAGTACTGTGTGCATTGTGTGACCTCCCACGATGAGTCTCTGACTCCATGGAGGTCAAATGTTAATAATGATAATAATAATAATAATAAATCTTCTCAGGGGCTCACATATGTGAGTACGGGCATGGCAAACCTGAGATACCCCATCATGCTAGTCACTTGACATAGGGAAACACATATTACTTTCAAGTCTCAACGAAATACAAACCGGACAGAAAACATGGGAAATGACTGCAAACTGGAAAAGGTGAAGAAACTTTGGAAAAAGAAAAACGTAGCGAAATATGCTACATGGAACTTTAGAAGCATAGCAGATAAATGACAAAAATATAGAACTTGCAGTTCTTACAGAAACAAAAAAGAAACTTAAAGGAACAAAAGAAACAGCTAACTACAATATCATATATAGTGGAGTGAACAAACTCCACTATATATATGCAAAAGCTGGTAATGATTTGGATCCATAAATCAATTAAAGCAAAAATAACTCATTATACATACTGGTGAAAGAATATTAGAAGTGCGATTAAAATTAAATAAAGAAAATTTAACAGTTGTTGGAGTGTATGACCCTGAAGAAGGAAAAGAAGAAAATGATTAATTTTACAAAGAGTTACAAGCAATATATGAAAAATTAAATAAAACAGACCGTATAATTATAGCCAGAGATCTTAATGCCAGAATAGGAATGAAAAAAATTAACAATAATATATAAAAATTTGGAGAGCCAACATTAAACAAAAATGGAAAGCAACTCATTGATTATACTATATATAATAATTTAAAAATAATGAATACATTTTACAAACATAAAATTATACATAAATATATGTGGTGTGCAAGAGTACAAAAATCAATAATAGACTACTTTATAGCAAATAAAAAAGCAGCATACCTCTTCCTAGACAGTAAAGTTAGAAGAGTGCTAGAAATTGACACAGATCGCTATTTAGTACAGGCAAAACTAAGATTTCCACCAAACTGGCTACAAAAAATAAACAAAATAGAGAAACAAACTCTAATTACAAAGTAAGACTACTAAATGATTCAAGTATAAGAAATTTATACCAACAGAGGATTAATAACTACTTAGAAAAAATACAAAAAAATGAAGACATTGAGAAAGAATGGAATAACATAAAAGAAATTATCACATCAGCAGCATATGAAAGTCTAGGAACACACAAAAAAATATCATAAAAATAAAAAATTACAAATATGGGACAATGAAATAAAAACAATAATTGAAAATAAAAAGTTGGCTTTTAAAAGATGGTTAAGTAGCAAAAAACAAGAAGATGAAATTGAATATAAAAAAAGACGAGCAATAGCCAAAAGAGAAACCAGAAAGAGAGACAGAGAAAGCTGGGAAAAATTTGTATCATATCTAGAAAATGACATATACAAAATAAGACAGTGTGTACAAAATACTAAAACACATGAATACAGATATAAAAAAACTCCCAATATAAATTGTGAAATAGATGTAAAAGAATTCTTGGATTACTTTACAGATCTTTGGATGGATAATACTGGCATCAAAAATAATTACACCACAAACTTACAAAATACCTTAAATGATATGATAACAATGCAAGAATTAAAGGACAGCCTAAATAAAATAAAAAATGGCAAATCAGCAGGAGAAGATGGGATAAACTCTGAACTGTATAAATTTGCTGGAAAAATATTTCATCATCATCATCATCAAATTCCTGCCATGTACTCTCAAGGGGGGGGGGGTGTACAGTATATGATAGTACTACATGAAAAATTTACACCATTACTAACTCCCTATCTATGATTTTCTTTCAAATCAGTCTGTTATTTCTCAAGGCTCCAACATTATCAGATCTTACATTTCTATTGTCTAAGGCACTGTGTACCGTATCAATCCATCTATATCTTGGTCTTCCTCTGTGTCGTTTTCCTGCCAACCTGGCAGAGAACATTTGTTTCGCTAATCGTTCATTGCCCATTCTCTTTAAGTGATATATATATACTTCCTGAGATTAGCTCTGCTAATGCATTCTTGAATGCTGACAATGTCAAGTTCTTTCCTAATATCCTCATTTTAAATATGATATTGCCATTGATGCCATCTGTTCATGCCTCTAATCTTTCTAAGGACTCTCATATCTGTGGTCTCTCTAGTCTTTGGTCAAGTGTTTTACTTCTGACCCAGCTCTCAGATCCATAAGTTAAAACTGGTTTGAACACTGTCTTGTATACAGCTAATTTTGTGTTCCGACTAATTTCTCCCTTATTCCATATGAATTTATTCAGTTGACTTCCTACCATACCAGCTTTGTTGATTCTGTTGTCTATTTCCATATTTAATTTACCATCTTCACTAAAAATCGTGCCTAAATAGCTGAAATGTTTTACTTGTTCCACAAGTTCTCTGTTCACACGCAGTTGACATTTTCAACGATTCTGCCTATTTTCATTGTCATTTAGTCAGGGAATCATGCAGACTTGTAGCAGATTTATTTAGAAGTATAACATTGTCTGCATAAAGCAAAGAGTTGACATTAACATCTCAATTTTGATATCAGGTTTAATACCACTTTCCTTCATAATATGATCCATATAGATAATGAATAAAAGAGGGGATAATGTACATCCTTGTTTTACACCAGATTTAACATTAACCATCTTCCTGTACTTCCTTCAATCCTAACTGCTGATTTACAACTCAAATAAAGACTAAGTATTGCTTGATATAATGCCCCATTGACACCATATAACTGTAGCGTATTGAATAGCTTCTCTCTTGGCACCTTGTCATATGCCTTTTCCAGATCGACAAAACTTAAATACAGATCTTTGTTATATTCCCATGATTTCTCAACTATTTGTCGTAAAGTGAAGATCTGATCCTGAGCCTCTATTTGGCCTGAATCCAGCTTGTTCTTCACCAAGCTTTTCTTCCACAATTCTTCTCAACTGTTTCTCAAGTATACTAGCATAAATCTTACCAGGAACACCCAGTAGGGAAATACCTCTGTAATTCTCACATTCAGTTTTATTTCCCTTTTTATATATGGGTACTATGAGAGCTCTACTCCAATCATCGGGAATTCGTCCCTCTGTCCACGGCTTCTGAAATATGCAATACAGCTACTGTAAGACTTTTATACTACCATACTTCAGCATTTCTGGTCGAATATAATCTACTCCTGCTGCCTTTCCACATTTCAAGCCTTTGATGGCTTTTTCTACTTCAAGTATAGATATGTATTCCTGGCTGTATGCCTGTTGAGTGTTTTTTTACCACTGTGATATCACTGCTTGTTTCATTTAGCAATTTTTCGAAGTAATTACTCCATACTTCAAGATATCTTTTTCTCCTGTTTTCATGTCACCTTTATCATCTCTAATTCCTTTTACAGCACCTCTTTCCTCCATTTCTGAGCTTCTTCAACAACCTCTAGAATATTTTGCCACTTTCTTGATATTTATTTTCTATGTTCTTGCCAAAGTCCTCCCATGACTTTTGTTTAGCTAGTTTTACACAGTGTTTAGCTTTCTTACATTTGTTTCTGTATTCTTTAAGAGCAGAAGCTGACTTATTTGTCAGGAACTTTTGATAAGCTTTCTTGTTTTCCTTCACTGCCTCTTTTACTTCTTGTGTCCCCCATTGAGTTCTGATTTTTCCATCCTTGCAGACAATCTCACAACATGCCTCTCTGGCTGAATCAGTCACGGTTTTCTTCAAGGTTTGCCACTGAACTCCAAGTTTTGGTTCATGTACTCAAACTCTTTCATTTTTTCTTCAATAATATTTGTGTGTTTTATTCTACCATTCACATCTGAGAGCTGCTCAACTTTTATTTGCTTTAAAACTTTCTTACATGTTATTCTTTTCAATATGAAATTCAATTTTATCCTGCTCAAGACTAAATAGTGATCACTTCCCATTTCAAATCCTCTGTACACTCTGGTGTCCTGCACCAGGGAGAAAATATCAGTATCAACAATAACATAAAATATATATAACAAAAACATATAACAATAGCCCATAAAATTATTTGACTGTTGAAGAACACATTAACAAGTAGAGACAAGGAAGTTGTTATTCCTCTTTATAAGGTCTTGATACACCCACATATGAATTACTGTGCTCAAGTCTGGTCCCCTGGGTTTCTTGGGGATGAGAAAGCAGTGGAGAGGATTCAGAGGTGAGTGACCAAGATGGCTAATGGCCTGTAGAATGTTCCCTATGAGGATAGATTGAAGGTGTGTGAATTGCAGAAGTTGATAGGATTAAAACAGGGAATAAAATGGAAACATTTGACCACCTTAAATAGTTTTATAGGATAGATGCAGGGGAAATGTTTCAGTACTTGGCTAGAGGGACAAGAACAAGGAATCATTCCTGGAAGGTGAATAAAGTTGTGGTTAGTAGGGGTGTGAGGAATAGATTTTTTGCTTGGAGAATTGTGAATGAGTGGAATGGGCTGTCAGAGTCAGTTGTGAGTACAGATAGATTGGGTCACTATTGCATGCATTGTGTGCAATGGTGTGTACCTCCCACGATGATTCTTCAGACCTCATGGAGTTACTCATATATAATAATAATAATTTATTATTATTAAAATCTGACCTCCATGAAGTCAGAGACTCATCGTGGGAGGTACACACAATTGCACACAGTGATCATCCAACCATGTCTTAAACTTATTCAATATGTCTACATTCACAACAGACTTAAGCAATACGTTCGTTCCACTCCCCAAACCACTGTTCATGCAATGAGCCTGCTCCTCACCCATCTGCTCACACCTTCCTTATAGGGTTTCCAGTGATGTCCTCTTGTTCTATCCCCATCTCCCTCTACCATTCTATGAAAAATCTCTTCCATGTCAACCTGATAACAACCCCTGACTAGTTTATGCCTCAATCATTCCCGCTCCCCATCTCTTTCTCCTATTCATGAGGCTCTGCAATTTACATTCTCTCAATCTGTCTTCATACTTCCGCCTTCCAAAGACCACTGACCACCTTTGTGTGTCTTCTCCTTTCCAACATATCTTCATCACAATGAAAAACTGACAACCAAATATTTGAAAAATAATCCATATGAGGTCTGATCAAGACATTATATAATGGCATCATAACCTCTTTGTTTCTGCATGTCAGGATCCTCCACATCATTGCCATTATCTAATGTGATGTCTTCGCAACCTGTGCAATGTGGCCCTCAATTTCAAGTCCTTGTGCACCATGAATCCCAGAACTCTCATCTGCTCTACCTCTTTTTTTCCCACCAAGTGTATACTGCATTCCATCCTCTTTTTTTTTTACCAAATTTCAAAACCTTACACATTGCATGCAACAATGAACTAATAGTTCAATTAACTTGCCCATTCATTGTCTATTCAAGTCCTCCTGTAAGGCCATAACATTGCTTGACTCCACATTGCTCTCCCCAATTTTGTATCATCTACAAACAGCCGAATATCACTAGTTAAACCCATCCCAATATCATTAATATACAAATTGAACAACAATGGTCCCGAAACTGACCCCTGTGGTACACCACTAGTGGCTTTCCTCTTTTGGGATACTGCATCCCATATACAACTTTCTGATCTCTACTTAACAGCCAAACACTGATCCAACTCAGAAGTCTGTTATCCAGTCCCATCTTTTTCAGTTTATTTATCAGATTGTGATATGGCAGTCTATCAAAAGCTTTTTCAAAATCCAAGTACACTGCTGTATATGCATCTACCCTGTCCAAGGTATTTGTCACCTTGTTATGGTACATAAGTTAGTAAAGCATGATCTCCTGTTAACAAACCCATCTTGATAAGCATGGAGAATACTGCTGTTATCAACTCATTTGTATATCCTACCTCTCACTAATTTCTCTACTACCTTCACCTCAACTCGAGATATACAAATTGGCCTATAATTTGAAGCTTCAGCCTTATCACCACCTTTATGCAGTGGAACAATTTTATCTTCTTTCCATTCTCTTGGAACCTGTGCTGTTGTAAGACTCTTATTAAATAGGCATGCCAATGCTACTGCCAATTCCCTGGAAATTCCCTTAAGATGCATGATGATACGTCATCAAATCCCTTGGATTTGATGACATATCACCAGGGATGATCCCTTGTTCTTGTCCCTCTAGCCAAGTAACATTTCTCTGGTGCATTCTTTGCACCATAGAATGCTGTAAACATTTCCCCCACATCTATCCTATAAAACCTTTTAAGGAGCTTAAATGTTTCTATCATATTCCCTATTTTAATGCTGTTGTCTTATTGACATCAAGGTTATTTATTTCATCAGATACCTCCTGCTCATTCACAATTAAACCATCCTGTCCTATGTCTTCTACACTTAAGTTCCTCATAATTCCACCTCAATCAGGATGAAATATCTATATTGATCATTGAATATCTCAACAATGTCTTCTGCAGCAGTTACCATTCTACTACTTTTATCCATTAACTTCATCTTCCCTTGATCATTCTTTCTTCTACTTGGCACATATCTAAAATACTCTGTAGGTTTTTTTTTTTTGCTTGATTTGCCAATTTCTGCTCATGCTGCACTTTTGTTTTCCATACTAACTGAGTCATATCTTAATTGGTTAAGGCATTCTTGATTGGTTGGTTGTTTTGGATTTATGACTGAAGCAACTAGCGATATGAGACATGTGCATTTAAGTTGTGTGTGCCTTCTAGCTGATGTGCATGCTGTGTAGGATGAAAAATCCGACTTTCCAGGAAGAAAAAACCCTGCCACCTATGTATGAGTCTGGCTGACTTACCTTCAGATTAAAACTTCTAATAATGGTCCTATGTTTCTTAGATGGGATTGAAACCTGTCTTTCTAACCAGCATTCTTTGCACCAGAGAATGTACTGTAATTATTTAAATTTATGTCTCTGAATTCTAATAGTTTCTAGATGGAGTGGTCCTCTTGCAGTTAATAGCATATATTATCACTTGTTGCAATTTTAAGTGTTATTTTAATTGTGTTTATTTTTTTTTCAGATGTATTGACAATTGCTAGGAAACCTAGCCAAAAATTCTACAAATAATAAATATTTTCCTTTGCACAAGTATTATTCTATTACTGTATAGTAATTTATCATTATATTGTCCACTTACATTTCAATAATTAGATCTAAGGGAGTAATAGTTTCACTTGCTTCTTTAATTTTATCCTTATATTTAATGTTGTTCTTATTGTTGACTTGCTTAATTTAAATTCATGTGTGACATGAACAATCTTAAAACTGGAATTGAGTTTTTGTATGATTTTTAACTTTGTATCCAAATTGATAACAGCACACCGCTTTTTATCCATCATATTATTATTATTATGGGCAACTCCAAGGAGTCCTTAGACTCATCGAGGGAGGCCCTAAACATTATGTCAAGAACTATTCAGCATTCACAGTCATGGAGCCCAACAACAGACTCCGGCAGCTTATTCCACTTATTCACTACTCACCAAGTAAAAAAACCAAGTTCTAACACCCTTGCTAACTACACTCTTGCTCAGTTTTCATGGATGGCTCCTAGTTCTTCCAACAACACACCTGTTCTGAAAAATTTCCTTTGAATTAATTTTGGAAAAACCTCTCAGTAATTTCAATGTCTCAATCATATCATCCCTTTTCCACCTATCAGCCAGTTTCTGTAACCCACAAATCTTCAACCTGTTCTCGCAATGTTCATTCCATAGACCAGCTACCATCTTGGTCACTTGCCTCTGGATCCACTCTATCTCCTCCCTATCACCAAGAAACCCTGGCACCCAGATCTGTGCACAGTAGTCAATTTGGGGTCTTATCAAGACTTGATAAAGAGGAATAATAACCTGCTCGTCAAAGTATTCTTCAATAACTAAGTGATCTGAGAAGCTGATTTAGCCACTTTTGCTATGCACCCTCTCAACTTTAACTCCCTATCCACTAACACACCCAAGTCTCTGGCTTCATCAATTTCCTAGAATACGTTTCCACTAATGTGGTATACTGCTGATAATCTTTTCACTCCAAAATGCATAACCTTACACTTTTCCACATTATACTCACATCCATTTTCCTTAGTCCAGTCTGCCAATCTATCCAAATCATCCTGCAAAATTTTGCATAATGTGTATTCACTATTGCTCTACCCAACTTTGCATCATCGGCAAATAACTGAACAGTTCCTCTCAGATCCTTTCCTATATCATTAATGAACAAATTAAATAGCAGTAGTCCAATAACAGAACTCTGTGGCACACCACTAGTCATCACATGCCTTCTTGTGGACTCTACTCCTGAATAAACTACTCTCTGATATCTTTTCATCAACCACCCTCCTATCTATTTCACCAACCCTATATCCATGCCCATATGCTGCAGTTCTGATTAGGATTCAATGTGTTAACCTGTCAAAGGCCTTTGCAAAGTCCATCATTATCACTGTAAACCCATTACCCTTATCCAAATGAGCCATCGCTGTATTATATAATGTGAGCAAGTTACTGACGCATGATCTACTCTTCACAAAACCATGCTACTCCTCATACAGTATCCCATTTCCATCTATCCATTCCTGTATTTTGCTCTTCTCCAATACTTTGACAATGACTTCTGATATGCTGATTGGTCTGTAATTTGCAACAGCAGTCTTGGAGCCTCCTTTATGCAATGGAACTATTTTACCCTCTTTCCACCCCCTTCAAGGCTAACCCACAGCTGAGATTTAGTTTAAACAATATAGTCAAGGGCACTGACAATTCCTTTGCTGCATCACATAAGACTCAAGCTGATATACTATCCAATCCCACAGATGTATTCACATTAAGGCTCTGTAATATGCTATTCACTTCCATTTCATTCACCTCAGTTCCCATATAAGCCATTGGTTCCCTGATTCCTGCAATATCACCGCCTGGATGATATACTATTGCAGTGTTCAGTTAGTAATTCTACTATTTCGGCAGATTCATTTACCTTCCTAATTAAGTATTAATTGTTATTAATTAATATAATTATTAATTAATAATTAATAAATTAATACAGGAATGTGTTAGCTAATCTCAGGTGGTATGGTCACTTAAACAGAATGGACAAGGGAAGATTAACAAAACAAGTATTCTCTTCCAGGTTGGCAGGAAAAAGACCCAGAGGAACACCAAGATATAGTAGTGGATTGATATGGTAAAAAGTGCCTTAGATGATAGAAATATAAGATCTGATAATGTTGGAGCCTTGACAAGTAACAGACTGATTTGGAGGAAAATTGTAGATAGGAAGTTAGTAATAATGTAAATTTTTCATGTATCCTGTACACCCCTTGAGGGTACATGGCAGAAATTTGATGATGATTGATTAATTATTCTCAGTCTGCACGGTTAGCCTGGTGGCTTTGCGCTTTGCAACCATATGCCTGGGGAAGGAGTGTCCTGGGTTCAATTCCCATCGCTGATGCGAGGAGCTTAAGGATCTTCCTCAGACATAGCCAAGTTAGCCGGTCTTGGGCGTGGATAGCAGGGTTTTTCCCCCCAGTTTATCTAGGGTTTTTCATGCCGCAAGCAGGCAAACTGCCCCTTGAACACACACAGATCTACAGCCATAAATACTTAACCCCCCCTTGAGGGGGGGCTCAACTCGCTCCAATATGGACAGGGGAGAAAAGGGAGGAAACTCCATATGAATAAATAAAAAAATTATTCTCAAAGTCTTTATTCTCAAATTCTCATTGTCTTTGACAATTAATTATTAATTGTTAATTACTTAATTAATTAGTAATATCCTCGTTGTGACTTTCCTTCCCACATGCCCAATAAGGGTGCAGTTAAACCTGTAATGAGTTATGTATGTGTGGAAACAATAGCACTGGAAGTATATCAAGCCAAAGTTTCTAATTATCGAAATGTAAATGGTTACAAATCAGTCACTAATTTTGAACTTTCATAATAATACCAGTCTTCAAGAAGGGAGACCAGAGAGATTGCAGCAACTATTGTGGCATCTCTCTCTGCTCAGCCTGCCTGGGAAAGTATATGCTAGGTGCTTGGAAAGAAGGTGCAGGAGCATAGTTGAGTCAAAGTTCCAGGAAGAACAATGTGGCTTTCATCCTGGTAGAAGCACACCTGACCAAATCTTCACTTTAAGGCAAGTCTTTGAGAAATCTTGGGAATATACCAAGAATGTCTACACATGTTTTTTGGACTTCGAGAAGGCATATGACCGGGTTCCTCGGGATAAGCTTTGGCAAGTAGTATGGAGTGGATGGCCAACTATTAGCCACCATCAAGTCCCTGTATGAATGCCTGGAGTTTTGTGTCAGGGAACAGCACAAAGTCTGTGAGACTGCGAAAACCCATGGAGACTGTGAAAGGCCCAGTCTCCGTTGGTCTCCTCCTAATATTTATGGACTGAATTGATAGGTCAACAAATCTGAAAACAAACCCCAACTCAACATCACCAGAGTTAAAGATCGGTACTATCAATGTAAGAAGCCTGAATGGCAAAGAAATGGAGCTAGCTGAGGAATTAGATAAGTACCAGATCGACATAATAGGGGTGACTGAAACAAAAAAGACCAAACCTGGTGAGATCTTTCTGAGCAATAAATACAAAATGTTATATTCAGGCAATGACAATCAAGGAAAAGAAGGAGTAGCCATAGTATTCAACACAAAATACGAGGCTAATCTTCTTGAATGGCAGTCAGTCTCAAGTAGAGTAATGTGGGCAAATATGAGAATGGGGAACTGGACAATGAGACTTATTTGTGCCTATGGTCCCACAGAAGGTTCTACTAAGGTAGAAGTGGAGGAATTTTTTGAGGCTTTAGAAAAAGCAACTGACACAATGAAAAAGGAAAAGTTGGTCCTTGTTGGGGATCTAAATAGTAGAGTAGGAAATGATTGTGAGACATACAAAAATATTTTGGGAAAATTTGGAGAAAAGAGCAAAGCTAATAATAATGGCAAATATCTGTTGGATTTCTGCTCAGGACATGGACTGGTTATTACTAACACCATGTTCTAACATAAAAATGTGCACAAATTCACATGGAGAGAAGAGGCTAGGAATAAGAAAAGTCTCATTGACTATGTTATTGTTGATAGTGATGTTTTCTCCCTGGTGCAGGACACCAGAGTGTACAGAGGATTTGAAATTGGAAGTGATCACTATTTAGTCTTGAGCAGGATAAAATTGAATTTCATATTGAAAAGAATAACATGTAAGAAAGTTTAAAAGCGAATAAAAGTTGAGCAGCTCTCAGATGTGAACTGTAGACTAAAATACAGAAAGATTATTGAAAAGAAAATGAAAGACTTTGAGAACAGGAATCAAACCTTGGAGATTCAGTGGCAAACTCTGAAGGAAACATTGATTGATTCTGCCAGAGAGGCATGTGGTGAGGTTCTGTGCAAGGATAAAAAAATCAGAACTCCCTGGTGGACACAGGAAGTTAAAGAGGCAGTGAAGGAAAAGAAGAAAGCATATCAAAAGTTCCTGGCAAATAAGTCAGCTTTTACTCTTACAGAATACAGAGACAAATGTAAGAAAGCTAAACAGTGTGTAAAACTAGCTAAACAAAAGTCATGGGAGGACTTTGGCAAGAATATAGAAAATAAATATCAAGAAGGTGGCAAAATATTCTGGAGGTTGTTGAAGAAGCTTAGGAATGGAGGAAAGAGTGCTGTAAAAGGAATTAGAGATGATAAAGGTGAAATGAAAACAGGAGAAAAAGATATCCTTGAAGTATGGAGTAATTACTTTGAAAAACTGCTAAATGAAACAAGTAGTGATGACAGCACAGTGATAAAAAACACTGACCAGGCATGCAGTCAGGAATACATATCCATACTTGAAGTAGAAAAAGCCATCAAAGGCTTGAAATGTGGAAAGGCAGCAGGAGTAGATGATATTCGACCAGAAATGCTGAAGTATGGTGGTATAAGAGTCTTACAGTGGCTGCACTGCATAGTTCAGAAAGCCTGGACAGAGGGACGAATTCCCGATGATTGGAGTAGAGCTCTCATAGTACCCATATATAAAAAGGGAAATAAAACTGAATGTGAGAATTACAGAGGTATTTCCCTACTGAGTGTTCCTGGCAAGATCTATGCAAGTATACTTGAGAAACAGTTGAGAAGAATTGTGGAAGAAAAGCTTGGTGAAGAACAAGCTGGATTCAGGCCAAATAGAGGCTGTCAGGATCAGATCTTCACTTTACGACAAATAGTCGAGAAAGCATGGGAATATAACAAAGATCTGTATTTAAGTTTTGTCGATTTGGAAAAGGCATATGACAAGGTGCCAAGAGAGAAGCTATTCAATACGCTGCAGTTATATGGTGTCAATGGGGCATTATATCAAGCAATACTTAGTCTTTATTTGAGTTGTGAGTCAGCAGTTAGAATTGAAGGAGGTACAGGAAGATGGTTTAATGTTAAATCTGGTGTGAGACAAGGATGTACATTATCCCCTCTGTTATTCATTATCTATATGGATCACATTATGAAGGAATGTGGTATTAAACCTGATATCAAAATTGGAGATGTTAATGTCAGCTCTCTGCTTTATGCGGATGATGTTATACTTCTAAATAAATCCGCTACAAGTCTGCAAGATTCTCTGACTAAATTGAATAGCTGTTGTAATAGATATGGTATGAAGGTCAGCAATAAAAAGACAAAGACAATGAAAATAGGCAGAATCATTGAAAATGTCAACTGTGTTGTGAATGGAGAACCTGTGGAACAAGTAAAACATTTCAGCTACTTAGGCACAATTTTTACTGAAGATGGTAAACTAAATATAGAAATAGACAACAGAATCAGCAAAGCTGGTATCGTGGGAAGTCAATTGAATAAATTCATATGGAATAAGAAAGAAATTAGTCGGAACACTAAATTAGCTGTATACAAGACTGTGTTCAAACCAATTTTAACTTATGGATCTGAGAGCTGGGTCAGAAGTAAAACACTTGACCAAAGACTAGAGACCGCAGATATGAGAGTCCTGAGAAAGATTAGAGGCGTGAACAGATGGCATCAATGGCAATATCATATTAAAAATGAGGATATTAGGAAAGAACTTGACATTGTCAGCATTCAGGAATGCGTTAGCAGAGCTAATCTCAGATGGTATGGTCACTTAAATAGAATGGGAGAGGAAAGATTAGCAAACCAAGTGTTCTCTGCCAGGTTGGCAGGAAAACGACCCAGAGGAAGACCAAGATATAGGTGGATCGATACGGTACAAAGTGCCTTAGACGATAGAAATATAAGATCTGATAATGTTGGAGTCTTGACAAGTAACAGAGTGATTTGGAGGAAAATTGTAGATAGGAAGTTAGTAATGATGTAATTTTTTCATGTATTACTGTCATATCCTGTACACCCCTTGAGGGTACATGGCAGGAATTTGATGATGATGATGATGATGATGAATTGATAGGCACAGCTGAGGCAGTGAGTGTGTCAGAATTGGAAGATGTAGCATTGAACGTCTGCTTTTTGCAGATGACCTAGTTCTGCTTAGCTCTTCCATAGATGACCTCCAGCGGACCCTGGATGGGTTTGTAGCTGTTTGTGCAGATGCCGGGATGAAGATCAGTGTGGCCAAAACAGAAACATTTGTGGTCTCAAGACAACCATCCCAGTGCACTTTACATGTGAGTGGAGTCCCACTGAGGCAGGTGGAGAAGTTTAAATACCTTGGGTCCATATTCACGAGTGATGGAAAGTGGGATGTAGAGCTAGATACTCAAATTGGCTCAGCAACCTCAATATTGTGGGAGCTTGGCCGTTCGGTAGTATTGAAGTGGGAGTTAAGCCAGAAGGAAAAGCTAGCTGTCTTCAATACAGTCCATGTCCCCATCCTCACCTGTGGTCATGAGAGTTGGGTAATGATCGAAAGAATATGGACACGAATCCAAGCGACTGAAATGAGGTTCCTGCGAGGGGTTGTGGGGCTGACAAGACTCGACTGAGTCAGAAGCTCTGCAAGTCGGGAAACCCTCAACACTCCACTGCTTCTCCATGTTGAGAGATCACAGTTATGATGGTATGGGTGCCTGGTCAGAATGCCACAAGAGGGACTCCCCAAGTCCTCTTTTGCCAAACCAGAGGGTGGGAGGCCATGTGGAAGGCCAAAGACCCACTGGATAGATTATATCCAAAATCTTGGCTGGACATGTCTGGGAGTCCCACCAGAACACCTGAGCTTGGTGGTGCAAGATCATGACCATTAGAAGTTCCTCTTGCAACTGCTGCCCCAACAACCCAATTAGGAAAGGTGGGCCTTGAAGATGGATGGAGATATGAGGTGATGTTCTGGGTAATGTGCTGTGCATATGACACATGCGTGCAATTGTGTAGCAATGTACAGACAATAGCATAACATATATGTACGAGTATAATATATTTAGTTTAATCCTTTATCCAAGTGTAAGCAAACAAAGTTTGCACCTGAAAGTATCTTCAGGACCGGGGTAAGGTAGTACAACACCAGACAACTCGTTGCAAAGGTGGAGCAAGCTAACACCACTCTTATCTCAGTATCTCCCATAATGCAAAACACATCTCCTTGCGGATATGTATAATGTTAGGCATTAAGGGAAGGGCCACCACCCAGACTAGTTTCGATCTTTATTGAGGTCTCTTCAGTGGGAGCCAGGCCCAAGTGGAGATACCAGGCAGAAGCATTAGCAAGGTCATCTCTACCTATAGGAGTTGCCAAACGGTGTGCCACCTTTTTATTAAATTGCTCTGGATTTAGAGAAAGATGTTGAAAGTTTATTTTTCACTTGGTTAGACTATAATAAATTTAGGCAAGGAGATGTGTTTTGCATTATGGGAGATACTGAGATAGAAGTGATGTTAGCTTGCTCCACCTTTGCAATGAGTTGCTTGGTGTTCTACCACCTTACCCCAGTTCTGAAGATACTTTCAGGCACAAACTTTGTTTGCTCACACTTGGATAAAGGATTAAACTAAATTTATTATAGTCTAATCAAGTGAAAGATAAACGTTCAACATATATGTACGAGGCATGTTCAAAAAAAGACAGAACTTTTTTAAATAGCATGCTGCAGCTACTGACCACACCTAGCAGCAGGTTTTGACAACAAACTTCCATTTGTCTTGTTCTGCTATGAGGATTAATCGTTGAGTTACATCCACTGAAGTGAGCATGTGCACAAGCTGTTCATCGGATTAGTGACAAAGTAACAATGAAAGAGCTTGAAGAACAATGTGTGTATGTGTGTGTGTGAAATTTTGCTGCAAACTTAGTAAAACTTTTATAGAGAAATTTCAGTTGCTTAACCAAGCATACAGCGATGACTGTACAAGCCAAATACAGTGCTATGAGTGGTTTAAGTGTCAATAGATGAGTCGGTCAAAGATCAAGGTGATATTGTTTGTGATTTTTGATTGGAAAAGCATTGGGCATTGTAAATTTGTACCACATGGTCAGATGATAAACAAAAAGTTGTACCAGTAAGTTTCAGCATGTTTGAGGGATGCTGTCTGCAGGAAGAGGCCTGAATTGTGAGAAAACCAGATTTGGATGTTGCATCACAACAAAAAAATACTCCTCATCCTCAGTTATATGGCAAAACATCAGGCATCTGTTGTACTTCATCCACTCTATTCTCTGACTTCCTCAGCAGACTTTTCCTGTTTCCCAAACTTTTGCCCAAGCCATTTTGAGAGGAGATTCAGGAAAATGTGATTACAGAACTGCACACCATCACAGAAAGTGCATTCCAGGAAGCATTCCAACAATGGAAGAAATGTTGGGAACGGTGTATCTCCAGTAGAGGGACTACTTTGAAGGGGACAGTTTATTAAGTGCTTAAAATGCTGTAATATGTAAAAAATGTAAAACTCTGTGATTTCTTGCTCTTTTCTCATAATTAGCTTGGTCTTCCTTATCATACATGTCATCCATTTTGATTGTGCCTTGTACTGCCTCATGTGTATGGTTATAATTTTTTGCTTATATCCTTCCCCAAATTTTTCTTTGTTTGCAACTGTTGCTTAACACCACATGTTCA